>NW_026571036.1:31636377-31978877 GCF_026225935.1 Boleophthalmus pectinirostris | reverse complement strand
ATTCGAAATATTGTGACAGCCCACGATATTATTTTGAGACTTTTGATAATACGAAATCATGATATTTTGGTTATCGTTACATCCCTACTGTGAAGTATTCCAGACAAAGCAATAACATCTCCGCGGAGAAAAGCATTTAATGGACCCTTCACCAGAAAAGTTACACAATGCACCTTCAAACATGTGTGAATGAAACCAAACACAACTCCAGGTCTGTTTGTGATGAGGAAACATTATAACCTAGATCATATAAAATAAAAATAATGTAAAGTGTGCCCTTTAAGTCCACCGGGTTGAGTCCCAGCCCTGTGCTCCTGCTCTCTCCTCTCTGTACGAGCTGTCAGTCAAATGAACCGCGACGGAAGAAGGTCACCAAAGCTTTTATAAGAACATCACTTCTCCCGTTTGTCATTTAGCCACAGAGTCAGACGTGTCGCCAACGCATCACAAACCCAGTCAACAAGTAAATGTCAATGTCTCTTAGGGGCTTTCACACCCACAGCATTTAGTCTGCTTAAAGAGGACGAATATTTAGTACACTCAAAGGGCCCATGTTACGCTATTTTCTGATCTATGTTATAATGTTTCCTCATCACAATCTGACCTGGAGTTGTGTTTTGTTTCATTCACACATGTTTAATACACAAAATCCTGATATTTAGTCTGAGTTCTTCTCTCAAAAGAAAAGAAAAACACTCTGTTGTTCCTTGTGATGTCATGTGATAATACAGGAAGTGCTCCACTGTGCTTTTAAACTCCATACAGTTGTCCATCGCTATATCGTGGTTCATCTTTCACGGTCTCGCTGTTTTGCGGATTTTTTTACTGCAATTTTGCATGCTTTTTTTTTTTTTTTTTTTTTTTTGTTCCTCCCCCTGCGTCCTGATTGGTTAAGGGATTGTAGACCATTGTCAATCAATCTCCTCTGTGCTGTGTCTCCTGTACAGTACAGAATGTGTTCAGCTTGACAAATTTACAAAAAGGTTCGATCGCTACCGATGTGATTTTGAAGTGCAGCACGATTGGGCAATTGCCATGCTTACCATGAGGTGCGGAACTCTCCGTCAGTCCTTTTTCCTGCGGTCACCTCCAAGCCTGTCCCGATCGTGAGTCCTGGTTCAGTTCTGGTTTAGTCCTGGTTTACTCCTGTTTTAGTCCTAGTTCAGTCCTGGTTTAGTCCTCCACTTCAGTCATGGAATCAGTCCTTGGTTAGTCCTGGGTTAGTCCTGGTTTAGTCGTCCTGTTTCAGTCCTGGAATCAGTCCTTGGTTAGTTCTGGGTTAGTCTTGGTTCAGTCCGTGGTGTAGGCAGTGCAAAAGTTTGATATAATCTCGGGTTAACGGGCGGTGGCAGTGCTGTACTGTGTGGGTGTGGGTCTCCAAAAATTGATCCGTGCAGGACTCTGTAGACTCCATTACGGAATAAATTAATCTTCGGTTTGTTACATAAAGAAGGAAAATAACAAAAGGATGACAGCAGCAATAAGTTTTAAGAAAGATGTAATAAGGGTTAACTGCCCTGTGTGAGAAAACTGTATAAAGTGTGTGGTGAGGGGTTTTACAGCCTTAAAACATTTATAATAATTGTAAAATATAAAGTTGACTACTTCTCAAATTTCACCTATTGCTATTATTGTTATTTTTAGAACGTAAACCCCGCGATAAATGAGGAATCACTGTATACACCTTCACTGGAATCATTTTGATGATTTCTGCCTTGGAATCTTTATTGAACTAAAGATAAAAAGTAGAGGTTAACTTGAAAACTACTGCTTCACGACATCACAAGGTGGAACAGAGGATTTTGATCTTTGGAGATGTTGACAGACTAATAATAAAGGATCACTCAAACATGCAAGAATGAAACAACACCAGGTCTGTTTTTGAAGAGGTAACAGTATTATAACATGACTTAAAGTTCACAAGAAACATTTTGTGTAATAGAAAAGACATATTATGATGTGTGAGCTACTGTGTCCAAGTAGTTTCCTTTGTGGCGTAATAAAGTTTGTTTAAATCTAAGTCTAATATCATGATAATTCCGTATTGTGAGTCATGTATCAAGTATTGTATCAAATCTTGAGGGACCCTGTAATTCCCAGCCCTGGTTTCTGCGCACACGGTCAAAAATTCCAACTTCCCCAAAAACTACATTTCAAAAACTCTTATGATCAAAGTTTCTGAATTCCAAACTTTCCTCAGACTATTGCTGCGTTCAGATCAACCTCTCAAATATCCACCTGCCGAGAGCTCTGAAATTGTCCCATTTTATCGGCTATTTTGTAACACTCGTGAACCTGAAGTAATAGCTTTTTCACACTGCACATTTTTCAGGTATTCCCAAAAATGTGTGTCACCTCCAGGAGAGATTTTCACTCACATATTTATCATCGTCTAGTGTCTAACTGACAAGGTCTAAGCACCACACTCTGACCATTCTATCCACTGTTCATAATCCCTCATTTCCCTGTTGAATTCTCTGCTTGAAGTATGTAAACATCCACTGAGTGTATAAAGAAGTGGACTAAGGGAGTATGATGTCACCCATAGTGTTTGGGTCCAGTCAAGTGAAGCTCAACAAGGGTAGGAGTTATAGGAGCCGATTGACTCATGGACAAAATACCAAAATAAAAACACCAGAATCATGTAGAGCGGCTTAATACGAACATTTTAAGACCAAAATGACGAGCCTGACAGCAACAGTAACAGTAAGAGGGGAGACTAAAAAAATAAAATAAAATTATAGAAAGTAAAGTGGAGCTGGTAGCTATGTCCATTTGTATATACAATCTATGTAAACACTAGGGCTGGGTATCATTCAGAAGTTGCCGATACGATACATACCTCGATACATAGGCCACAATACAATACAAATCTCAATACAGTGAGCTTTTGATTTGATACAGTTCAATACGATATATTTCAATTTGATATGATACAGTTCAATAAAAGTAAAGGCTAAATCGTGACTGTGATACTAAAAGTCTTTGTTAAACCACTTCTTGTGCAAAGTTCATATGAAACACAAACATATTAATCATCAAAACTGTGAAAATGTCAAATGTGTTGCATAAACGAGTTTCCTTCCTCTGAATAAGCGACACAACTGTAGCACTGTAACAAAATAATTTGGTAAAATATACCAAAAAATACTCCTGGCAATATATCGATACAACATCCCACGATATTGATACTGTATATCACATTCAATGATAAAATATATCGATATTTCAGTATTTTTGCACAACTCTAGTAACACCCATAGATCTGGTTACATTACAAGTGTAAAAATATAAATGATAATAATACATTTAAAATAAGTAACAGGAAGAGACTGGTGTCAAATAAGGCATAATTATATAATGTCAATATTATATATAATTGATATATTCCACTTGGTATTCTGTAATATATATCACTATTTTTAAGAACCAAATACATTTTAACAGTATTTCTTTGTTAAACCACTACCTCTCTGATCAAAACATAGCACTATCACAACATAATTTAGTAAAATATACCAAAAAATACTCTTGGCGATATATCAATACAGCAGCCCATGATAACAACACTGTTTCACCAAATTTAGTATCACGATATATATCGAAATAAACTAAACCAGGACTAAACCAGAACTAAAACAGAACTGAACCAGGACTAAACTATGTCTAAACCAGATCTAAACCAGGACTAAAATAGGACTGAACCAGAACTGAACCAGGACTAATCCAGGTCTAATCCAGGACTGAATTGAGGACTAAACCAGGACTAATCTTGGACTAAAACTTGGAAGCGCTTTGCAGACAGGGTGTCAACATGGTGCGATCCAGCATCAGCTGCGTTTAGCCTCATGGAGTGCGGAATTCTGCGCCAATCCTTTCGCCCGCGGTTACCCAACGGTCTACGTGGGCGCATCTCCGGCATTTCACTGCTGCTGATATCGCGGTGATTTTAGCGAATTTGCATGAAGAAAAACGAAAAAACCACCACTTCAATCCATGTTAAAAATGCATTGTAGCGCATGTTACTGACATTTGTACCGAGTAAAATATTACAATTTTTTCCCGTGTAATGCTGAACATGACTGCGTTACAGCAAAAAGCAATGCATTACAGTAATTTGTTACTTTTATAACGCATTACTCCCAAAACTGTAGAACATAGATCAAAAAATCAAGTAATACGGGCCCTTTAATGCTCTCTTGTTTACCGTTATTGAATTGTGTTGGCTAAGTCATCTCTATGGAAGTTTTGGACCTCTGCTTCAAACATGGCAAACACATAATAACAGTTGTTTGTTTTCAGTATTGAATAGCAGGTTCTATTCAGAAGATAACGCCCAATCAGGGTCCTTTATTTCTGTAACAAGCCCATTGATCATCAGCGATCACAAAATCAAACTTCTTTCACCTCGGATTAGCTGTGTTTAGTGCTTCAAAGCAAAAGTCTGCAATATGTTTCAGTCCGTTTAGTTTTATTTTTTTACTCGAAAGCAGTCATGTGTTTCTCGTCTTTATAAATCCAGTATTTAAAAGCAGTGTCATCTTGAGCTCTTCCCACACACACCTCCCTCGAGACATCAAAAGTCGCATTAAAGTCACGTTTTCCCCACAAAATATCATAACAACTTTCACAATCTGAGGAGAAAAGACAAGTCTGATTTCACAGAGAGACACTGAAAGCAGCAGTGAGACCAGGATGAAAATGACAAAGTCCAGACTCTGTACACACACTCAGAACATCAAACTGTGTTGTGTTTATATCCACCAGCATTCTGAACAAACACTGAGGATGACATCACACTACAGGCCAGATTTAGTCCTGGTTTAGTCCTTGTTTAGTCCTGGTTTAGTCTTGGTTTAGTCCTTGTTTAGTCCTGGTTTAGTCTTGGTTTAGTCCTTGTTTAGTCCTGGTTTAGACCTGGTTTAGACCTGGTTTAGATCTGGTTTAGACCTAGATTTGCCCTGATTTAGTCTTGACTTGGTCCTTGGTTTAGTCCTGATTTAGTCCTGGCTTGGTCTTGGTTTAGTCCTGGTTTAGTCTTGGTTTTGTCCTAATTTAGTCTTGGCTTAGACCTGGTTTAGGCTTGGCTTAGTCCTGGTTTAGACCTGGTTTAGACCTAGATTTGCCCTGATTTAATCTGGATTTAGTCCTGGCTTGGTCCTGATTTAGTCTTGGCTTAGTCTTGGTTTAGTCTTGTCTTGGTCCTGGTTTAGATCTGGTTTAGACCTAGATTTGCCTTGATTTAGTCTTGACTTAGTCCTGGCTTGGTTCTGGTTTAGTTCTGGTTTAGTCTTGTCTTAGTCCTGGTTTAGTCTTGGCTTGGTCCTGGTTTAGTTCTGGTTTAGTCCTGGTTCAGTCGTGATTAGTCCTGCTCTAGACTTTCTTTGGCCCATTTTAAATGTGTTAAATGTTTCAAGTGTGATTTCTTCGATTTATACACTTTGCAGAAGCATCACACTGGTGTTTTTCTACATGGATGTGCGTGACGGAACGTTCATCAGTTACCATGGTGACACAGTGCACATGTTAGCAGAGGTTCTTTCAGGTTCTCACTCCAACATACGTAAATGAAACAAAACACAACTCCAGGTTTGTTTTTGAGGAGGAAACAACATTGGAAGTTTCTGTCTTAAATCTCACAAGAACCTTTAAGTGTTTTTTTCACATTTGCTTTTTTGAGCTCTTAAACCTTCCCACATGTTTCTGCTCCATTTGCTCCTCTCATGTTGTGCAACGAGCCTCCGCCAAACCAGGGCTGATTGTGCCGCTGTGAAAAGGCCCTGGGGTTTCTAGTCCTGGTGTGGACCCAAACAAGCTGCAGGTGAGAAGAGGACTGCTGCTTTTATACACTGAATCCTGGTTAAAACATTGTGAGAAAGTTGTATTTATTTACACAAAATTTATTCGTATGAGCTTTAAGCCGTGTTACCTCCTCAGAAACAAACAACAAAGCTCAAAATGCTCAATTCCACCTTGTGATGTCATGAAGTTTTCAAGTCAACAGCTACTTTAGTTCACTAAGGATTGGAAGGTTTAATGTCCTCGTATAATTTTACTGGCTCAACTTGAAGAATAATTTATGCACTTATTCTGAATTCTGTTAGTAGTGTCAAGGGTTCAAGCTTGCCCATGCTGCCTTTGTGTCCCTGGGCAAAACACTTCACCTACTCGCACTAATTGGGTGCTGCAAATGTAAGTGTTTCTCGTGGCCAGTCTAATGAGAAAGAGAGCAGCTACAAGAGAGAACGCCCCAGACTTACCAGGGTCTACTGGTGATTCTAAATCTGGTCCTGGTCCAGTCCTGGTCTAGTCCTGGTCTAGTCCTGGTCTAGTCCAGTCCTGGTTTGGTTAGACTTAGACTTGGTTTAGTCTTGGTTTAGTCCTAGTTTAGTCCTAGTTTAGGTCTAATTCAGTCCTGGTTTAGTCCTGGGTCTAGTCCTGGTTTGGATAGACTTAGTCTTGTTTTAGTCCTGGCTTAATCCTGGTTTAGTTCTGGGTTAGTCCTGGTTTATTCCTTGTTTAGTCCTGGTCTAGTCCTGGTTTGGTTAGACTTAGACTTGGTTTAGTCCTGGTTTAGTCCTAGTTTAAGTCTAATTCAGTCCTGGTTTGGTTAGACTTAGTCTTGTTTTAGTCCTGGTTTATTCCTTGTTTAGCCCTGGTCTAGCCCTGGTTTAGTCCTGGTTTAGTCCTGGTTTAGACTTGGTTTAGACCTGGTTTAGTCCTGATTTAGTCCTAATTTAGGTCTGGTTCAGTCCTGGTTTACTTCTGCTTCAGTCCTGGGTTAGTCCTGGTTTATTCCTGGTTAACTCCTGGTTTTGCCCTTGTTTAGTCCTGGTTCAATTCTATTTTAGTCCTGGTTTAGTCCTGGTTCTGTCTTTGTTTCGTCTCAGTTTAGCCCTGGACTAATCCTGGTTTATCCCTGGTTCAGCTTTGTTTATTTGTAGTTTAGTGCTGGTTTAGTCCTGGTTCAGACCTGGTTCAGACCTGGTTTAGTCCTGGTTTAGTCCTGGTTTCAATAGTTTCAGTGTAAAAAAAAGTATATAATTGTACTGGATTCATGTATGTGGTTTGCCTCCCTGACACCTCCTCACGCAGAGAGAAAGAAAGAAAGAAACAAGGAGAGGGAAGGAGACGGGTGGAGGGAGAGATTGTCATGTTTAAATTGTACTTGCTGTGGCTTTGATCCGACAGATGTGCAGGTGTAGAGAGAGTTATTAGAAAGAAAGCAGAGAAAGAAAAAGAAAGAGGGGAGAGAGATGGGAAGAGAGATGGAGAGAAACAGAGGGGAGAAAAAGACAGAAAATGGAGCTAAAAAGAGGACAAAGAGAGAAACAAGGAGAAACAGGAGAGGAAAAGCAAGAGACGGAAGAGAAGAGAGAAAGGAGGAGAGGAAAAGAGGCTCAGAGCAAAAGAAGAGGCAGAGAAGAGAGAGACAAAGACAGAGTGAGAGACAGAAAGACAAATAAAGAGAGACAGAGGGAGAGAAAGAAAAAGGAGGAATTCCCGTTGTCATGTTTTAAGTGTAATTGCTGTGGCTTTGATCAGACAGACACGTGCAGGTGAACTGAGAGTTATTAGAGTCTGGATTATGAGACAAAGAGAAGAAAAGAGCAAGAGAATAAGACAAAAGAGTGGTTCAAAGACAGAGAGAGACCAAGAGAAAGTGCACTGCAAAAAGCTTGGCCGAAATGTAAGATATAAACACTTAAATCTATCAGAAAAGGACTTAAAAGTAGTGAAATTATCTGTCCAAGCAGTGAGATAATTTTACTTGACAGGTTCTCTTAAAATAAACTACCTCGAGACTGGACTTAAACAGTCTCAGAACCTGGAAGTAGATGATACATCTGAAAACAAGATGAATAACCTGACATAAGTTTTAAAATCTTGGCCAGATCCGAGAAATTTACAGTGTGAGATGGAGAGAGAGACAAAGAGAGAGCGTGATTAAAAATGAAAAGCAGAGGAGAGAGACAGAGAGAAGGGCGGTTTCCCATTGTCATGTTTAAACTGTAATTGCCGTGGCTTTGATCAGACACATGTGCAGGTGTATTCAGAGTTATTAGAGCGAAGGCACAGTCTGGATTGTGAGGAAGAGGAGAGAGAGATGAGAGAAGGAGAGAGTAAAGAGAGAAAGAAAGGGGGATACCAATAAAAACTGAGCAATAGGTTTTATTCACGCTTACCAGAAGACGTTGGAAACATGCGGATGACGACTAACAGGTGTAGTTCTCCACACTGGGCATGTGATAGAACTGTGGATTCAGCAGCAGCGTCTTCACGACCTGCCAAAGTTTTCATGGGGGACGGGTATGGAGGAAGAAAGCTTTCAGAAAAAACTGTGTGTATAGGATAGAAATACATGCATATTTAGGAAATCTGTGCATATCTGGCTGAAGTTGAAAAGCTGAAATCTATATTCATAAACTCTTGATCTCCTGGGATCAGTCCTGGTTTGGCCACACCAGCTTGTCAAAGACTGATCCCGTCAGATCTCAGAAGCTCAACGGGGCCGGGCCTGGTTAGTACTCGGATTGGAGACGGCTGGGAAAATCAGGTGCCACAGTGAGGCGCCAGTCACAAAAAAAAAAAAAAACTGTCATTGTGTTCTTAGGCAAAGCACTTCACCCACATTGCCTCGTATGAAATCAGAATCAGAATCAAAATGTATTTGTCATTTCAGTATAAAAAATACACAGAAACGAAACACTGCACTCAGGTCCAGGTCAACAGCAGCATAGATAATAATAAGAATAAATAGTTAAAAATATTGTATGTCAAGTACAGTCTTTAAAAAAACACAGCCCCCACCCGCCCCGTTTTCTTAAGTGTTCCAAGTCAGTGCTGTTTTGTAAGGTGCATTAGTGTCTGGGTTTTCTGACAGAATTGATCTGTCTCACGGCATCAGGATAAAAACTGTTCCGTAGTCTGGTGGTCCTGGCCTGTAGGTGGCGCAATCTTCTGCCTGATGGGAGAGCTGTAAAAAGTCCATGTGCTGGATGGTGGAGTCTCCATGATGCTGTGGGCTTTTGTCCTGCACCTGCTGATGGAAATATCTTCAGTGCAGGGCAGATACAGCTGCAGATGTGCTCCGCAGATGTGCTCCGCAGCTCTAACTATCCTCTGCAGAGTTTTCCTCTCTGCCACGGTGCTGCTGCTGAACCACACAGTCATGTTGGAGGTGAGGACGCTCTCCACCGCACACCTGTAAAACACCTTCAGGACAGAGGGGCCCACACCTGCTCTTTTGAGGCGCCTAAGGAAGTATAGGTATAGTATAGAAAGCGGCGTGTGCGTGAGTGATGGCGCTGATTGGCATGGCAGCCACTCTTCCATCACTCTGCCCCAGTGGCTACAGTAGCAGTTTACCACCACTGGGTACGGAGTGACTGACTAATGCTCTAATAATAAAGCATCTTTGTGACATATGGCTGTCAAAAGAGCTATATAAATAAACTTCTTTAATGGTTCAGTCATGATTCAGTCCATATGCGGTGCAAAAGTCAAGCATCTCAATTGATGTTTCTTCTGCTCAATAAATAAAGCCTGTGAAGTGATGATGTATTTTTGACAGTAAAGTCGTGTCTGTGAATTCATATTCGTACTGAAGAAAGCGCAATCGTACATTTTCATTTCGTGATTGTAATTCTTGATGTCACAGTTTTTCATTTCTTATTCTGATGGATAAAATACACACATGGACTCGACTGGACTCATTCCAGAGGTTGTGAATATTTATTTTATGCTTAACTACAACCAAATATGCACAAATTATATATACAGAAGTCGTCATCCACATGTTTCCAAATGGTTTTGTGACATAAGCGTGAACAGAGCGAGAGAGAGAGAAGAAAGTAACAACACGAGAGGAAAGGTGAGAGATACAGAGGTGAGAGAAGGAGGGTGAAGAGAGGAAAGAGTCAGAAAGTTAGAAAGAGAGAAGTATTTAGGAGAAAAAGGGAAGAGAGAGGAGAGTGAGAGAAAGGGAGTGAGAGAAAGGTAGAGAGTGAGAAATAGAGGAAAGTGAGAAAAAGAGAGTGAAAGGGAGAGAGACGAGAGTGAGAGAAAGGGAGAAGGGAGAAGAGAGAAAGAGGGAAAAGAACAGAGAGAGAACTAATAAGAAAAAGGGAGAAAGAGAGAGAGAGAGAGAGAGAGAGAGAAAGGAAAAGAGTGAGAAATATAGGAAAGTGAGAAAAAGTGAAAAAGAGAGAAGCAAGAGCGAGAAAGGAGAGAGAGAGAAATAGAGGGAAATGAGAAAAAGGGAGAATGTGAGAGAGTGAAAGGGAGAGAGATACAAGTGAGAGAGAGAGAGAGAGAGAGGGAGAGAAAGGGAGAGATGGATGAGAGAGTGAGAAAGGAAAAGAGAGAGGAGTAGTGAGAAAAAGGGAGAGAGAGGACAGTGAGAGAAAGGGAGAAGAAAGAAAGAGAGAAAGGGGGAGAGAGAAATAGAGGAAAGTGAGAAAAAGAAAGAAAGGGGGAGAGAGGAGACTGAGAGAAAAGGAGAGAGGAATGAGAGACTGAAAAAGGGACAGAGAGAGAACTAGCGAGAAAAAGGAAGAAAGAGAGAGAGAAGAGTGAGAGAAAAGGAGAGATGGATTAGAGAGTGAGAAAGGGACAGAGAGACAACCAGAGGAGAAATAAAAAGACAAAGAAAGAGAAAGCATGTCAGCGAGGATGGAAACAGAACACAGGAGTGGGAGAAAGAGAAGGAGAGAAGAGTCATCCATCAGGACCTCAGTGGTAATGAGCTGTCTCTGAGGCTCTGTCTGCTCTGATCCTCGGAATAAAAATCAGCCACGACACGAAAATAATAAAATAATGAAGTGTACGCATCAACGTTTACTGAAGAGAAGAGACACAAAATAACTCCTCCACTCAGAAAGCACTCACTGGTGAAGAGGAGGAGAGCGAGAGGCTGAGGAGGCTGAGGAGGCTGCGGCAAAAACAGGATGATACGGGGGAGAGAGAGTGCATTTGTATGAATAGGTACACAGTAAAAAGTGGAGTGTTAAAATTCCCTCTCACAGAATCAACTTTAACATTTTCTAACAGTTTATATGAGTCCAATCTGCTCTAGAGTTAATTTAACATGTTTGGAAATGTTAATAAAGTAACACTGGACCAAAGTTCCTGTTTAACCCCGAAATCCAGAGTTCTTTTAACATTTTTAGAGTAAACAGATAACACTTTGTAGGGTTATCCTGATTTAGCTAAACAACACACAGAGGTGTTTTATTTTATTTTTACTTTATTTTTGTTCATTTAAGATGAAATTATGTACAAAACTGGTTCAAACTGATCTTCTCTCCCAAGAGTTTAAAGTGGTGAATGGGAGGAGCCAAATTAACACTAAGGGAAGTTGAATTAACACTAGAGGAAGTTGAATTAACCTCAACACTTTTGGTGTTAAAAACAACTCTGAAATCTTTTACCTAAAATTTTAACCCTCCAGTTTTTGCTGTGTAGAGAGATATTTGGTTAAGGGGGAAAAATAGCATGACTTCACTTCTAATGAACCAACCAATCCATTATTTATACACTTTCAAACCCTGAAATTTCATGATTAGTTGGACTTTTGCACATTGAAAATCATGTTCAAAGTCAAAAATAATCTCTTATGAAAATCATTACAGAATATGTTTAAAATTTGAGATGAGTTTAGAGGTAAGGCCATGTTTTTAAAAGGAAAATCAGTACAAATATTATGAAATGTTGGAGATCTGTTCAAGGGAGGGAGCTTTGGAGTATTTGTACAAAACAAGTTAAATTGTGTCCTTCTGTCTTACACTTAAAAATGAAGTTTCTATGTTTAAAGGTCATATATTACACAAAAGTGACTCTTGTGAGCTTTAGACTTTAGAGCGGAAATTCATTTTTACACACACACAGAGAGAGCTTGTTTGACATATACAGCACAACAAACACACACACATCACAATAGACATTATACTACACTCAGAAGGGCCTGTTGTTCAAAAATGTGATGGCCGAGGGGATCAGGTGTTTACCAAAGCACGTCCATCTGCACCCGAGCATCCTGTACCTTCATCGTGAGAGCAGAGGGCTGAGGTGCTCCTGTACTGGGTGACCTGGGCCCTGTTCTATAAAATCTGCAAGTTTGGGTGTGAGGCCATGTTATAATGCTGTTCCCTCCTCAAAAACAGACCTGGAGTTGTGTTTGGTTTAATACATCTCATACATCGTCTCTTGTGATGTCATGAAGCAACAAAAATAAAAATAAAAAACATACACATTTGCATAAACCACATACAGCAACAACACAGCACACCAGACCAACATCATCATCATCATCATCATCATCATCATCATCATCATCATCATCTTTATTCCAGACTCATGGTCCATTTAAAAAACAGACAAGGACAGTGACAATACAAAACGATAATCATTCATGTTTTTAAAAGACAACCACACCAGTGTCTCCACATACTGGACTGATTCCTTATTGCACTGAATCTCAGATTTGTGAATGACATTATTATTTCATTGTCTGATTGGTTCAGTCTGCAGATAAAACTGTAGATTAAAATTCTTAGTGCAGCTTGCAAAGTGTTCACTCGTGCAATAACAAACATTTTGCCATCGTGGCCTCCTCAAAAGCTCCGTAAAGCGTCATAGTAGGCACCTGCAGTCTTTGCAAACTGGCTTTTTAATAATTAGTCCAGAGGTGAGCTGTGAACAACGGTGAACAATATGATTTAAACAATAACAACATGACATCATTTGTACAAGAGCCAAACTTAGGCATAAGAGTATTTGCCTGAGCTTAGAGCGTCTTACACTGTCTGTACATATCATCATCATCTGTCATGTCCGCAGTGATGATATTCTTCGGTCCTATAGATCATGACCATACTCTTGGTTGCATTATACTTTAGATCATGCTCACACACATCACAGTAGACTCTATACTACACTCAGAAGGGCCTGTTGTTCAAAAATGGGGGATCAGGCGTCTACCAAAGCACGCCCATCTGCACCCAAGCGCCCTGTACCTCCGTCCTAAGAGCAGAGGGGTGAGGTGATGTGTTCCTGTTCTATGGAGAGCGCAATGTGTCCAATGGTCCTGTGGTTAAGATCTGCAAGTTTGGGTGTGAGGCCATGTTATAATGCTGTTACCTCCTCAAAAACAGACCTGGAGTTGTGTTTTGTTTCATACACGCATGTCTGTCTACATCTCTAAAGCTCAAAATGCCCTCAATTTAACAGCAACTTTAGTTGAGTAGAGATCGGAAATTCCAGGGCTAAAATGCTCCAAGTGATTGTAGTGAAGGAATGTGCAGTGTAAAAACACAGTGGAGCACTTCCTGTATTACCACATGATATCACAAGGTGTCAGTGTTTTCTGTTGGAGAGAAGAACTCAGTCTAAATATTAGTGCTGTCAATCAATTAAAATATTTAATTGTGATTAATATCATGAATCATAGTTAACTCAAGATGAACTGCAAATTAATCGCACACTTTTGTCTCTTGAATCATCATTTCAATACTCTTATCAACATAGAAAAGTGGATAGGCTTGGTTTATGCTTTTTTTTTTTTTTTTTGCAAAACATAACATTTATCAGTGAAACAACTTTGTGTTCGATGTTCCACTCAGAACTCTTCAGAACATTCAAAGCGACTGAAGTTTCCGCTGTGGGTGAAATAATGTGCTGTGACCCCGAGGTCGTTCATTACTGAGGGATGTTCAGTAATCTCATGTTAGTGTGACTGTGTTTGCCTGCTCCAAAGCCTACAGAGATATCGCTTTTAGCAGAGAGAAGAAGTCCAGCGGCATGAAATATCTATTAAATAATGAGGCCGATATGAGCCCTGCTGCGATGCACGCTCCTCCATGAGCTTATGGACATAATAGCAGCGCAGAGCAGTGAGGACAGCCAGAGGAGAGAGGCTGAAAACTTCTGTTGTTGTCCATAGTCCTTACTGAAGGTAAACACGGATTCGCATGGGAGCGAACTTTATTTCATATTTTCCTCATATGAGTAACATCAGCGCATACACAGAGCTTGTAACTGTGCCATGCTTTGGCCAACCTCTTCCAACCGGGACTTCTCAGTTTCTTAAGAATTGTTTTCCTTGTTAGTCCAGTGAGATTCATTTGGTCTTTGTATATTTTATGTTATTAGGTTCTTTTTTCAGACCAAGAGTTTATTTTCTTACCTGACAGTTTCGACTGCTCACTCACGGTCTTCCTCAGAGTGGTCATGTGATGTTGCTGTGACGTGTCCAGTCAGCTGATTTAAACAGGTTTTGGCGCTGTCTTTCTACTGGTGGAGGCAGGACGACAGCGCCATCTGCAGTCCCACTTCCTCAGAACAGTATCCCAGGTGTGTGAACTGTAAACAGAGAGCTGTTTACAGTTGGATCCTGTAGTTTTTCTAACGTTGCCAGCAGTGGCCACAGCTTATGAAAAAAGTAGTTCACTAGGTCACAAAGAACGTTAATCTCACTGTGAAAAAATGAGCACCGTTACAATTGTTTTGCATTGACTTGTTCATATTTTTGACAGCACTACTAAAATATAGTGTTTTTGTCTTGCTCTATGGTAAATGTGTATGTAACTCTATTATTGAGAGTCCACTGCCTACTCGTCTCCATGGAAACGTTATTGTTTTACATGGAGACAAGTCAGATCTGTGGAAAGGCAATCCCACTCATAAGTAAGAATGCACGTTTTCAAGTATTATAACAGTTGTAAGTGAGTAAATGCAAGACAAATATGTTTAATGCCATAGTGCTAAACATTCCAGGCAAGACAATAACATCTCCATGGATACAAACAGGTGGTGGATTCTCCACTAGAAAAGTTGCACTGTGTATCTTTAACTGAAATAGTACTGTATATTGTATTCATAAAACCACGTACAGTTATTGCAAGTTAAAGCTACACTTCCCCATTATATTGTTTACCTTTTCCCATAATCCATTGCACTACGCTTCCTTTATAAGGTCCAGCACAGTGAGTATATCGTGTAATAGAAAGCCAGCGCGCCCCATAGGAGGCCTGGGAGACTTATAAAATACACCATAAACATTAAGTGCTCTTGAGTTAACTGGGTCAAAATAAAACAGAAGGCGTTCAAAGCGTCTTGGAACAAAGAGAGGAAAAAGAAGGCTGGGGCCACAAAGCACAGTTTAGCGGAGCAGATAGCGCTAGCAGGATTAGCACACTACATATAATGCACCAGGGAGATACGGATCCGGCAGTGCCATTAAATATAAGTGACCTAAAAACAGCACATATAAATCAATGGATCTGATCATGCAGGCCACAGGAGGGAGGCGACCAAGAGGAGGGTGTGTTTGGATACTAGGACAATATGGGTGTTATGAGAAGGGAGCAGGACTAAACCAGGAGTAAACAAAAGCTAGACCAGGACTAAACCAGGACTAAACCAGGACTAAACAAGGACTAAACAGGACTAAACCAGGACTAAACAAGGACTAAGCCACAGCTAGACCAGGTCCAAAATGAAACTGAGAATTTAGGAAAAACAGGATCAAATCGAAGACTAAATGAGAGTGAACCATGGTTAGACCCAGTTATACCCAAGGACCCAAAGAATTCTAATCTGAACTAAGCCAGGACTAAACAAGAGCTAGACCAAGGCTAGACCAGGACTAAACCAGAACTAAACCAGGGATAGACTAGGGCTAAGACAGGACTAAACTAAGACTAAACCAGAACTAAACTAGGCCAGGACTAAAATAGAGCCTAAATCATGGCAAGAGCACTAAACCAGGACTAAACCAGGACTAAACCAGGACTAAACCAGGACTAAACCAGGGCTAGACCAGGTCCAGAATGAAACTAGGAAATTAGGAAAAACAGGATCAAATCCAAGACTAAAGTAAAGTTGGTTTGACCCAGTTCTTCAGGTTCTTGAATTCTAATTTGGATTAAAGCAGGACTAAACAAGAGCTAGACCAGGGCTAGACTAGGGCTAAACCAGTACTAAACCAGGACTAAAACTAGGACTAAACCAAGACTAAACCAGAACTAAACTAGGACTAAACCAAGACTAAATCAGAACTAAACTAGAACTAAACTAGGACTAAACCAAGACTAAATCAGAACTAAACTAGGACAAAGCAAGCATTAGAGCAGGACTGAACTAAGAACTGAACCTGGACTGAACCAGATCTAAACAGTACTAAAACAGTGCTAAACCAGGGCAAGATCAGGTCCAAAATCAAACTAAGAAATAGGAACTAGGAAAAACAGGACCAAATCGAAGACTAAATGAGAGTGAACCATGGTTAGACCCAGTTAGACCCAAGGAAGAAACCAAGATTTAAATATATAAACCCAACAACTCAAAGAATTCTAATTTAGACTAAACCAGGACTAAACCAGAACTAGACCAGGACTAGACTAGGATTAAAAACTCCCTGAGGCTGTTAGACTTTTGAACGGTGCACACTAACTTCCTGCTTAGGTGTTTCTTTTGCATGTTTGAATGACAAGACCCTTGAACCTTGAACCTTGACAGGACAGGGGCAAAATCAGGACTAGACCAGGACTAAACCAGGGCTAAACTGGGGCTAGACAAGGACTAGACCAGGACTAAAACCTTGACTAGATTGGGGCTAAACCAGGACTAAATCAGGGCTAGACTGGGGCTAAAACAGGACTAGACCAGGACTAAACCAAGACTAGATCAGGACTAAACCTTGATAAGACTGAGGCTAGACCAGGACAAGACCAGGACTAAACCAGGGCTAGATCAGGACTAAACCTTGACTAAACTGGAGCTAAACCAGAAATAGACCAGGACTAAACTTTGACTAAACTGAGGCTAGACCACGACTAGACCAGGGTTAAACCAGAACTAGACCAGGACTAAACCAGGCCTAGACCGGGACTAAACCTTGACTAGACTGGAGCTAAACCAGGAATAGACCAGGACTAAACTTTGACTAAAGTGAGGCTAGACCACGACTAGACCAGGACTAAACCAGGACTAGACCAGGACTAGACCAGGGCTAGACCAGGATTAAACTAGAGCAAGACAGGGGCTAAACCAGGGCTACATTGGGGCTAAACCTTGACTAGACTGAGACTAGACCAGGATTAGACCAGGACTGAGCCAGGACTAGATCAGGACTAAACAATTAGACCAGGACTAAACTAGGGCTAGACTGCTTCTAAACCAGGACAAAACCTTGACTAGACTTGGGCTAAACCAGGACTAGACCAGGACCAGGGCTGTTCCTTAACTCTAGCACTAAGAAAAACTATAAACCAAAACCAATTAAGCCAACATTTTTGTACTGCATCTGAAAAGTTTCGATTTCAAAACCATGACCCAGATGACTCCGTTTGAAACTCGATACAGTGGACACTTGAGGACATTTTGAATGACATTGTTCCGTAGATATCAAAGAAAAGAAAAGCGGCCCTCGGTACAGTTGGATTTGCCCTAAACTTAAATTACCTCAATTATGACCAACATAAACGACAATGAAGCTAATTGCGTCTTGTTTAGAGAAGAGTCCATTCAAAAAGACAAAGGGAAATTACACTCATCAAACGCATTCAGCGAAATCACCTCTGGTCCCCACCCACCTCCTCCATATTGTTCATCGCAGCTCATATTTAGGTCTGTTTCGTGAGTCTTTGTCCCCTCCTCTTCGTCTTCCTCCTCCTGCACTCCCCTCCTTCTCTTTCTCTCATTCCCTCTCCCCTTTTCCAGTCTGTTCTTCCTCCTTCCACTGCCTCTTCCACCTCTTTCTCCTCCTCAACGTCATTCTCTTTCTCTCTTCTGTCTCTCATCCTCCTCTTCCTTCTCCTCCTTTTCCTGTCCGTCCCTCGTCCTCCTCTTGTACTCTCCTCCTCTTCCCTCTCCTCCTTTTTCTGTCTGTCCCTCTTCCTTGTCTTCCTCCTCCTGTATTCCCCTCCTCTCTTTTTCTTATCCTGCTCTCCTCCTCTTTCTTCTGCCCCCTTTTCCTGTCCATCCCTCTACTTCGTCTTTCTCCTTCTGCCTCCTCATGTACTCCTCTCCTCTCTTTCTATTCCTTCTCCCTCTTTTCCTGTCTGTCCATCTTCCTCATCTTCCTCCTCCTACCTCCCCCGTACTCTCCTACTCTCTTTCTCTTCTTCTTCTCTTTCCTTCTTCTATCTGTCTCTCTTCCTTGTCTTTCTCCTTCTACCTCCTCCTGTACACCCCTCCTCTATTTCTCTTTCCTCTCCCCCGTCTTTCTCCTCCTTCTCCCCCTTTTCCTCTCTGTTCCTCTTCCTCATCTTCTTCCTCCTTTCTCCCCTTGTACTCCCGTCCTCTCTTTCTCTTCCTTCTCCCCCTTTTCCTGTCTGTCCCTCTTCCTCGCCTTCCTCCTCCTACCTCCTCCTGTACTCCTCTCCTCTTTTTCTCTTCCTTCTCCCCCTTTTCCTGTCTTTCCTTCTTCCTCATCTCCCCTCCTCCTTCTTCCTTCTGTACTCCCCTCCTCTCTTTCTCTTATCCTCCTCCTCTTCTGTCTCCTCCTTTTCCTGTCTGTCCATCTTCCTCGTTTTCCTCCTCCTGTACTCCCCTCCTCTCTTTCTCTTCTTTCTCTCTCTTTTCCTGTCTGTCCATCGTCCTCCTCCTCCCTCCTCCTGTACTCTCCTACTCTCTTTCTCTTATCCTCATCTCTTTCTTTTCCTTCTCCCCCTTTCCCTGTCTGTCCATTTTCCTCGTCTTCCTCCTATCTCCTTCTGTACTCTCCTCCTCTCTTTCTCTTCCATCTCCTCCTCTTCCTGCCCTCCTTTGTTCGCTTCTCTCCCTCCTCTTTCTCCTCATCGTCCTCCCTTCCTCTTTTTCCATCTTCCTTTCCCTCCTCATCCTCCCCTCATCCTCTTCTTTCTTTCTTTTCTACAGACGCTCCTCTGCTCACTTCTCCTGACATGATCATTACCTCCTCCTCCCTTTCTCTCACTTCCTCTCCTCCTCTCTTAGTCCCTTGCTTTTCCTTCTCTTCCTCCTCCTCCTCCTCTTCCTCACCGTGCCCTTTTCTCTGGACCTTCCTCTGCTCTGTCTCACCTGACACGATCATTACCTGCAGCCTGTCCTCCTCCCCCGTCTCTCTTTCTCTCACCCTCGCTCTCCTTCCTTCTCCTTTCTCTTCTCTTCCTCCCCGCTCATCCTCCTCTTCCTCCCCATTCCCTTTTCCATGTTTCTATGACCGGCCCCTCCTCTGTTCTCTTCCTCTGACATGATCATTACCGACAGTGCAGCTCTAATTGCGTCTCTCTCTCTCTCTCTTTCAACAAAACCTTTGAGTCAATTTTATTTCTCGTGTTTTCTTTTCTTCCTCCAGTCGTTCACAAAAGTCAAAAAGAACCTGAGTAATTATAGTTCAAAGAGATTTAAAAGTACGCTATTTTTTATGAAGATTATGGCGACTTGCTTTCCTGAAGATGCTTTTATTTTGACGGGAATGTTCCACCGTGTAGCATTAAATGAGTCTGTTTTGCGTTTACAGACAATATATGATCCATACAAATTCGAGGTTTTACTAAAGGTTAGAGACATTACAGGTTCAATTCAGCAATTCAACGAGGAGTCTTTTGTGAGGAGTACCTGTGTCTGGGTGGGTCTCCCTTGGGTGCTCTTGTTTCACCGCTTCTGTCTCGTCTGGTCTCTGAAGCGAAGCGGGGCTGGGGCTGGTTAGTACTTGGATGTTAGACCGTTGGGAATAGGAGGTGGCACGGTGGGGCGGCAATGTTTCTCTCGCAAACTGGCATTGTGTCTTTAGGCAAGGCACTTCGGCCACTTTGCCTAATATGAATGTGTGTGTTGGTGGTGGTCAGATTGGCAGTCTTGCTTCTGTTAATCTACCCCAGGGCAGCTGTGGCTACACTGGTATTTTGTAAGTGTGTTTGAGAGTCCAAAAAGTACCTGCAGTATTATTAGAGAGAGGACATACTGCACAGTCATTTTTAGTAGAGGTGGGACTTGATTTACAAAATTAATTGAATTAATTACAGGCTTTGTAATGAATTCATCTCAATTAACCGCATAATAGTATTTGCCTTACTCATTTATTCATTTTCTTCCTTCTTCATTTGTTCGAGTTTGGGCTGTGGACACGTCTTGTTTGCAGACGTATGGGGAAAGTCTGCGCTCGCTGTCACACGTTTTAATGGGTTTAAATGGTATCGTAGGGTTGAGGTGCTTCTGTGATCTACAAACTCTTTTCTGCACAGGTTGCAATAAACATCTTGCCAGTCTGGCATCACCTAGTGCCTCCGCTCAATTTCCTTTCTCTCCAGCGACTAGGTCAGGAATCAGAATATATTAGACGGTTTGCAAAAAGCCTGGAAGTGTGAGTTTGGGCACCAGCCAATCACCGAAGAGTCATATATTCTGTGTTGGCAACGATTCCCGAGATCGAGGATTTAAAGCCGGAACAAAGAGAATGTCTGGTGAAAAGACGTTATTGTCCTTCTTGATACGGGATTTGGGAAAAGCTTAATATACCAGTTAGCCCCATTAGTGGAGCATTACATATGTCACGACCAAATAGCAGCAACTGGTTAAATGAAAAAAAGTACCAGTCTAATGTTGAGCGAACTAATCCAAATGCTGCGAGGTTAGACGGTTTCTACGAAGTGAAACTGGCGGATGAATCAGGCTAATAAACGACACCTTTGTCAATACTTCCATCGGGTAGTTTTTTTTTTTTTTTATTGAATATTACCATCCAGCAGACCCAGAGCACTTTCATATCATGTATCAGTATAATTGGTGTACCTCGAGATGCTGCGCTGACAAATGTTCTGCGTTGTTTGGCATGCAAACTGCCACAAAACTCCCTCAAAAAGCCCTCAAACTTTTGAATTTGAGGGCTTGAAAATATCTGTGCTGAATATTTAAAAGGTGAAATTTTTATTTTGAATTTGAAATATGTTGAAAGAGTACACTTAAAATACAGTTCTTTTTTTTTTTTTTTTCAGATTAAAAAAAATTCAAAGTGAGAAATTCTGCGGTATTTAAAATTCAAAATCGGATGGAACATATTATCTTCCTTAGTGCTCTGAAGGGAGAGTGACTTAACATGGAGAGCAAAGGGAAGGGAGAGAAAGAGTATCAAAACGATCAGTAAATATAGCATTTTCAAAACAATAAAAGTGAACAGATTCAATACTTCTACATCTTTTACATCCTACTTTATTTTCATATACACTTCTTACGATTTAGTTTGTCCCCTCCGCTGTTCCTTCCCCTCTCCTCAGACCAGCGTAAACAGCATGAGCAATTACAGTCCTTTTGGTGAAAATAGGTCACTCTTTCTCTTGAGGTCTTTGAAAATCACATCTTACTCTTTCCTTATGTATTTTCTTCTTCCTTTTGTATTTTCCAGACCACCAAAGCCGTGAACAAAGGCGACTTCTCATTGGCCAACATCGCGTCTCGAAGGGCCCTCTTCCTCGCCGCTCTGTCCATCACCATAGGCACCGGAGTCTACGTCGGGGTGGTCGTAGCCCTCATCGCCTACCTATCCAAACCGGGACACATATAGCATTCTGTCGCCGACCTCTGGGAATTCCGAGCTGGGTTTGGGAATCGCGTGGACTTTTTGGGGTGATGTACAGTTGTTTGCCTCTTCCTCCCCGCTCCCGAAGGACTTCCTGTCAGCTGAAGTTAGCCACACGAGCGGAGAGGGGTCGCGGAGAAGGGCGAGAGCGAAGGGAGTCTGGGAATACTTTGTGAAGAGAAAAGTGATGTTACATGTTGAGAATTTTCCAAGTTTCCAGTTGGCGAGATAATTCCCGATGGATTTCGCTGTAGCTAAGACTTTTTGAGTATTGAAGATGGACCTACGATAAACAGAAACAAATGTGCAGCCTTTCATAAAGATGCACTGTGTAACATTTCTGGTGGAGCGTTCGCCACCTGCTTGTCTCCATGGTGATGCAGTTACAATGCCGGGAATGTTTCATTGTACAGTATTTAACTCGATCTCCATGGAAACAAGAAGGTGACACCTCCAGAGCCAGTTACAGTACATCAGTAAGAATGCATGTTTCTCAAGGTATTTTTTAGCAATGAAAACACGCGTTATGTAATAAATTCAAGACTGATTAATGCCATATTGTGGAATATTAAGCTATTACATCTTCATGGAGACAAGCAGGTGGCATATCCTTCATCAGAAAAGTTACATATTGCTTCTTAAACCAGATTGTGACAGAACAACTCAGAAAAACAGAAAATATTGAATTTTTGGTGACAGAAAATTTGGATTCCTGCATAAAACTGATGTAACTTATACTGGACACGGCAAAGCAGGACAAAACTTTACGAACTTTCCAAAATGGACCTTGTAAATTCCTTCTGTTAATGTTTGAAAAATGTGTAATTTAAATGTCCATAAAATGTGGTTTTGCACACGTGACTGTGCTCAGCTTTATGTTTGTCTTTTGTGGATCTTGTGTCAAAAGCACCTTAAGAATCTCACTTGGAAGAATCTGTTTGTGTCTGCTCAATTAAAAAAAGCTCATAACATTTTCTCATTGTCTAAAACAGGTGTGGACGTCTTTATTTTAAATTCACACACAGTATTGGTGACACTGTTTTATGAAGGCTGAAAATGTGTTTAAAATACAATGGGTATATGGGTATTTGTGAGACAAATCAGTTCCACAGAGTTCTTATAGTTTTATCTTGCACCCAGGACCCAGCAGAAGGAGAAAAGCTATAAAATATTACACCAACAACAATTTGTATTTTTAGAGTGTTTAGTGTTTCCCAAACTTTTTATTTTCTTTTTTCTGGGGACCCATATTTTAAAAGTCACAAACCTTTGCGACCCAAGTGTACATAAGTCACAAAATAAAGGTGGATTATTGAACATTAATGAGGAAATTTTATTGTTGATCGTGTCTCTCTGAACAATTAGTATTAGTCAAGTTTTAAACAATGAAAAACAGTAATTGAACCAACAATAAAAGGATCGGCTATTTGGACTTTAAATGTAGCCCATTTCTTTTTCAATTGAACCAGAAATATTGGAACAAAACAGTCAATTATGAAAAGATTAGAAATGATACAAAACATGTCTTGACATTTCAACATTTCTAATGAGATAGATGGGCCTGTCTGTGTTTTTGTAGTGTGTTCCAGGATGTTCTAACATGCAGCATTCAGTCTGTTTCTGTACTTTGGCTTCATTTTTGTGAGCACAGAAACTGTCATGTGTCAGAACTGTATATTGCAGACCTACATGCAGATCATGATGAGGTGACGCCCCCAAAAAATCTCTTACAACCCACCTGAGGGGCGCGACCCAGTCTTTTGGAATGTTCGTTGCAATGTTTGAGAGAGTTGAAATACTCAAATATGAAAAAAATATTTTAGTCCACCACATGTCAAAGATCAGTGTGAACAGGACAGTAGTATTCCACAGCAGTACACGAATGCTCAGAGGATCCCTGTTTGAAGAGTTCTCAAAATGACTGTTTCAAGGTCTTATATTACGCAACTCTTACGAGCTTTAGGCCATGTTAGAATGTTGTAACCTCATCAAAAACATATCTGGAGTTCAAAATGCTCTGATCCACCTTGAGATGTATGAAGCAGTACTTTTCCAGTTAACAGATACTTTTTACAATGCAAAAAACTAAATCTAGTCAAGTTAAGATGACTTGAATTAAGAAAGTTTTATCATGATTTGACTAAATTCTGCTTGACAAGTAAAATGATCTGCCAGTGAAATAAGACTTTTTGTATGTAAAATATGAAAATACATCTGGCTACACTTAAAATAAGAAAAACAAAACTCTTTGCACTTAAAATAAGAAACAAAATTGAATATTGCTTGAATTAAGAAAAAGACATTTATTCCATTGGTAAATAATTTTACTTGTCAAGTTGCATCTACTCAAATCAAAGTCAAATGTTATTAATTTAACTCATTTTAACTTAGCTAGATAATGTTTTTTGGGTTTTTTTTTTTCAGTGTACCTCTGCAATTTCAGGGGTGAAATCATCCAAATGATTCTAATGAAGGTGTATGGAGTTTAAAAACACAGTGGAGCACTTCCAGTAATACCACATGACATGGCAAAGTGTGTTTTCAGTTTGAAAGAACAACTCAGCCTACATATGCAGGGTTTGTGTGTTAAACATGTGCGGTATGTTTGTGACGAGGAAACAACATTATAACATAGATCAGAAAAAAGCGTAATATGAGCCTTTTAATTCTCCTGTCTCACTTTGGAGCGGTGAGTGTGGTTTGAAAGCGGCCGACCTCGAGCTGACCTACGCAGTAAAAGTGGTTGGAATTTGATTAAAAAAGCCCTTGGTTCACAGCCAATATTTCTATGCATGGGTATAACAGAGCTGGTCATCTGCAACCTTCACCTAACCAGGGAAACTGGATTAACGTCTCCCCCTGTCTCCATCTGCACAACTCCACCTTGGTTTGTACCTTTTTCTCTTGTTATAGGGTTAGGGCCACAGACTGTATAAAAAAGTGGGCTAAGTGAGTGTGACATCACCCATAGCGTTTGGCTCCAGTCAAATGAAGCTCAGCGAGGCTCGAAGTTATAGGGGCGAATTTGGAGCAAAGTATATTTGACCATGAGCATCATAGCAACCAAAGAGCCAATCTGGAGTAAGGCCACTGAAAGTAACACCCTTTCCCTGTGCTTAGCAACACTGTTAATCAAACCTGTTGGTAATGCTACAGGGAGGGTCCTTAGGGAATGAAGGATCCTGATTGGTCAGTTATTAACATTCATATCTTTATTTACAGACAAAGAAAGCAAAATAAAAACACCAAAATCATGTAGGGCGGGTTAATATGAACATGTTAAGACCAAAATTACAAGCCTGACATCAACAGTTACAGAGAGAGGGACTAAGGCTACGTTCAGACTGCAGGGTTTAATGTTCAATTCGGGTGTATTTGTGAAATCAGATTTTTTTGCCAGGTCATTCACATTTACAATTAAATGCGACTTGTATGTGATCTCCAGTGTGAACTTTAAACAACATCGAGACAACGACATCACACGCAGTGAGTGTGCTCAGTGTTTACTGAAGTCATCTAAACGCTGGGCTTGTCTCCCAAAATATGGTCCAGTTCTTCCTAAAATGGACAGGTTTGTTTGAGTCTTTAGCCTCCTTGTATTTGGCTCGCAGGCTTTTTATTTTTCATTGACTTTGGAGCCAGGACCACCTGTAGCCGCGCTCAGGCATTTCTTTGGCAATCATTTCAAAAACCGCCCGATAAGACCCCTCCAATTTGGCCTGAATACAGCGATCCCCCCAAATATTAAATAACTCGCTAACCTCACTTTCCCTCCATTGACTAGACTCCAAGTCTGACACGTAGGTTGGATGAATGAGACCTGACAGTTCAGAGTGAAGTTGCATTTCAATTGATCGGATATGTATTGGTTTTAGGAGCACATATCCAAGTGGCCTGGGCAAAAAAAAAAGTCATAATCACAGTCTGAACGTAGCCTCAAGTTCTTCAATAGAAAGTGAAATGGAGTTGATGGAGCCAAAGTGCGCCTATGCTCACTTCCTATTTATATACGGTCTAAGGTTAAGGCATAATAACATTTAATATTATCTTTTATCGTCTACATTTTCTTGCCCCAGTTTATTGTCGCCTCCAGTATGTAATCCTCCTGAAGATCCCGAAGTCTCCCTCGGTCTCCATGGAGCTCCAGACGATCCATCATTCGGATTATACAAACTCACAAACACAAGCTCTCATTTCCCCCCGGACCTCCCTCACACACCTCTCACACCCTGTTGCCCCCAATGCTGTAAGATTGATCGGATTTCGCGCTCAGTTTTTGCCAGTCGTAAAAGTTCTAAATGAAAATTGATTACGCAGTTGAGGGGTTGACGGGAGCCATATTTCCAGCCAAAAATCACGACTATATTTCGCAGAGGAATTTCAATTTGTTCAGCTTTAATTACATACAAAAATAAACGTTCTGTGACATTGTTTTCAAAAGGGCCTATTAATATTTGTCCCCTTTAGTGTAAATGATCGTAGCGACAGATGCTAGTTCACACGGGCTAGCTCCCAGGTGGCATTTTACACTTATTTTTCCCATAGCGGTCGGGCATTACTCATATCTGACATTTACGGTGCGCAATTAGCTCCCCTTAATGGGTTTTTCTGAAGGAACGCGTCCTCTCATGTGGATTGGCCTAAAATAGCACCAGTGCATTCATTTTAATAATAAGACACTTCTGATACATCTGCCAGAAGTAAACAATTCACTTTGGCGGGTTGTTTTTAATGATAATTTGCCCTTAAACCTGCATGTTTTTTCAAAGCTTTGTCGGACTGAATCTGTCTCTGATTTTCTATTTCTGTTTTGATTAAGACCAGGCAAAATATTCATGATTTCCTTTATAACTATTCATGATGACTTTTTTCTCCATGTATTTGAAGAAATTAGTCTCACCCCAGTAGCCACAACTGTCCTGGGGCAGACTGATAGAAGTGAGGCTGCCAACCTGCACCATCTGTTCTTCTGACCGCCGCACACCATATTCATATTAGGTAAAGTGGGTGACGTGTCTTGCCTAATGGCACAACAACACTCTTCACTGGTCCATGTGGAGACCATGAAGTGACTGTACCTGACTGTTTGTAATGAAATAAAATCAAATGTTTTCTGGCCTGAGTACAGGTACATTGTATAAGCAGCTCTTGAAGTCCAAATAAATGCCTCTAAGTGCCTTTTGTTTAGACAGTGATGGCATTTTTGGGGCTTAAAATCTGAAACCACCCTCCAGAGTGGAAAAGCTGAATACGATCCACCATAGCGTTTCCATCTACACTGGCCAAGCAAACCCTGGGGTCTAAAAATGGCCGTCTCTTTAATTCAATGGGCCGAGCTCAATGGTGCATGACTCCAGATTAGCCTTTAGTCCGGCTAGGTACGTCCAGTGGCTGTGGGCTGATTGAGCATGTGCAGTAGTGCTCTTTTCTTCCACAGGCACACGTGAATGCACGCCAGCGCATGCACAGAGTGAGGTCTCATGTATCACGTGACTGGTTTGACCAATCAGAGTGAGAGGAGAAGTAGAAGTGTTTTTTAAGACAACTAAAGGTCAGGTGAGCTGAGAAAAAGTTTGTGATGTAAAAATATGTAGAAATCTCCACAAAATCCAACATTTTTGAAAGTTGTAGGTGCCCTGTCAGACAAACATGAGCAGTTTTTGCCAACATTGCACTCTATGAGGAAAAATCCTGTCAGTCCAAGGGATTTTTTTCTGCTGAAGTACCAGTGAGAGGCCACTACGTCAGCTGGAGGCAGCGACAAGCAGCAACACCCTATCCACTTATTTTAACAGATCCATGTGCCCAAGACGCAAAACTCTGGTCAGATCTGCTCATGTCATGTACGTGTTTACGTCACAATACGTGTTTATGTCACAATACGTGTTTACGTCACAATACATGTTTAGGTCACATACATGTTTAGGTCACATACATGTTTACGTCACATACATGTTTAGGTCACATACGTGTTTACGTCACATACGTGTTTATGTCACAATACGTGTTTAGGTCACATACGTGTTTACGTCACATACGTGTAGGTCACATACGTGGTCACATACGTGTTTAGGTCACATACGTGGTCACATACGTGTTATACATGTTTAGGTCACATACATGTTTAGGTCACATACATGTTTACGTCACATACGTGTTTAGGTCACATACGTGTTTATGTCACAATACGTGTTTACGTCACAATACATGTTTAGGTCACATACATGTTTAGGTCACATACATGTTTAGGTCACATACATGTTTAGGTCACATACGTGTTTACGTCACAATACGTGTTTACGTCACAATACATGTTTAGGTCACATACATGTTTAGGTCACATACATGTTTAGGTCACATACGTGTTTACGTCACATACATGTTTAGGTCACATACGTGTTTACGTCACATACGTGTTTATGTCACATACGTGTTTAGGTCACATACGTGTTTAGGTCACATACGTCACATACGTGTTTACGTCACAATACATGTTTAGGTCACATACATGTTTACGTCACATACGTGTTTACGTCACATACGTGTTTAGGTCACATACGTGTTTACGTCACATACGTGTTTAGGTCACATATGTGTTTACGTCACATACGTGTTTAGGTTACATACATACAGTACACAGAAACAAACATGTTGGATCATTTCCATGCGTCACACCTTCGAGCTTACAGGGGGCATCCCAACAAATGTACAGAATCTGCAGAGATACTATTAATGAACAGAAAAGGATCTGCATTCCCCTCTGTCAAATTCTGGATGCACCAGTTTGTCACAGGTGAGCCAGACGACTATGGACCAGACCTGGATGAAAGTAGATTATGTAAATGTGTGGCGTGAAAACTTCCGTGTGTCCAAAAATGCCGCCTGGCATGCATACCCCATCGAATTCCGCACACTTTTGCGTCACAGTTTGCTGGCAGATTTCCTCCTGAAAACGCTTATTAAACCCGGAATAAAAAGTGATGACACAACGTTACTTTTGCGGTTTCTGTTCAGACTGTCATCATATAAACATAGCCGAAGTGCCCTGCATGCTGTCTGCATCAGTTTATCAGTAGTTTAAAGTCTGATAAACAGTAAGTGTGTGTTAGCATGCTTGTCTTGTTGTTAGCAATATCTTATTTATGAACTAACATCATTACATCAGCTAGAAAACAAGGACAGGACAGTTTCACTCTAAAACTACTCCCTTCTGGGGCAGGACTTTAAAGAGCCTATATATTACACTATTTTCTGATCTATTTTCTCTTCTAAGACCTGGAGTTGTGTTTTGTTTCATTCACACATGTTTAACACTCAAACCCTGCATATTTAGGCTGAGTTCTTTTCTCAAACAGAAAACACGCATGTCATGTGGTAATACAGGATGTGCTCCACTGTGTTTTTACACTCAACCCTGGAATTTCCATTCACTACTGAACTAAAGGTAAAAGGTAAAAGGTAGCTGTTAACTGCTACTTATGACATCATAAGGTAGAACAGCGTGTTATGAGTTTTGGAGATGTAGACAGATTAATAATAAAGGTTTACTCAGTCATGTGTGAAAGAAACAAAACACAACTCCAGGTCTGTTTTTGAGGAAGTAACGACATTCAAACATGGCTTAAAGTTCATGAGAGTCAGTTTCTCTCATGAAAACGTAACCGAGTGCTGCCCACCTTTGTACTTAGAGTTTCAACTAAAAGTAAAATTACTTTAGTTGAGTACAGTTGAGTACCTCTATCTCTGTATGTTCTCCTTTATAAAGAAAACAAGTAAATTATGATGATTAAAATAAACAAGCTCAAAATATAAGGTTGAATAAGACAAGATTTTCTGACAGCAGCCTCCTCCTCCTTCTCATCTTTTGTTTTAAAGAAATGATCGATTCAAACCCAAAATAAAGTGTGTGATCCTGAGAGGTTTGAGCTCGAAGCGGCGGTGAGTCAGAGCGGAGGAGGATTTACACAGAGGAGCAGCTGGGAACCAAAACTGCCTTTCAGATCTGCACAGGACGGAAGCTGCGAGGGAACACGACACTGGATATGTTTGACTGGTGCAAAGTCCAGAATAATCACTTAACACAATCATTAGATCTTTACAACGTACAGCTGTTATCTTTATGTACGGACAAAATAGTTCAAGTAAAAACAACTGAATCACATAGAGCTGGTTAAACATTTTAGCATCAAAATTATGAGTCTGACAGCTGGTGTTTGGCTGGTACAAAATCTAGAATAATCAGATAACACAATAATTAGATCTGGTTTTGGTGTGTGTTAACATGGGTCAGTTAAGCCGGGAGTACACTGTGTGATTTTTGGCTCTTTTTGAACTGATTTTTCATGGAGTAACGAGAACCAATTAATACCTCACGACCAGCTCGGCAATCGTAGGGCGCAAGAATATCAAATCTGTTTGAAATCCAGTCGGGTTTCGCACTGTTGAAATAGTTCCACGAGTTGTGAACTTTTTAACTCTGTGATTTGGTCGTACATCTTGAGGTGGGGCTGAGTGAAACGATTGAAAATATCACACAGTGTATGTCCGGCATTAAACTGTGGATTTTTAGAGTAACTGTTATCTTTATTTACAGACAAAATAGTTAAATAAAAATGCCAGAATCATGTAGAGTGGGTTAATACAAACAATTTAAGGCCAAAGTAATGAGTGTGACAGCAGCAGTTACAGACAGAGCTACACTGGGTTTGTTTGGCTGGGACAAAATCCAAAATAATCAGATAACCCAATAATGAGATCTTGATTTGGTGTGTGTTTACTGTACACATGGGTCAGTAAATTAATCAGTGGAATTTTAGAGTAACAAAATAAAACAACACATTTTAATATGATTGTTTCAGTCTTTAGGGTTTATTTTACTTTTATGGGGTATTAATTGCTAACACATAACATAGCCAAAGGTATACAGGTATAATAAATCTCTCGTCATCTCTCATGAAGTTCATTCTCTGCAGTGCAGCACCTAGAGACAATTTCCAGATCTTGTGCTAGTCATGGTCAGGACTATCTTAGCTGGAGGGTTGGTTTTGGATTAATGGGGGAAGTGCCATGAGGAAAACCACCCAGGCACAGGGAGAACATGCAAACTCCACATCTCTAATTGAACTAATACAGAGCGACCCGCAGTGGTAGACATTTCGTAAATTATACAACTGCATTAGATCAATAATATGGTTTAAAGATGAGATATGCTCAGTCAATTTACATAATCATTAATCATATTGCAGTGATTTAACACAGATATTATGCGTAACACAAAAGTTTTCTACCGACCAAAGGGGTTTAGGCTGAAGTTAGGTTAGGGTTTAGGTTAAAAGTGCAGTGCATAATTTTGCTTGGTGAGGGTATGCCACATGCTAGTTCCATGTAGATGTACTTTTGTTCAGTCTGGAATGTTTCACAGTATGGCATTAAACTTATTTATCTCAGTGGAGGCAAGAAAACCAAGATACAGATCAGTCCAGCGTTCAGTGGAGAGGCACACGCACTCACACAAGAATCCATGTTGGTAAAGGTATTTCTAAACAATACAATCACCTCTAGTTGATGCCATTTTCTATGTTGCAATACATGCATCACAAATTTCGGACTTCCGGTCATTGGACAGTCCATACTGGGAAAGATTTTCCGAAAAAATGAGCATCAAACCGCCATGTTTGTTTTCCCAGTGGGATGCATCTATTGACAAAGCCAGTCTTTTCAAGTCTTTTGAACCATATCGCTTTTGTTTCTAGTTCTGATATTGTCATATTTTAGTTATGGGATTTGGACAATAAAGTAATTAAGTGTAATTAATTGTGTGTGTTTGTTGGATGTCCTAACAGTGGAAAATGGCTTGAGAAATGGGCTTCGGAAGTTTGCGAATTCCATAACTGCAAAAGGGAATCAGATGTGTGTAACTGCAAACCTCCGTTCAAACTGTTTTCCTTCCCAACGGAACTGAAAGTGAAAGACGAAGGTGATGGGTAGTACTGATCCACAGGAAGGACCAAAAAGAAAACCTTTGACTGCCTAAATCATCCCAAGTTTGCAGCGAACATTTTGTATGTGGAGCGCCATCAAAGCAAAACCCCAATCCCTTGCTCCACCTTGATTACGAATTTAAAAAGTCAACTCCAAAGCGAAAGTCACCAGCTGTTCGCCAAGAAACACCTTCCACTGCAAAGCGACCAAGACGTGATGTTGCTGTAAAGCCACAAGAACAAGAAAGTGTGAGCTCAGCCTGTTTGTCTTCTGCACCTCTCGCTTAACAAACAGGATCCTGCTTTGATCCTCTGGTTTGATGCTCACTTTTTCAGAAAATCCTTCCCAGTATGTATTGTGCAATGACCGGAAGTCCGAAATTCATGATGCATCTATTTAGGCTCAGATTCAGTTCAGAATGATTCATAATATAATTTGATTTATATGTAGTGATTGCACGTTACAGCATATTTAGGATTGCATTACATTTCCATGACTATATTTGATCATTTGTATTTAATGTAATTTTAATTTAGCTTTTAATTAGTTCAGATTAATTAGTTTTAGAATTTTCAGATGAAGAGCCAATATGAGCCGGCACCAGTATGACACTTTGAGCTCGCGCATTGATGAAAGGTAAAACCATTATTCTGTATCTTCTGTGAGAATTTTAGTAAAAATGGGGCGAACACACTGTTTTCTACCATTGTTAAAACCTTAAACATGAGTAGACTCGTTCTTTCCGTCTGAAAGTGGTCAATTGCATGAATACGAAAAGGAAAAACTCACTGAACACAAGAAGGAAAATTTTGCCACTTCACCTCAGATGAAACAGCCAAGAAGACTTCCGGTGTTGTTCCCGACACTGGTTTCGCCGACCGACTGTGATCCATTGAAGTAAATATGATCAGTGGTAAAATGAAGACTCCATAAGTATGTGCTGTTTGGAATCATCTTGAATTTCTAATCGCATGTGGCCAGTGCGCTCAGAGTTGTATGTCAGTGGGGAAATGATGAAAACTAAGGAATGGTTGTAATTATTGATTAACCGAACGTAACAGAATGTTGCGATGACATGTAAGTGAAGAAACTGGGACATTTTCTCATTTTTACTTACTAGACTTACTACTGCTCACCGTAAGTTGTAATCGCATCTTTCCAAACGTCTTTCTGGTTTGTGATGTAAGCGTGAATAGAACCTATAATAACAACTCCCCAAAGAAAAAAGAAAGTGGCGTAACCTCCACCAACAAACATACACAGTGCAGATTAAGGTTAGTTAAGTAGCGACAGTGGTTTAGGTTAAAGGTTAATCTCCATGAAATGAATGAAGTCAGTGTCCCAAAATGCATAGAAACTCAATAAAAGTGCGTGTGTGTGTCTCCTTTTCAACATAAACATCTTTTTCAGTTCAGTGAATGCTTTTACTCAGTGCATTTTACAGCTGCAGGGAGCAAAGTGCTAGACAGGTTTGGGCTGTGAAAAGGTCTGTCGATGTCACAAATACAAGCAGAAATGAAATCAGAAAATCTCAAGAGACCGACTGGCTGCGCTTTACAAGGGTCTCAAAAAAGCAAGGCCAGCTGACAGAAAAAGACCTCAATTTAAAGGCTCATTATGCAACTTTTTGGGGCTTAATTGTCTCCCTTAAGATGTTTTTGCTATACCTGGAATGTTTCACAGTATGATCGGAATTAGGTTAGACTTTAGACATTTGATTGTTAACAAAAATACACTGACAGACACACAATCTAACTGAAAGTGTGGTCACCTCTCCACACATCTGACCTGCGACTTGTCCTGGTGGTGGTACCTGTTTCCAAGGAGATGTTATTGCTTTGCCTGGAATGTTTTAGCCAGGCTGGCGCCACCTAGTTCCTCCGCTCAGTTTCAATTCTCTCCAGTGACTAGGTCAGGAATCTGAATACACTAGATGGTTTACAAGAATCCCGGAAGGTGTAGACCGCACACCGGCCGATCATTGAAGAGCTGTGAAGCCATGACGTCAAACTCAAGCGTCTGTCTGGGTCCCTTTTGTGGTACAGCACAACAGTAAACAAAGCGGTCGAGATGGATGTAGATGAAGCCATATAGTCTGTGTTGGGAACAATTCCCGAGATTGAGGATTTAAAGCCGGAACAAAGAAAATGTTTGGTGAATTTTATCAAGAGAAAAGACATTATTGCTCTTCTTCCTACGGGATTTGACGACCAAATAGCCATGATTGGTTCAATTAAAAAAGTACCCGTCTACCATCAAGTGATCGAATCCTAACACTGCGAGGTCAGATTCATCAGCCGGATTCACTTCGTGGAAACCGGCTGATGAATCAGGCTAGAAATGTATGGCATTACATAAATCAGTCTTGCATTTAGTCAGTTGCAGATGTTTTAATACCTTGAAAATCATGTATTCTTGCTGTGAGCAGGGTCGCCTTTCCGCAGATCTGTGCTCTAGCTTGGCTTGCCGGGGTCAGTTGCTTGTCTCCATGGAGATAGATTACTTTGCCTGGAATGTTCCACAGTATAGCACATTATTTATTTTGTATGTACTCCATTACAGGTGCTTGTATTGCAAAAAAAAAAAAAAAAAAAAACATTGTAAATCGTGCATTCTTACTATGAGCGGGGGTCACCTCTCCACAGATCTGAGCTGTAGCTTGGCCTGTCGGTGTCACTTGCTAGTCTCCATGCAGATAGATTACTTTCCCTGCAATATTCCACAGTATAGCATGTAATTTATGTTGCATTTACGCCATGACAGGTTCTTTCTTTGATTGCTAAAAAATATAACAAAAAATGCGCGTTCGTACTGTGAGCAGGGTCACCTCTCCACAGATCTGAGCTGTAGCCTGTCCTGCCTGTGTAACCTGCTTATCGCCGTTGAGATCCCCACATTTCTTGCATTCATTTGTAAAAGCCAGCGGGATCAGACTGTCTTGTGCGTCTTGATCCAGTTATAATTAGTTCTGGTTGAGTCTTTGCCTTTTCATATTGTTTCAGTTCCAGAGTCAACAGTGTGGGAGGTGATTGGCAGCGGCTGCATTCACTGTGTAACTCAAAGTAACATTATTCAAACATGTCAAGACTGCGCTGATTTAAAGATATATTTTTCATTACCTCTGCCAGTTCAAATAGAGATACAAGTAACAGCGGTAAAACTTAAAGGTGCTCTATCTGATTTCCTTTCCTTGTATTTGAGAAAACTTTGCTTTAGCACAGTGCAGACAGATTGTATAAGCAGCTCTTGAAGTCGAAATAAGTCCACTGTGTACTGTCTGCAGGGGAGTAGACATCTAACTAGAAAGCATTTTATGGTCCGATAATTCAGGAAGTGTGTGTTAGCATGCTAGTCTGCAAGAGAGAAATAACACTGGACAATTGCAAACTGCTTAAAATGAACTAGTTCTGCTTTTCATGTGTTTGAGACAGTAAAAATGAGGTACAGCAGCCATAAAGAAGACATCATGAACAAAATCTGCAGTTGTCCCTCATTAATCCTCCATCCAGTGGTTAAGGTGGACCAGAATGGTGTTTCTGCAGCATGAAAGACTACAAAATAGGGGAAACTGTAGGTTTATAATAGGCTACGTGAGCAATACCAGGATATATCAGTAAATCAAGCACTCTAGCCTGTTTTCAAATCTCTAAAAGTCTTATACATTTACTTTTTAATGAGCGTCAAAGTTCTGAGTTCAGATTTTAGTACGACTGAAGACGGAGCGCAGACGCAGAGCCGGAGACTCACTGGTTTCATTTGGGGCAAAGTGCTGCTGTTATCTTCTGCTCTTTCTGTAACTGCTCAGAGCCGATAAAACAGTGTCTCTCAAACTTTTCACACTAAGTACTACCAAAGAAAAAAAATTGTCTGAGTTCCACAAGAGCTAAATCATGTCTATAAAAGGACTGTTCCAGGTCTAATCTAGGGCCAAACCAGGTCTCAAAGTGGACTAGAATGTCCATTGTAGTTCTAAACAAGAAATTATTCAAACAAAAAAGTGGATAAAATCAACTCTACATGAGACAAAGCCACAAACTGAGAAGATGTCCAAGCACCACTTTCAGGTAGACCAGCAAGTCGTATTAATAGTTACGAAGCCACAAACCTCTGAAAAGTTCCTCCAGCGCATAATGCAGTGTGAATGTAAAATCAGGATTAAACAACAAGAAGCAGTGTGTTGCATTGTTTTATTGTTACTCTGGGGAACATCTCAGGCAGGAATAATTTCTCATTTGAAGACATTTGTAGCGCAATAAGGTTAATTTGGTATTCCAGTAATTTATTCTAATAAATCTTTTTTTCAGACCAAGATAGTTTGTTTTGCCTGCTCACTAGCAGCCTTCCTCAGAGCGGTCATGTGATGTTAGTGTTATGTGTCCAATCAGATGATTTTGGTGCCGTCTTCTCGAAGTACTCAATATTGTTACTTAAATAAAAGTACAGATACAAGGGCAAAAAATAAAAAATACTCAGGTAAAAGTAAAAGTATCACATGAAAAAGTCTACATTTGTCTACTAAGTCTACTTAAAGCTCAGCAGGACCGGGCCTGGTTAATACTTGGATGGAAAACCACTGGGAAAATTTGGTGCCACACTGAGGTGCAGTCATTGTGTCCTTAGGCAAGGCATTTCACCCACATTGCCTCGTAGGAAAATGGTATGTGCGAGAGAGATGACGGTCAGAGGGGCTGATGGCACGAATTGGTAGCCTTGCTTCTGTCAGTCTGCCCCAGGGCCACTGTGGCTACAGTAGTTGGTCACCACCACAGAGTGTAGCGTGAATGAAAAACACTTGTAAATCATCTTTGAGTGTCTAGAAAAACACTATATAAAACAGATCCATTATTATTATAAAAATGTACTTAAAGAGTAAAAAGTAAAAGTATTTTGTGCTGATTTTGAGTCTTAAAGGCTCAAATGTAGTGTTTTAATAAAGATTTGTGCTGAATTTTCTTGATTAAATTATATTTTTTCCTAGCTGTTTTTATTTGACTATTTTTGTTTGCTCAGATTATGAATATGTTCAAAATAAACCCCTCAGGCTTTTCTCGCAGGTCTCAAAACCATAATAAAAAATACAGCCCCAGAACCTGTGTAAATCAGCACACATCACATCAACATTACATGACCACTCTGAGGAAGACCGCTAGTGAGCAGTCGAATCTGTCAGAAAAAGATTTTTTAGAAAAACTGCAGACATTTAAACATTTGGTCTGTATCCACTGTGCACTGTGGCTGTAGCTCTCCTCAGAATTGCAGCTCGGACTCTTATAAAGTTGTATATTTCGTGGATGTTGCAGCATCTCCGAGTGGAAAGCACAAAATAACAGGAGGATAAATGACCTGGAGGACTGTAGCTCCTGTGACAAAGTGAAGCAAAATAACACAGGACTCATTTCTCTGAACAGACCTCTACCCGACTACCACTGTGCAAAATCACAACGTGAGTTTAGAGTATTAGATCAGAGTCATTTTGAATCATTTAAATGTACTTACAACAAAGACTTTATCATAACATGGTTTGCAGTGGTCCAGTGTTATTTCTCACACTTTCAGGTACCAAAGCAGATTCGTCATGGTAATGCTTAACAACTAGCATGCTAAGGGTGCTCTTCTTGATTATCGGACAATGAAAGACTTTAGATAGAACAATTAGATGCAGGCAGTACATAGTGAACTTATTATTAAGGTTAATTATGGTGTAATAATAAAGTGCACTATATAACTTTTAGTGGACGTCAACCACCTGCCTGTTTCCATGGAGATATTTTGTTTTGTCTAGAATATTCAAAGTACGCAGGTGATGCTACCAATATATTACAGGTCAGTTCTGTGGACAGGTGAACCCACCCACAGTAAGAATGCATATTATTAAATGTATTTTTGAGCAATAAAAACATCTGTAATGAGTAAATGGTAGGGGTGTTACGATATCCAAGTCTCACGATACGATATCGTCATGATATGAACCTCACAGTACGATATTTATTGTGATATTTTGTGGAGGCTAAACAGCTAAAACTGTTAATATCCTACTTTTTCCCTCTTAAAATGCCTTAACAAGACTTAATCCAAAGAACTAAGACTTAAAAGTGCTTGTAGTCTACACAGAAATGGAGCAAAGGATCATGGTCTATGTAGTTCCCTCTGGCTTTTTTTTAGCTACTGCTGCACCATAACTCTTCATTTAAGCTGATCATTAAGAGACTTGTAATTCCATATATTGTAATGGTCCACGATATTATTGTGAGAAATTTGACGATACGATATCATGATATTTTGGTTATTGTTACATCCCTAGTAAATGGAAGAGAGATCATTTTAATGCCATACTGTGGAACCTTCACAAAAAAGTGGCGTATCCTCAATCTGAAAAGTTATATAGATAATCTTTCATTTGCATAATCTTTCATTTGTTTCTAGTTGCTTATTAAAGAGCAGCAAAAATCACCTTGAAAGAAAGAGTTTTATTCATTATCACCTTTGTTTCTTATTCTTGGTTTTGACTTGAACATTCTGTCCAAGATTAAATTCACTGACCTTCTGTATCTTCAAACGTTTTCTTTTTGCTACAGTTTCCTCCTGAATGTTTATTTGGCCTTGTCAAACAAAACAAAACCTCACACCGAATAGGTTTATACACAAACATTTCAGGGCAGATGTAAAATGCCCTGTACTCAAAGATAAAATGTTTCATCAATGAAGGAAACAATAACTATTGAAGTGATCTTACAACCCAAAGGCCAGAGGTTCAAAACCAACTCAGAGAAGTGCATAGTGTGTTCCTTGGGCAAGACACGTCACCCAACTTGCCTACTATAAGTGTGATGTGATGTGAGTGTTGGTGGTGGTCAGAGGGGCTGATGATGCAGAAGGGCAGCCTCACTTTTATCAGTCTGTCCCAGGGCAGCTGTGGCTACAGAAGTAACTTACCACCAGCTAGTACAGACAGAGTGAATAACAGATTAATGGCACTATGTAACTTTTCTGATGGAGGGTGCACCAGTTAGTCTCAGTGTATATCTGTAATGTTCCATGTTCTGGAATTAAACTCTATCTTGCATTTATTTAATCTCAAGTGTTTTAGATTGATAAAAAATGCATTGGTGTGAATGTGAATGGTGGCTTGTCTCAGGCCCCGTCCACACTAGTATGTATCTGAGTCGTTTTCGTTGCAGATGCAATGTTCGTCCACACTAATCCAATTAAAAACGGCTCCACAGACAGAATGACCTGGTGCAGCAAGCTCCCACAAATTCATCTGAGTACAGATCTGATCCGGCACCGTGTGGACGCCTGAAAACGCTGATACACTGATGTAGGTCTATGCGCCACGAAGTAATTCACCGCCAAAATGCTAAGAGGCTAGAATATATGTCCATTCATATATACGGTGTGTGTGTATGACCTGCAGAAGTATAATCTCTGAAAAGCTTAACATGAATCATCTCCAACGCGATAGAAGCACAGAACAGACTCACCATCATCCCTCTGTCACAGAAACAACACTCATATTCCACTGAGTCGAAGCTGAACCGCATCAGCGATACAATAGCGAGCTGTTTTTTTGAGCACTCAGCAAATTAGCCATGCGGTTTTAAATTTAGTTTCTGTAAAATGTAAACAAATATGAGCAAAGCTGTGTGGATAGGGAAAGATTGCAGACACAGAAACAACGTGTCTGGATGCAGATCATTTCTGACACAGTGGTACGGTGATTTGTTTCAGTGTAAACGTAACCTCAGTGGAGATAGATAGATTCAATGACATAGTGTGGAACATTCAGGAAAAGGAAAAAATATCTCCACGGCGTAATCTATACTAGAATAATTACATAATGAACCTTGAACCTTGAAAGTGTCTTTGAGCCTTTGAAAAACAGCAATACTAGACTTATACAGACTATATTTATAATGTACTACACAAGGAGAAGTTTTAATTCATGTAGCCATTATTTTTCAGTGCTTATTCTAATCACAACCTGGGGTAGAAAGCAAGGTAGAAAGCTCAAAAAAAAAAAAAACTTTTTGGAGCTTTCTACCATGTTATGATGAAAAAAAAAAATCCTGAAACGGTTTTACATGTCATCCATGCATAGTCCAGTGAGGTTCATTTTTTTCAGAAAATGGATTTGTTTTCATACCTGACAGTTTCGACTGCTCACTAACGGTCTTCCTCAGAGTGGTCACGTGATGTTGCTGTGACGTGTCGGGTCAGCTGATTTATACAGGTTTTGACGCTGTCTTCCTACCGGTGGAGGCAGGACGACAACGCCATTTGCAGTCCTACTTTCTCACAACAGCATCCAACGTGTGTGAGAGTAAAAAAGCCCCCCATCCCAGTTGATAGTCTCGTAGGCACGTTTCCGTGTTTCGATTGCCTCTTTAATCCAGTGCCGATGTTATTTTCCTCTGTCCCAATGATGTTTGCTCCGTCCCAGTCCATAATGTGATTCTCTCTTTTACTTTGTCAAAAATGGCTGATTTTGGGTTGTTCCTGTTCTGCTTTGTGTTTTGCTCGTGTGCATGCCTTCGCTGTTTCTTTCTCGTGTCCTGTCCTATGTTCCTTTTTGCATGTACTGAACGCCCTCCCTGTTTCCTCGATATATGTTATTGTTATTGTTCTGTCCTTGGCTAATGCGCATGTCACTTTTCTTTCGTCTTTATTTACAATTCCCAGTTTGCCACCAGGGAATGTAAATAAAGATGAAAGAAAAGCAATACCTGCTTTAGCCAAGGACAAAACGATCACCTTAATACCTGCTGATAAAGTAAGCGCTACAGTTATTATGGACACAGAAAAATATGAACAACAGATGGGAAACTTGTTAAAGGATGCAAGTATATGTGAACTGATTAGGAAAGACCCAACCGAGGAAAAGAAAAAGATGCTAAAAACACTCTTAAAGCCCCTGTTAGAGGACGGAACAAATAGTCAAGGAAACTTAAAACTATCTAATAATAACTGCAAATATCACATCATGAATATATGGCACGCCCAAAATCCACAAAAAATACACCGCACTTAGACCCACTGTAGACATCATCGGCTCAGTAACCTATAATTTATCAAAAGCATTCGTAGAACTTATAAAACCATTAATGGGGCATACCCAACAACACCACAAGAATTCAAAACAAGCTGAAAACTATCAAAGTACAAACCAATGAAATATAAAAATAAAACTGAAAAAGAGCACAGGCATGGTAACATTACTGTTCATCAGGGGCATAACAGAAAAAGTGCAGCGGGTGATGAGAAAACACAACATCAGCTCATCAGTGAAACCACACAGAAAACTCAGGCAATTACTCGTCCACCCGAAAGATAAAATAGAACCAGAGCATAAATGTAACATCATATACGAAATATCCTATATGTCCTGCAATAAAAACATACATCGAGGAAACAATGAGGGTGTTCAGTCCATGAAAAAAGGAATTGCGGTCAGAATGCGAGAAGGAAACAGCGAAGGCGTGCACACGAGCCACAGAACACAAAGCAGAAAAGGAACAACTCAAATCAACCATTTCTGACACAGTGAAATAGAGACCCACATTATGAACTGGGACAGAGGAAAACAAACACCGCCGCTGGATTACAGAGGCAATCGAAATCCAGAAACGTGCCCACGGGACGATAAAAAATGAGGGGGCTTTCTTACTCTCACACACCTGGGATACTGTCCTGAGGAAGTCGGACTGCAGATAAATCAGCTGACAGGACATTTCACAGCAACATCATGTGACCACTCTGAGGAAGACCACCAGTGAGGAGTCGAAACTGTCATAAAAACAAACTGACAGTTTATATGATGACGGTCTGAACAGAAGACGTAAAAGTGGCGTTGCGTCTTCACTTTTTATTCTGTGTTTAGATGAGCATTTTCGGGAGGAAATCCGTGTGCATATGGTGACGCAAACGTGTGTGGAATTCGATTCGTTATGCATGCCAGGCATTAGGTATTTGACGTACATGCGTATGTGACTTGAGCAGAGCAGTGTAGACAGAAACACTACACTGGAGCTTATTCATGTTTTCCACTCTGGAGGGTGGTTTCAGATTTTTGTGTTTTTACGCCCCAAAAACACCATCATCGTTTAAACGAAAGGCACTTCCGATAAAATATTTTGTTGTTTTTACCTGCAAGTGTTCTCATGTAAAGAGGCCCTGAGTCTGAAACAAGAACCTAATAACATATCGCATTTTCCGCACTATAGGGCACTCTGGATTATAAGGCGCACTGTCATAGAATGGCCTATTTTCAAACTTTTTTCACAAATAAACCGCACCGGACTTTAAACGAAACACAATAGTTGGATGGGTCAGTGGGACTTTGTTTGGCACGTTCACGGTAACTCTCGGCTTTGTTCAATCGATTGTTGGCGTGTTCACAGTGACTCCATTTGTCATCTGCATGGAGTGATGAGTGTGTCTGCGGGTGTTTCGCCGCGCGTCGCTGTCTGCTCCGTGTGTGTTTGCGTGTTCTGCGGGTGGTGCGGCTTTGTCGTTTACTGAAGTCGTGCTGGGACACCTGAGTGGATTCGTGTATACGGCGCTCTGGATTGCGGGGCTCGCGGCCGTTTTTTGATCTGGTTGGAGGCTAAGAGCGCGCCCAATAGCCTGGAAAATACATCCATGAGTCATCCATGCATGTTTGAGTCATCTAGCGATCTCTCTCTCCTACAAAACAATATACAACATCTTTACAAACCTGATGCGATGTGCAGTAGTTTCGTTACAGTTTCATTATAATGTGAGAGCGCTCTGAAGGGGGAGCAAGCGCTGGGAGCAGAGAGAAGAGGACTCACCACCAGCATAATAAAAGAAACTGAAAATAATTAAACATTACATTGTTTTTCGGTGAATGTATCATTTTCAAAACAGTAAAAGGTAAAAGGGTGATCTAAATATGTTACGCGTTAGCAGTTAAAGCCCCGTAAAATGTAGAACCCTCTCCTCACGCTTGTATCCTCGCTGTCAGGCAGTTTTAACTACTAACCCTTTAAACCTCCAAACATGTTTCTCTGACGCATTTGCAGGTTGGTATAAACACAAAACCCCGCTATCTCCTGCTCTGTCTCCGAGTTTAAAACCGAAAAGCAACTGCGCCCCTTTTTGATCTATCTTCCTTATTAATTTGCACTGCCGCTGCCGCTGTCTGCTGTTAGCTGTTAGCGAGCACGGGGTTAGCTTGTTTGGTTGCCAGTGTATTTTTCACCTGTCTGATGATTGGAGCCGGGAGTGCGTTCAGACACAGACGTAGCTCGGTTCTTTTCATTCACTGCGGTAATGAGGGCACTGCAGCTGGGGCCGAGCAGCAACAAGAGCAGAGGCATCAAAACAACTCCGCGCGCGAGCTGACAGAATAAGCCCTGTTATGTAGAGAGGCTTTTACGAGCGTCTAACCGCGTTCGCTGGAGTTCATTGTGCTCGTGTGAACATACCTGCTTATGTTTCGTTTCGCTCTAAATGTTGAAGGAATCACGCGTGTTGTGGTCTTGAGAACGGATAATGGTCTGTTCACTCAGCCGTCGCTCCCTTTCAGGTCCATACTGGAAAAAAAAAACATAAATTAAACCAGTTCTGGAGTTATTGAGTGTTCCCTTGTGCTGCCCCGTTCTCAGTGTATCCCCAGTTAATGTATACTTTACAACATATGGAAATTTGCCCCATCCTTCTGTATGTTTGGTGTAAGCGGGTGACAGCAGTGCATACAGCATCTGGGACCCGTCTCCGTGGCGACAGAGTGGCCAAGTGGTTAGTACTATGTGTCAAAGCTCACGGCAAAAAAAGCTTGGCCAAAATTTAAGATATAAACATTTAAATCTATAAGAAACTAACTTAAAAGTAGAGAAATTATCTGTCCAAGCAGCAAGATAATTTTACTTGACAGGTTCACTGGGAAAAAAAAAAAAAAAAAAAAGGAATACATGTGTTTTTTCTTAATTCAAGCAACATTTGATTTTGTTTCTTATTTTAAATGCTTTTTTTAAATTATTATTATTATTATTTTAAGTGTAGCAAGATGTATTTTCATATTTTGAGTACAAGTCATATTCAGATTTTAATGGCAGATTAATTTTACTTGTCAACTGAAATTGACTGAAATCATGATAAAACTTTCTTAATTCAAGTCATCTTAATATGACTAGATTTAGTTTTTTTGTGGTATTATCTGGAAATAAACTACCTCTAGACTAGAATAAAGCAGCCTCAGAGCTAGGAAGTAAATCTGAAAACAAGATGAATAACCTAATATAAATTTTTTAAATCTTGGCCAGATCAGAGAAATTTGAAGAAAGTTGCAGGTTCAAGTCCTGGGCCTTCCTGCGTGGAGTTTGCTGTGTCTGTGTTGTGTTCTTGCCGTGTCAGGGTGGGGTTCCTCCGGTTTCCCCCATCAACCTAAAACACGGACACTATAAAAAATCCTTCACCTAAGGTAGTCCTGACCAAGACTAGCTCAAGATCTGGAGATGTGTCCCACTCCTCCTATGAAGATGTCCCAGTGGCACTGAAGTCAAATAAGAGATGTTATTGCATTGCTTGGAATATTCCATAGTGTGGAGTTAAACATACAGATAATACATGCATTGATAAAATTACATGTGTTCTTATACCCTTAAAAAGATGCAATGTCCTCGAGATTGCCTCTCCACATCTGTAACATAGTCTTGGGTCGTCTCCATGGAGACAGACGCTCTGACATTTACAAGTAGTGACCCAGCAGCAGCTGGTTGTGTATTTTTATATTGTTTTTTTGCAGTCAATCTTCTTCTTTAAATCCAAATGGAATTGGACTATAAATGGTGAATATCCTCCATCCAAATTTGAGATGACCCAAGCACAGACCAATTTGTCAATTTCTCTCAAATATGGACATTTTGAAAATTCTCATCGCCTGTAGAACAAAACTAGAGTTTAGTGCTTCGATTGTTGATTGTGTCTGTGTTTCTTAGTTCTTTATGTTATTTTTTTTGTCCTTTGTAATGTGTAAACAGCCTGTCAATCACATTCTCTGAAATCAGGTAAACAGAATACGACTCCTGATCCTCTCGTCTTTGTAAAGTTTTGACTAAATGTGTGGTTCTGACTGGTCAGGTAAGACTTTTCCACTGCTCCCAGAAAACATCCCAAAGTCTCTTATTGTGGTTGAACAAAAACAGCAAAAACAAATGACTTTCCACAAGTAAAATAAATATAAACATTTGTTATTTTCTTATATAAAAATCCAACGTGATAGATAGAGGAAAACTGGCTCCTGCCCAAATCGGAGAATATCCCGGGCCATTCTACAACCTCAAAGCAAACAATACCTCTATACACTGGTGCAAAACCACTTTCAAATACACCTCTTTGTTGTGTGCCGTGGAAAGCTCCGTTCTGAGACATTCGAGGTGAGAAAAGCTAAAAGAAAAGAGACAGAAAAATATAAAAATAAGCCATGGCCTCCTCCCACTGCAGGGCAATCTGAACTGCAGCTGTTAACGCCACTTTGGAACATTTTCAGATCCGAGTTGTTATTGATCGAGAAGAAAATAGCATGAAAAGTGTGGAGCTTATGCTAATGTGGGCATGTCTTTAGCCCAGGGCGATATTTTGGACAGATGTAAAGCCAAGATATTACAGCTTAGGTTTACAGTGTGAAACCAAACAGATGTGGTGTCAGAGCATTTGAATTTCCAATGATAAATGTGCAGAGAGGAGAGAGCAGGGTCTGTAGAAATGGGTGAAAATATTAATTAAAGGTGCACTGTGTAACTTTCCAGGTGAAGGGGTCGTCACCATGGAGATGTTGTTGCTTTGCCTGGAATTTTCCACAGTATGACATTAAACTTCCATTGGAGACAAGCACCAAGCCAATTTACAGGTTCGATTTATGCAGGTGGGTAGAGATACTGTGGTACATTCCAGGGAAAGCAATCTCCTTAGCATATCTCCATGGATACAACCAGGTGCTGGACTCTTACCAGAAAAGTTACACAATGCATCTTTATTTTGAATACAAAAATAAATCATACAGATGTTGTCAATGTTCTCTCAAGTCAAGTGCAAATAAGTACCAACTGTTTACAACTCATTTCTAAAGAGAACGCATGGTTAATTTTTGCATTTTCATGCCAGAAAGGGTTTTTGACATCATCCATGCATGTTTCAGTAATTTAGTGATCTCTCATACTACAATTCTCCATAAATATAGAGTCTATAGAGACTGTTCACCTTTTTTTTTTTTCTTTTTTTTTTTTATACTATATATATATATATTGCGTATTACAGGCGGGTAGTAAATACACACGGGTAGGTCAGGACTAAACTAGGTCTAAAACAGGACTAATCTTGGACTTGAGAGTAGAGCCCGACCGATATATCAGTTGGCCGATATTATCGGCTGATATGGGCAACTTTAGGCATATCGGCTATCGACCGATATGCTTGCTGATAGGGGCCGATATTTCACGTGGGCATGTTATACCTCGTTATAAAGCTTAGACTCTCTACATTCTGTCCATTTAATTCAATTTACAGACAGATAAATGTCCTAACATGTGGCTCCACATCAGTATTTATCTACGGAGTCATTTGTCTGTGTGTGTCCGTACTGTCCCTGAACACACCACAGAGTCGCGTCACTCACATGTGTTTGTTTACACCTGCAGACACAGATCCAAACACTGAGATTATATTCTTTTTACGGACAATCGGTTTAGGTATGAATTAAAAGGACATTTATTAGTGCAGATTTGTGATGTGAGGAGGAGCCTGTATGAGCGGTGAGTGTTGGAAATATGTCGACTTTGAAGCTAGTTTTTGTCATTTGTTATGGGTTAGCTGCTGTAGCTCCCGCACATAAACAGGCTGTTTTCTATTGGTCTGTTCTAAAGTGACTATATTGGCCGTATATTTGTTACTGGACCAGCACTGATATGTAAATGAGCTGTGAATAGACGTGTGAATTATGACATTTGCGCATATAATTAATTACCGCGGCGCGCAGCATTTACGGCTAAAGGCTAATAGCGCTACTTTCTTTACTAGTTATGGGTCCGTCGCGAACGAAATGACTCTTAGAACCGGCTCTTTGAAGGGAACGACGGGAGCCTGATCCTTATTGGGAGCCGTGTTTTCTCTTTCTCTCACTTTTTTTCTCTTCACACCGCGTGCAGATTCGTGGTATGACAGCGGCAGCGGCTAAAAACGAAACTTTGAGAAATTTGTGTGTACGTAGGATTAAAAAAAATTAAAAAAAACGAGCATATATTTGACTGTAGTTTAGCATAAAATAAATAAGTCCCGGTTTAGTCCTTTTTCAGGCCTGGTTTAGACCTGGTTCAGTCCTGATTCAGTCCTGCTTTAGACGTGCTTTAGTCCTGCTTGCAACAAAACAATCTGAAGAGCCACTTGGGAGCCAAAAGAACCAGCAGCTTTTAGTGAGCCGAGCCAAAAGAGCCGGTTCTCTAAAAAGAACTGGAATACCCATCACTAGTGTCTAGAATGTGATGCAAAAATGCCATTAAGCCAACCTACTGTCTGTAAATATGATGTAAAGAGGCAGAATAACAATAAATGTTGCCTAAATAAACCCAATTTAAAATCCACCAGAGCCAAACCTAAGTTTTTTAAACAATTCAACATTTACAGTGAATTTTTACATCACTAAATTTATCGGTGATTATATCGGCTATCGGCAGCTCCAACTTTCATTATATTGGTTTCATATCAGCCACAGCAAAATCCATATCGGTCGGGCTCTACTTGAGAGAGAACGGCGAACAGTTTGTCCGTAAAGCGCGGTCAGACCATTGCCGCGCTTACCTCCATGAGGTGTGGAGCTCTGCGCAGGTCCTTTCTTCTGCGGTCACCTCCAAGCCCGTTCCGACAGTGAGTCCTGTTTCAGTTCTGGTTTAGTCCTGGTTTACTCCTGTTTTAGTCCTAGTTCAATCCTGGATTAGTCCACTTCTTCAGTCCTGGTTTAGTCTTGGTTCAGTCTGTGGCGTAGGCAGCACAAAAGTTTAATACAATCTCAGGTTAACGGGCGAGTATGGTGCTGTACTGTGCGGGTGAGGTGTTGTACAGTGCAGGTTCGTTGTTGTACTGCGCGGGTGCAGGTCTCCAAAAATGGACCCTTGCAGGACTCTGCGCTGTAGGCTCCATTACCGAATAAATTAATATTTGGTTCATTACATAAAGAAGGAGGAAAATAACATAAGGACGACAGCAGCAATAAGTTTTAAGAAGGATACAAAAAGAGTTGCATCTGTCCTGTCTGAAAAAGTGTATAATGTGTGTGGTGAGGGGTTTTACAGCTGCAAAACAGATAAAATTATTCTAAAATATAAAGTTGATGGATTTCACCTATCGCAGGTTATATTTAGAATGTAACACCCGCGATAAACGAGGGACAACTGTACAAAAACATCTATCTATTAATGTGAGGAATGTCTGTCTATGTCTCCTCTTGTTTGTTTGTTTGTCTGTTCCACGCATAACTCTTGACCCACTCATCCGCTTGATTCAAATTTGGAGGGTGTCACCCTAATGGGACGGGTGTGTGCAGTGCCAAGTTTCATGTTGTTAGGGCAAAAAACGCCAAAGATCGAGTCACATGGCACCACGGGTTACATGACACTGGGGAAGTGTAGCTAGTGACACTTTCTTCTCCTTGTTTTCTACGGGTTGTGCACTAGTGATTCAAAACTGTACACTACAACTTCACAAACCTGATGCGATGTGCAGTAGTTTCATTAGTGGGATGTACGCCGATTGTGTTGTGATTGTGACCTGAAGGGGGATGTGACTTAGTGCATACTTAATAGTAATATTTTCAAAACAATAGAAGGTAACATGCCGATTTAAACATGTATTAATACTCCATAGAAATAAAACACCCCCTCTTTAAAGGTGCATTATGTAACTTTTCTAATATATATTCAATGTTCTTCCAAGTGGTACAAAGGACTAGCAACCAACTGTCCAGGAATCAACAAAGCATTTTCCAGCTTTAAGTATTCTTCCATTTCAACAGATTTAAGGGGCAGTATGTAACTTTTCTGGCGGTGGCCGTTTGTCTCCATGGAGATGTGATTGCTTTGTTTGGAATGTTCTATAATATTGCATTTAACGTATCTATCTTACATTTATTCATTTAGAGCAGTGGTGTCAAACTCATTTTGGTCCGGGGGCCGTATCCAATCTACTTTGATCCCAAAGGGGCCGGATCAGAAAACTCATGCATATAAACCCAAAAATAACAATAAGTTCAAATATTTGTGCAGAGAAATGCAAATCTATTACAGAAATCGTTTTAATTGATGAACTCTTTATTATAATATTATAATATTATGAACAATCTGAAACTTTAAGAAAAATTCAATTTCAACACAATGTTTTAACATGAACTTGTATGCAAATATGAACTTGTATGCAAATAGGAATAAGTCAATTTTTCTCAGAAAATCCTGCACTGCTCCACTTTTCTTATTTTGGACATTTTCTGATGAGGGTGTCACGGTCAACATCAAAACGATCGTCCTTTAAGAGCGTTTGGAAAGAGGCAAGTCTTCATTTGTGCTGCTCTGGTGGGAGGGGCCACGTACAGAGACGCTGGAGACGCTGCTATGATAAACACCGCAGAAAAATTACCAATTTTTTAATAGAAAATATAATTAAAAAATTTTAGTAGAAAATCACCCAAGGGCCACATTAAAGGTCTTGGGGGCCGGATGGCCCCCGGGCCTTATGTTTGACACCTGTGATTTAGAGGTTTAGAGGCTTCTCCACAGATCTGACCTACAACTTTGCCTCATGGTGTCGTTTCCTTGTATCCATGGAAATTCATGAGTTTAATGCCATACTTTGGAACATTTGAGGTATTGCTGTAGACATGCTTTTACTTGCTAGAAATCTCTTTGACACAGCCTGAGGGAGAAGCATGCACAATGTTATCAAAATCCAATCAAAATGGAGATGTGAATTGTGAATAAATTGCGGTGTCCCTGGTTGGAGTTTTCCGCCCACAGACACAGAATGTATTTTAGATTCTGGGAGAGTTGGTGTTTTAGCTCTTGCAGAATTGTTGTTCCTGTACAAAGTCAAGGATGTTGTGTGTAACTGCTGCCCCGAGTGGATGAATAATGCATGACGGACTAAGCACCACACGCTCTCAACTTGAAAATATTTAACTCCAAAAACACCAGAAAACTGCTGCTGCTGGACTCTCACTGGACACAGGCTTCAGGTCATGTGGTTAATAAGGGCTTCAAAGTGTATTTCACATTCTGTATAAAGGTGCACTGTAACTTGGGAATGACCAGTTACTTGTTTGTCTCCATGGAGATGTTATTGCTTTGCAGATGATTTTCCACAATATGGAATTAAACCTACCTGTCGCAGTTACAGTAGAATCCATGTTTTTCAATGTAATATTTTTTTGGTAATTAAAAGAATGGAGAGAGTTGGGTAGTTGAAATTCAACTCTGCAAGTTCCATTACAGTGCAACTTTAAAGGTTTTAAAGCTTTTAAACTTTTCTGGTGGAGGGTCTGTCACCTGTTCTCTCCTTGGAGATACTGCCTGGGATATTCCAAAGTATGTATTATACTTCTTTATCTCTATGGAGACACCAATTGACATTGCAGGGTAAAGGTACATGTCCCATCTGTGGAGAGGCGAGCCCACTCACAGTAATGTAGTGCTTCTCAGTTATTTTCTGTCACGCCACCCCTAGGCAGAAGAAAACATTATATATGTTCACTGAAAAAACTCAAGCGGTTTATCAGCATGACTGGAGTGTAATGTCTTTAAGTGACGCCGTAATTTATTTGGCTTCATGCTGTCCACTGCCAACATTTTTAGACACAGTAAACACACCGGTCTTTCCTCGTTTCCCACTGTAGTCACAATGAAGCCAAGCGCTACATACACTTTATATACAGTTTGTTCTTTGCGCTTCATATCTCCTGCTCTGTCCTGTGTGTTCGTTTGCTCGGTGCAAAAAAACAAAACAAAAAAAAAAAAAACAAATGACACTATAGCACTAATACTAGAGAGATACTACTGTAGTGGATCTGCAATTACATTTTTCAATGCCATACGGGACATTTCTGACAAAACAATTACATTTCCATGGAGGCAAACAGGTGACAAACCCTCCAAAGGAAAAGATGCACAGCGCACCTTTAAAATAACATGAATGAGTGAGGCAGATAAGTTAGCTGCATAGTAAAGGAGTATAGGAAAGATGAATGGACTGTAAAAACACAGAAGATCAGATTACCACCTAGTGACATCATGCAGTGGAAACAAACATTAAGTTTCCTTCTTACGAATCAAACAGAACTGCATCTATTTAAACAGGAAAATTACAAAATGGTAAATGTTAAAATAGTCAGATAGTAGCTTTGGTGTTTCTCCAGGTATTTGAGCTAAATACCTGGAGAAGCAGGTACATGCTGTCTGCGTTTAATCATTATGTGTCTTTATTGTCTTAGAACCAGTAAGTGCACTGTTAGCATGCTAGTTTTAAGCATTACTGTTCCGGCAAAACTCCGGACTGGTCTTTGAAAGTTGTGAAACTCATCGTGGTGAATAAGTAGGATGCTCAGAATGCATGAGGTAAGTATAAGTATAAGTTCTAGTATAAGTTCTTTTTTCACATTCTCAACACAGTAAAAATCAGGTACAGCACCTTTATGAGCTACTGTATATATAATAAAGAGCAGAGATTCAAAGTACCCATTACATTTCAATCTTGCGTCTGTTCTTGTGGGTTTGTGGAAGAAAGTTGGTAGAGAGATAGAATGTGTTTTATAGATTTTGTGGTTCTCGGGAGATTTCCTCTGCACAGATTTATTCATCAAGTCAAATACAAGCAGCAAAAAGGAGTGCGCAGCTGGGAACATAACATGAGGAAAATCTATGTCTGTGTGTAGGAGCAGTGGTTTGAGCAGGAGGAGGTCTGCAGAGGAGGCAGGGGAAATAAAGCATAGAATGGTACAACTATAGATTTCTACTGCAATGCAAAAATGATAATCTAGCCAAGTTAAGATCACTTGAATTAAGGAAGTGTTATGATTTGAGTAAATTTCACTTGACACGTAAAATTACCTATAATGGAACAAGACTTTTTGTACTTAAAATATGAAAACATGTCTTGCTACTAGTGATGGGCGAATGAAGCCTCGTGAAGCATTGACACCTCAGTCGCAATATTGTCTCAAATGGTTGGACGTGTCTGAGGCCTTGGAGAAACACTGACCTCTAGTGGACAAATTTAACCATTGGCACACAGGTGTCTCAGCATCGACGAAGTATTGTTAGTGTAAGACAATACTTGTGTGCAGAGCGACACCGTACCTAACAACAACAATAATAATGACTTAAAATAATATGTAAAGAGCAACATAAAGAGCAGCTGTAAATAAGAAAAGAGGTGTTACCTTGTTAGGTGGAATTAGATCAAAGTGATCCCAAACCATGGATCACTTTTTTCCACTTGTAGATGCCATCGAAAATGAAACAAATGCCAAAAGTCACTAAAATCACCACTAACGTCACACAATACTCCTCACTACCCAACTTTTATAAGAAATATTGGTGCATCTTTTATACTGTAGCAGTTTAGTGCTTGTCAAACCACAGAAGTGCACTGAACACTCTGAAACACTCTGAACCAATCACAGAGCGGAACATTCACTGAGCCAATGAAACGCTTCGATACACTGAAGCGATCGACATGCAGAGTGAAGCAGTCGGGGGAGGGACCGACACTTCCACACTTTGGTCACGTGAGCGGCTGCTGTGAGACGAGCTCCGAGGCAGAGCTTCAGAGTGATTTGTTTCAGAAAGAACGAGACGAGCTCCAGAGCTCCGACTCATTTAACCATCATTACTTGCTACACGTAAGATAAGAAAAACAGCTCTAAGCACTTAAAAAAAAAATTAAAAAAAATAAAATGTTTTCAAGAAGACTCCAGCACACTGTCTCACTCTTGTTTTACAACGTTTCAGTCCCTTTGCCCTCCCTCAGGTAAGCTAAGTGCCTCTCCTCCAACGCACCTGTCGCCCAGTCAGTTTCCACCAAAACTCAAATAAATAAATAAATAAATAAAATCGAATGTTGCTTGAATTAAGAAAAACACACTTATTCCATTGAGAGATAACTTTATTTGGCAAGTTGAATCTATTCAAATAAAGTGAAAAGTTCTTCATTTAAGTCATTGTTATTCACCCAGATATTCCTTTTTACAGTGTGAGTCTGAGGGTCTGATACAGTGTAAAACCTCACTAGTGATAGACTTTGAATTTATGTGACATTTAAAAACCATGTCATTTTAACAACAAACTAATCCAGCTTTGGAACGTAATGAAGTAAAAGTAGTAAAATACTGTAATTAAGTTTAAAAAAAAAAAAAAAAAGGTGTCTGTACTTTAGACAAGTTTATTTTTATGTTTTTGGTTTTTTTTAAATCACTCCGGTTCTAACCATTCACATGTAACTTTTCTTGTGGAGGATCCATCCAATTCTGTTCTCCATAGAGATGTTATTGCTTTCTATTGAATATTTCACAGTATGGTATTAAACCTTTCTATCTTCAGATCAAACAGACCATGTTACAGGTCAGATCTGTGGAGAGGCACTAGGTATTTTTCAACTATAAAACAACAGACCTGACAAAGCAATAGCATCACCATGAAGAAAAGGATCTGACGGACCCTCCACCCGAAAAGTTACACAATGTACCTTTAAAGAATTGATCAAAAGAGCCAGTTCCTTCACAAACATCACATCACTATCCCTCACCTTGTCTATAACGAGCAGCACAGGGTGAAGTCTTCTACAGCTGGAGTTTCCCCTGAGGAGGATCTCAAATTGATGTTACATAACGTGTGAGGTATTTTGGGAATTGTCAGAAATGTGTGAACCTAATGGTCCAATGTGATGAAAGGATATATATATATATATATATATATATATATATATATATATATATATATATATATATATATATATATATATATATATATATATATATATATATATATATATATATATATATATATATATATATATATATATATATATATATATATATATATATATATATATATATATATATATATATATATATATTTATATATATTTTTTTTTTTTTTTTCAATCTTACATATTACGCTATTTTCTTAGATGTTATAATGTTTCCTTCCTTATCACAAACACACAAACCCTGCATATTTAGATATTTAGAGTTCTCCTCTCTAACTGAAAACACTCTATTCCACGTTAGATGACAAGTGTTTTTAAACTCCATACATGTTCACTAGATACTAACTGCTGATAGTAATAAACGAAAGGTAAAAAGGTAGATGTTAACCTGAAAACTACCCCTTCATGACATCACAAGGTGGAACAGAGGATTTTGAGATTAAGATGTGCAGACAGACTAATAAAGGGTTACTCAAACGTGTGAATAAAACAAAACACAACTGCAGGTATGTTTTTGATGAGGTAACAACATTCTAACATGGCTCTTAAAGCTCAAGAGTCCATTTTGGTTCCTATAGGACCTTTAAAGACACTGTACTTGATTTCATTGTGTGAAAAACAAAAGATAGTTAAATTTTAATGGTCTCCATGCTGTTTACACAACCACGTTTCACCACAAGGTGTAATCAACATCAATCATATTCCTCAAACGTGAATGAAACAAACATAACTTTAGGCATGTTTTTGATGGGAAAACAACATTATACTAGTGCTTAAAAATGTACTTAGTATCACGCTATTTTTGAAGACTCTAGTGCTTTGCCAAATTAGGAAGTACTTCGCAAGCAAATAATGTGTTTACAAAATCTGTATTAACTGAAAAGTACGCAGAGTGGATTGAACACAATGAAGCTGATGTTGCTTTTGCTTCGTGATCATCTCAGTCATTCTCTCCTAAACAGTAAACAGCTAATAAACCATTCTCGTCACTGAAATGAGAGCGGGGCTGTGGAGAGGAGCGTCAGATCTGCTCGACTTCGGGGTAATTCAGGATTCAAATGGAGCTGATTACAGAGGGTTTGTCACAGGTCGCCCATGGCAACGGCATCGCACCTCATTTACAACATCGTCTCTTTGTATTCAGCGCGGTCATGACAGTTTATACACTGCAAAAATAAACATGTGCGGTCATTAAAGGGCCTCTGTTTATATGTTTGAGATTGCTCCATTATCAGCGGTGGTAGAGTAGTAAAAATTATACTCAAGTAAGAGAAATGTTACTTCAGATTAATGTTACTTAAGTAGAAAATACTATGTTGTTTCCTCATCAAAAACATACCCAGATGTAGTTGTGTTTTGTTTCATTCACATGTTTACCCAGAAATCCTGCATATTTAGGCTGAGTTCTTTTCTCAAACATAAAAAAAACTCTGTGCTCCACTGTGTTTTTAAACTGCACACACCTTCACTAAAATAATATGGATAATTTCAGCCCTGGAATTGCCAGTCTCGATTGAAGAAAAGGTAAAATGAGCTATTAACTTGAAAACTTCCACTTCATGACATCAGAAGGTAGAACAGAGCATTTTGAGCTTTGGAGATGTAGACAGACTTGTCAACATGAAGCTTTTGTCTCTTGTAGACTTACTCACCGTGGGAAGAGTAACCAAAACTTTAACTGAAGTAAGAGTACTGTTACTGTAAAATATATAACTCAAGTAGTAGTAAACATTTACTGCTGGAAAAGTCGTTTGAAAAGTACAATTTCTTTAAAAAGTTACTCAAGTAAATGTAACTGAGCACTCTGACCATGACACATAAATAAGGTCAAAGGAAAATGTCTGGATAAATAGTAAAGAAGTCTAGGCAAGTGACATCGGTGCAGATATTTTTGTTGATTTATGGGAGAAAGCTTTATGTGGGATCAAATTATGTTCAATAAACACCAGGCTCCAGCTGATACAGTTTCACTTTATCCACCATTCGCGTTATTCTAAAACTAAACTGAGCAGACTTCTATTTCCCTTCTATTTCACTGTTGTGTGACAGGTGTAAAGTGAGTAATGGTTCACTGGGTCATTTATTTTTTATGTGTCCTGTACTCATAAACTTTTGGTCTGAGATTTTTCATTTATACAACACCATATACAAGAAAGTAATACTGCCTGATGTTGTGACTGTGGTGCTTGGGTTTTCGGATCAAACACTGACACACTCCCAGGCAAATGAGCAAACCATTATGTTTGGCATGATTATCCCAAAGAGGATGATTCTGAGGGAATGGAAGACCACAACACCTCCCTGTTTCCATCAGTGGTTAAACGATACGGTCTGGTTTGTATTTTGAAGAGATTCGGTACAATCTGTCAGACCAGTGAGATAAATTGATGAAGATTTGGGGACCTTTTATAGATCATATTAAACAGAGGACTCGACCTTAAATTTCAAAGGACTGATTTCTCATTTGAATTCTCTAGACATTACAGGCAGTTTCTTTTGTACCTATGTGCACTGGCAGTGTTTGTGTGATTTTTTTTTTTTCCTTTTTCAATTAAAAAAAAAAACAGACAAACAATAGGCGAGTTTCATTGTTGACAAAAGCGTGCGTTGCATGCTGGGAATTATTTTGGTCGGCGGCAAAAAACACTAAATCAACATGAGGGACGGAGCGAGAAAGCACGTAAAGGGTATTGATCCTGGTTATTTATCCACTCTAACGGCAGAGGACCCAAGACCATTTGACCAGAAATTGGTCATAAGCATCGATGGAGCCAAATCACCCTTTTCAACCCCGACAAAAGCCTGGACCAAACCAAATTTCTGGTCAGAATCACCAACTACCTGGACAAATATTCACTTGGGCGATATCCACAATGACTTGGAAACTCCTGGGCCATTCACAGCAGAAAAGATGAAAACCTCCAAGAGTCTCGATGTGTTGTTGAACTTGTTGGAGTCCACGGTTTGTTAGGATCTTCTACGTTTGCTCTGAGAATGTTTGAAAGTCGTTTAATTCACCGTCAGCGGTTCTTTTCACTCAGAATACGAAAAAGACATTTTCCTTCTTCCGTGCTTCTATTTGTGCATCTGATAATGCAGCAGGAATTTACCATTATCGGGGATAAATACGCGAGGTTATGCACTGTCGTGTTTCTTGCCTCCGACCAAAATATTTCCCAGCATGCAACGCGGGCTTTTAATAACAATGACGTCAGCTGAAACTCTCCTATACACTGAAAAAAAGGACAAAGTCTGGGATAGTGTTGTGCAGTTGTTCCCTTATAGTTCTCAAATCAATGCAGAATCAAGTTTCTGGTACTTGGTTTCCATGATGTAAACAGCATTTATCTTGACTAGAGTAAATCAAAATCAGGTACAAGTCCTTTAAAGGTGCTTTGTGTTTCAAATGGAGCTAATGACGACTAGCAAGCTAAGAGCACACTTCCAGTAATAATGTCAAGTCAGAAAGCCCAGCCCCTGCACCAAGTCTTCACATCCACTCCTGAGCCCTGTCTCCTCTCACCTCTGCTCCCTCCTCTTCCTCTTCACCGCTCCTCCCCTCTCCTCTCCTCCCCTTTTTTTATTAGTTGATTAGGTTATTTTTAGTCTGGCCAGTAGATGGCAGCAAGACCAAAAAACCAGGTAACCAGGTGTGTCTCTGTGATCATTTAATGAGGCCCAGGTGTGTAAACAAATCAAACCAAACCAAGGAATGTGAGGGGAAACACAGAGACACTACTGGTGAGGAAATGTACCTTTAAAATTAGTTTTAAGTTTAAAGGAAATTGTAAATAAATTCAATTTAAGTTTATTTATAGAGTAGTAAATCTGATTTAAAGAAAATGATGTAAAATTCTAAGTTTAAGTAGCTCTAGTTATATAATATATATATATATATATATATATATATATATATATATATATATATGTATGTTATGTTATTTAGCAAAAACAATGTATTTATGTATCAAAATTTATCTTCAAATATTACATTTCATGCACTCATTTAAAACTGTATAAAAAGTTAATTATAGGATTAAAAATGATTGGTAAAATGATTGGTTAAAATGATAGCTATTTAAGTTCATGTGTGAGATGTATACTAGATATAAAATACAATAAATATTATATATATAAATAATATAATATATATTATATAAATAATATCATAATTGAAGTGTATTAATTAAAATAATTATAGCTAATGAAATTGTAAAATGTTAATTTAATTTCATTACACATCTGTTTACTTTAAAGGTTTTCGACCTGCCGCTGCCGCAGCCAGTGCCAGCCAGCTGCCGCAGCCAGTGCCGCAGCCAGTGCCGCGCCAGTGCCGCTGCAGCCAGTGCCGCAGCCTGCGCGCAGCCGCTGCCGCAGCCTGCCGCACTGCCGCAGCTGCCGCTGCGCAGCTGCCGCAGCCAGCTGCCGCAGCCAGTGCTACTAAAAATTTCAATAAAAACTTCAAGCCGAGTTGAGCCTTGTGTCTGTTTCCCTGTTTTTTTTTTTTCCAAGTTGGACCTGCATTCCGAAACTAAAAGACTTGACAAAGAATTAGATGCAGAAAGTACACAGCAGACTTATTTTGACCTAGGGTGGCTCAATTATGGGGAAAAAAAAAAAATCATTATCACGATTATTCATACGATTATTTTTTAGTTTCACGATGCATTTATTCAGCATTTCTCTCCTTTAAAAAATACTTATTGATAATTTAAGCAAAACTTTCAAACTGAAAATAAATATAGGCTACACATATGTACCCTAGAGCAGTTTTGCTATGTATAAAACATAAAATTAATAAAATATACATTAGATAGATAGAATGACTGTGCAGGAGAGAATGAGAAGACCTCATTTGAGCTTATAAAATCTTCTCCCCTATAAATATGATTTTATCACAGGCAAGTCACTATCAGTAGACCAAATATTAAACAGCTTCACAAATCAATGTTTGTCTTAATTGTCTTTTAAAATCGTCCAGTGAGGAAATTTATTTGAGAGTATTTGCTAAATTATTCCAGAGGGTCGGCCCTCTGAACTTGAGTGTTCTTTGATCCACGGAGGTTCTGCACAAGGGAAGATAAAAGTGTCTGCAGTGTCTCGTAGTATATGTGTGAACATCTGAAGAGTACATGGAAAAAGTTGCCAAAAGATCTGGGTAAGACATTTGACAAATGCACATATTTATACATGAATAGACAAATACAATATATGTTTATATTAAATATTGTCAGAATATTGTATTTTCTGAACAGAGGAGCAGATGAGGACAAGCTGTTCTACAATCTCTATAATTATACTTATTAATATAAAAAAAAAAAAAAATCCCAAAATAAACTTTCTGAAGCTTTATTGTTTCCAACTTGATTATGAGTTTGGAGATTGTTTGACACACAAATCGAAATTGCAATCACAATTCGATTAATTGCACAGCCTTATGTTGACCTCAGGATTATACAATATCTATATCTATATATATCTATGTGTACTGTGGCAAGACACATTTTGCTCTAATACATGGGAAAAAATAATGTAGAAGTCCTTTAAAAGAAGTTAAGGTGCAATTTTACCAGACACCTGAATATTCAGTCCTGAGTAATTTCTTTAATACAGATGATGTTTTTTTTTTTTTTGTCGTGTCATTCATATATGGGCAGTGAAGGCAAGGCCCCAATAAAAGAAACTGCTCTTTCATTAACCCGCGCATTAATAAGAAATCAGAGGCACATTTAAAACAGGCTCAGACTTAAAACTAGGCGACTTTGAGCTGCGATGACTTTAATCACGTGAGTTTAATCTTTTTGCCTGGAGCTGAGAAACTGTCCGGTCACTGCTTTTATCACAGAAAAGTCCAATTCCACGTGTTAATTGAGAGCAATCTGGTGTCTTAAGGCAGAGCTGCTTTTCTATCAAGGTTAGAGGAGTGAGAGATGGAGGAAGAGTTGATTTTACTTCTAATGAGAACATGGCTTTAGTGTGTGGATAGGCCTGAGTGATACACGGATCAAAACTGAATCGTGACTTTTATATATTACAATTATAAAAGTTTCATGATTTGAGTAAATTTCACAAGTAAAATGATCTGCCAATGGAATAAAACTTTTTAGTACTTAAAATATGAAAATCCATCTTGCTACACTAAAAGGTGCATTGTGTAACTTTTCTGGTAGAGTTTTCCTCAAATGCTTTTCTCGATGGAGATGTTATTGCTTTGTCTGGAATATTTCACAGTATGGTATTAAACTTTTCTATCTTCAAAAAAGACCAAGTTACAAGTCAGCTCTGTGGAGAGGCAAACCCTCTCACAGTCAGAACACTTGTTTTTTTTGTTTTTGTTTTTTTTTTAGGTATTTTTGAGCTATAAAACAACCTGTGATACATGCATCACGAATTTCGGACTTCCAGTCATCGTGCAATTCATACTGGGAAGGATTTTCCGAAAAAGTGAGCATCAAACCGCCATGTTTGTTTTCCCAGTGGGATGTGTCTATTGTCAAAGCCAGTCTTTTCAAGTCTTTTGAACCATATCGCTTTTGTTTCTGGTTCTGATATTGTCATATTTTAGTTGTGGGATTCAGACATCGTAATTGTGTGGTTGTTGGAAGTTCTAACAGTAGAAAACGGCTCGAGAAATGGGCTTTGGAAGTTTGTGAACTCCAGATCTGCAAAGGGAATCAGATATATGTGAGTGCAAACCTCCATCCAAACTGTTTCCCTTCCCAATGGAATTGAAAAATAGTGAAAGGCGAAGGCAATGGGCAGGATTGATCCACAGGAAGGACCAAAAGGTAACCTCTGGCAGTTTAAGAAATCATCCCAAACATTTTGTATGTGGAGCGCCAACAAAGCAAAATCCCGATCCCTTGCTCCACCTTGGTTATGAATTTAAGTCAATGCCAAAGCAAAAGGCACCAGCGGTTTGCCAAGAAACAACTTCCACTGCAAAGTGACCAAGAATAAATGTAAGGTAGATCTGTTTAATGTCATACTGTGGAACATTCCAAGCAGAGCAATGATGTATCCATAGAAACAAACAGCTGACAGACCTCCAACCAAAAAGCTATGCAGTACACCTTTAAGATAAGAAAAACAACAACTCTTTGCATTTAAAATAGGAAACAAAAGCTAATGTTCTTAATTTAAAGGGACAGTCTGGAATTATGGACATAGGACCTCATTTCCTAGTGAGCCAGAGTGTTAGACACGTGTGGAGACACTTTTTAAAATATTCCATCCAGTCCTTGTATTTGCAGAGGTCACTGGTGCTAGGCTAGTGCATGTCAATGGCCATAGTTATCCTGACACTAAAAACAGTCTTACCCACTCCACAAAACACCCGAAGCAAATCTATTATTACACCAGACTGTCAATGTGAATGTCTGTGTTGGTAGAATAATTTTAGAAGTAAAACCAACCTTGACTTTGAAGGATTTATGTCTGAGCAGCAGCAGTGATAGAAAGCTTGGCAGTGGAGGACAGATATATGAGAAAATAGTCCCTCAACATGCAACAATTCATGTGATGTAAAGATAGAATGTTTGAAATAAAACTATCGACAAAGACATTCACATGGACAGTCTGGTGTAATAATAGATTTGCTCAGGTGTTTTGTGGAGTGAGTAAGACTTTTTTTAGTGGCAGGATAACTATGGCCATTGACATGCACTAGCCTAGCACCAGTGACCTCTGCAAATACAAGGACTGGATGGAATATTTTAAAAAAGTGTCTCCACACGTCTCCAACATTCTGGCTCACTAGGAAATGAGGCCTTATGTCCAAAATTGTGTAACTTTAAGTAATTTTAATTTGCCTAGATATGGCTTTCTGCAGTGCGTTCAAAAACACTGAAAACAATATTAATTTGTAATTTGTTCCTTCTTTTTTTTGCTGGATGTAACCACCTTCTTCAGTTGTACTATATTACAAAGTCATCTGTGCCCTTCCAGCTGCAGGAGAAGAGGCTGGCAGCTGTGACTGTGTTGCCAGATAATATCCATCAGCTTTTGAGAGGTGAGTAAAATTGACTTTTTGGAGCTTTCTACCATGCTTTTAACTTTTCCTCAGCAAAATCAACACTGAAGATGTTTTATATGTCATCTGTGCATGTTTGAGCAATCTCATGATCTCTCTCGATCTCCTACCTCCTACCAACTCACAAGCCTAGGCCATTATTCATAAATGTACCATATTTTCCTCACTATAGGGCACTCTGGATTATAAGATGCACTGTCATGAAATAGTCTATTTTTGAACTTTTTTCACAAATAAACCGCACCGGACTTTAAAGGAAACACAACAGTGTGATGGGTGAGTGGTTTTGTTTGTTTGTTCGTTCACGGTGACTCTGGGCTTTGTTCAGTTGTGGCGTGTAGGGAGGGTGCTGTCTGGGACCACTGGATTGTCGGCGTGTTCACAGTGACTCAGTTGTTCAGTTGTGTCTAGAAGTGGCACACTGCACTCACTTTTTCGGTTTGTTCCTCCGTTCCTTTCCTCGTCGGCGTGGAGTGATGAGTGTGGCTGCGGGTGTTGGTTGCCGAGCGGTCGTTGTCTGCTCCGTGTGTGTTTGTGTGTGCTGTGGGTGGTGCAGCTTTGTAGTTTACTGAAGTCGTGCTGGGACACCCGAGTGGATTCATGTATGGGCCGCTCTGGACTGTGGGGCGCAGTCATTTTTTGATGGGGTTGGACGCTTACGAGCGCGCCCAATAGCTCGGAAAATATGGTACAAATATATGATACAAAATAATACACTAAACTTCACAAACCCGGTGCAGTTTGCATTCGTTTCATGAAACGTTTTCATGAAACCACGAAACTGAAACTTAAACATGTTAATACGTTGTAGAATATAGCATTTTCTAAACAATAAAAGATAACATTACGATCTAAATATGTTTTGCGTTAGCAGTTAATACTGAATAGCCCCTTTTTAAGGAAGAACAGTCTCAGGTCTCAGGACTGAACCACAGGAAGCAGCCAGCTCCCTGTGACAGACAATAATAAAATATAAACTGTTACTTTTCCTGCTGTCCTTTCTCAGTTTTGTACTAATTATAAGAAACACCTGCCAGTTCAGCTGTGTTGACACTGAATTAAATATGACAAATATTTAATACTTCTTAAAAGGCCCATATTATGCTTTCTGATCTATGTTTAAAATGTTCATTAAAAGCAAACCTGGAATTGTATTTTGTTTCATTTGCACACGATCTGCTCCACCAGGAAGTGCTCCACTAACTCCATACACCTTCACTTGAATCATTTGTATGATGTGCAGCCCTGTAATTGCCAATCTCTACTGAACAAAACGTAAAAGGTAGTGTTAATTTGAGACTCCAAGTACTCCAGGTCTGTTTTGAGGAGGTAACAACGTTCTAACATGGCTTAAAGCTCATAAGAGTTAATTTTGCACAATATAGGACCTTAATTATAAATAATGAAGGTGTTTATTAACAGTTATTGAAGAAAATTAATAGAGTAGAGACCGCTCTCCTCTGTAAGATCCTGCTGCTGCTGCTTAATGACATGTAAGATCAGATTACGCCTGATTGACAAAGGCCCGTCGTTCCTCCATGCATCAGAGTAATGAGCTTCTGTTGTCACGTACATGAGTGCGTGTGGACCTGTGGAGCTGTGGAGCGTTCAGATCCTCTTAAAAGCTCTCGGCAGGAGGTTTATTACAGCTCTGAGACGGAGCTGTCAGAAACATGCAGTTATAGGCCATTTTAAAGAGAAACATTAAGGCTTTGTACAAGGTCCCACCCACCCACGCTCTCCCTCTTTTTCTCTCCGTCTGTCTGTCTCTTTCACTCTATCTCCCTGTCTTGGTCTCTCTCTTTATATCTCTTTCTCTCTCTCTGTTGCTCTGCATTTCTCTTCCCCTCTCTCTTTCTCTTTCTGTCTGTCTGTCTCTTTCACTCTATCTCCCTTTCTCTCTCTCTGTTGCTCTGCCTTTCTCTTCCCCTCCCTCTCTTTCACTCTCTCCCCCTCTCTCTGTCTCTCTCCTTCTTTCTTTCTTCCTCTTTCTCTGTCTCTCTCTCTTTCATTAACTCTTTCTCTCTCCTTCTCTCGCTCCCCCTCTTGCTCTGTCTCTCTCCTTTTCTCTTTTTCCCTCTTTCTGTGTCTTTCTCTCTCTCTCCCCTCTTTCTCTGTCTCTCTCCTTCTCTCTTTCTTCCTGTTTCTTTCTCTGTCCGTGTCTCTCTCTTTCCCTTTCTGTCTCTTTCACTCTCTCTCCTTCTCTCTCCCCCTTTCTCTCTGTCTCTCTCCTCTTTCTCCCTCTTTTCTTCTCTCTCTGTCTCTTTCTTTCACTCTCTCCCCTCCCTTTGTCTCTCTCCTTCTTTTTTCCACTTTCTCTCTCTCTCCATGTCTCTCTCTTTCTCTGTCTCCCCTTCTCTCCTTCCCTCTCTCGCTTTCTCTCTTTGTGTCTCTCTTACACTGTCTCTCTCCCCTTCCCCCTCTTTCTCTCAGTCTCTCTCCTTCTCTGTCTCCCTCTCTCTTTCTCTATGTGTCTCTCTTTCTTTGACTCTCTTTCCTTCTCTCTCTCCTCCTCTCTCTCTCTCTCCTCTTTCTCCCTCTTTTTGTGACTTTCTTTCTCTTTCTTGCTCTCTCTGTGTCTTTCTTTCTTTCTCTCTCCTACTCTTTCTTTCACTCTCTCTTTCTCCCTCTCTCTGTCTCTTTCATTCACTCTCTCTCTCTCTCTCTCTTTCTCGGTCTCTGTCCTTCTTTGTGTCTCCCTCTCTTTCTCTCTGTGTGTCTCTTTCTCTTGCTGTCTCTCTCTTTTTTTCACTCTCTCTCCTCTTCTTCCCCCTCTTTCTCTGTCTCTCTCCTCCTCTTTGTGTCTCCCTCTCTCTTTCTATTTCTTTTACTCTCTCTCCTTCTCTCTTTCTCCCTCTTTTTGTCTCTTTCTTTGTCTCTCTCTCTCTCTCTCCCCTCCTTCTCTGTCACTCTCCCCCTCTCTTTCTTCCTTACTCCATGTTCTCTGTTTCTCCTTTTCTCTCTCTGTGTCTCTCTCCTTCTCTCTGTCTCTTTCAGTCACTGTCTCTCTCTTTGTGTCTCCCTCTCTCTTTCTGTGTGTCTCATTCTCTTGCTGTCTCTCTCTTTCTTTCACACTCTCTCTCTTTCTCTCAGTCTCTCTCCTTCTCTCTGTCTCTTCCTCCCCCTGTTGAGTCATTAGATGTTGGTAAGAGAGCAGAGTGTGAGCGGTGGATTAGAGTGTGTGTCAGTCTCCTGATGTGGCGGCAGCTGCAAACACACTTCATTATCTGCAGCGACACCAGAACAAACAGCTTTAAACATCACATACACTCATTAAGAATCATATGAATAATGCAGCAGATTTATGTAGCGCCTTTCAACACACTCAGATCACTTTACACCACACTACGCATTCACTCCATTCTCTGTGGCATTGTCTACTACTGTAGCCACATCTGCCCTGGGACACACTGACAGAAGAGACGCCGGAAACCTGTGCTATCGGCCCTTTCAAACAACACACACATGCACACATAACACATTCATATTTAGTTAAAGGGCCCATAAATTAGAGCCCTGCACCCACGGGACCCAGCGCAAAACAGTGCAGCGCGGGACACGTTTTGAAACCTCACTGCGGGCGCTGCAGTCCCGCAAAACTAAATGTGTAAAGTGTAAAGTGAAATATACAAATGATGAATAATCCGTGTGTCATTCCTTCATTTGTGTTTCAAAATAAAAACCAAAAATAAGAAAAAAAAAAAAAAAAAAAAAACTCTATTGTCTTCATTATTTGTCTCCAAAACCAAAATGAAAAAAACAAATAACGATATTTTTTTTCAGTTTTTGATTTTGTGTTTAAATGAATAACGGAAAAAACGGATAACGGCTGTTTCCCGTTTTTCGTGACTTAAACTGCGATACCGGACTTTTGCACCGCATACGGACTGATCCAGGACTGATCCAGGACTGATCCAGGACTGATCCAGGACTGAACCAGGACTGAACCAGGACTGAGATTGGGACTGAGACCGAGACCGGGACCAGACAGGGACTGAGACTGGGACCAAACCAGGACCAGACCGGGACTGAGATTGGGACTGAGATCGAGACCAGATCGGAACTGACACCAAGATCTGGTTTAGTCCTGGTTCAGTCCTGGTTTAGTCCTAGTGTAGTCCTGTTTTACTCTAGTCCTGGTCCCGGTCTCAGTCCCAGTCTCAGTCCTGGTCTGGTCCCAGTTTGGTCCCGGTCTCAGTCCTGATCAGTCTACGTTGGCGCATCTCTGGGCCCGTCCCGACACTCCTGGTTCTGTCCTGGTTCAGTCAGTATTCGGTGCAAAAGTCCGGCATCGCAGTTTAAGTCACAGAAAATGGGAAACGGCCGTTATCCATTTTTTCCATGACCCTTTTAACACAAAATCAAAAACTAAAAAAAAACTAATCAATTTTAAAATTTTGTTTTTTGAGACAAATAATGAAGAAAATAGTAGCTTTTAAAATGTTCTTATTTTTGGTTTTATTTTGAAAAACGATTGAACGAATGATACACGGATCATGAATGTTTGCCTACCATGCATCATTTGTGGTGGATATTTTATTTGGCATTAGTAAAAACATTTTAGGCAGCCTAAAATTGAGGTCTAATCTCGTGCACATTTTAGACAATTCCTTTCCACTTCTTCATGTTTGATAGAGCTTAAGAACGCGAACGTCCCCATCCTGCAGGACTTGTGGGCGTGAGTGGGACAAAATATCACAGATGCTATTTGTTGCTATTTGAAGATTTGGTTATAAAATATAGTAGTAATATATTATATAGTATATAGTAGTATATAGGAAAAAAAATAAAACACTGAATGAGAGCGTGTGTCCAAACTTTTGATTGATAGTGTATATACTCAGCATATATTTTAGTTCACTAAAATGTTAAACGCTGAGGCTTGGTCAATACAAATGTTATTGGTATGGAAAACTTTTATACTCTCTTTGAAAAATGCAAATAAAAATCAAGATAACAGAATTAAAGCTGTATTTGTATTGGCAGGGCCAGTGCAGTCTGACAGAATAAAGCTGCAGATATATTTCCCAAGTGTATCACCACGGCAACAAAAGCCCCGTCCCTCTGATTGGAAAACCCCATGTTAGCCTGAGCACAGCAGATAGATGAAGACACGGAACAGGTGGACAGGTGTTTGACAGGCAGGCGCTGATCCAGGGCTCCCCTCGTGGACTCTCCTCTGCACCTGTCTGTACCTGTCTGTACCTGTCTGTGTGTCTCTTTCTCTTCTGCTGCTGTGGACCTCCCTGGGGCTAAAGTCTGAAGAGCTCTGACAGGTGACTAATGCATCAGAGCGAATGAGCTGTTCTGGTGTCCACACAGAGGGGACGCGAGGACAACACGGAGGAGACGCTGCTACAAGAACATCTGCTGGAAGGTGTGAGTCATGGGTTTAAACTTCATGTTTGTAAGCAACATTTTGAGGACATTTCACAAATCAAAAGACAGAATATTTTAGCTTTATGTCTTCCCCAAAGATGACCAGCCGTATGATCAAAACGCGTTGTCATGGAGTGCTCGGATCACTTTCAGTTATTTTTCTAGATTAGTATTTAGTTAGTTTATGGTAAATGGTCACATTTTTCTGTAACGCATTTCCACCTTCAAGGCACTTTACAACAAGGAACCACTCACCCATTCACACATCAGTGTACGCAGACACTGTGGGCAAGGTGGGTTAAGTGTCTTGCCCAAGGACACAACAACAGCATTCATCTGTGGGAGCTGGAATCACACCAGCCAACCTGTGGGTCAGTGGATCTGACCACTCAACCTGTGATGTTTATGTCGAGAGCCGGAATAGAACCACCAACCTTCAGATCAGTGGACAAATGGTCTACCAACTGAGCTACTGCCGCCCAGTTTAGTTAGTTTTCAGTTAGTTTAGTTTTGAATTGCTAATTGCTATGGAAACCATACAAATTTTTCACCACTCAGAAACCCAGTTTTAAAGCAGACATATTGTGCTTTTGTCGGCTATAGAGTTATAATCTATGACACCCATTGATCATTAGGTTAGAATTTGGGCATGTTAAAGGTGCATTGTGTAACTTTTCCGTTGGAGAGTCGGTCACTTGCTTGTTTCTATGGATATGTCAATTGCTCTGTTTGGAATGTTCCACAGTATGACATTAAACAGCATTACCTTACACTAAGGGTGCACTCACACAAGGTCTTTAGAACCATGCCCAAACATGAATCGCCCCTAAAGCGCGGTACATTTGTCCAGTGTGACCGCAATCGAACAGTGGTCAGGTGTGGCATGGATGGGACTTTGGCTCGACTGGAGGAGGTGGCCCAAAGCACGGTACGATCACTCATGTACGAGCACACACACGACTTTACTATACGAGCCCTGTCAAGCGCGCTGATGTTACTCATACGAGGAAAACAGTGAATACAATCTGCTCCAAAACACACAGCAAACCCACACTGATCTTCAATAAGGACTGTGACAGAAGTTTAGCTGCCTCTCGTCTCTGCTTGTCATCACTGCTCCGAGCTGTTTTTTTATCCATAAACTCATGAAGGAGCACATATCATAAAAGGACCCACATCTACCTCACTGTTTAATAGATATTTCTGCCGCTGGACCTTTTTTGTCCTCTAAAAGTGTTAGCACATGTAAACTAACTAAACTGGGGCCATGTGATGACGTCATCAGGCCATGGCCCGGTTTGGATGTAAAGGCAAGCCATAGAACCCTACGCAATCGTCCTTGAGTACGGCACAGTTCTGAAGTCCGTAGAGTAGTAAAGTAGAGTGAGGTGGTTTTTATACCTCAAAAATACCTAGAAAAACAGGCATTCTGCCTGTGACACTCGCCTCTCCACAGATCTGACCTGTAACTCAGTCAGGTTTGGTCTCAATGAAGATAGAAAGGTTTAATGCCATACTGTGGATCATTGCAGACCAAGCAATAACATCTCCATGGAGAAAAGCATTTGACAGGCCCTCCACCAGGAAAGTTACACAGTGCACCTTTTAATTGCAATATTAATCCAAAATAACTTAATAAAAGAACCAGCTTGACTGATTTCTATGTAGGAGCTTTGTGGGGTTCAATGAGAGTTGATTTCACTCTTAACATCATCACAACAAAGAGCACAGCTGCTGATTCTTTTTTTTTTTTTTTTTTTTCAGGGACAATAATTACAGCAAGGTTAAAAGCTCTAAAAAGTCTATTCTGCTCCTCCTTTGACGCTCTCAGATTGCCTTGAAAACTCAGTGTAGCATTGAGCAGCAAAGCAAAGTCCCACACTGGTGTTTCCTTGTGTCCGACCTTGCAGCTCTGACTGTAAAGTGCTCGTCTTCTAAAATGTCCCCTGACACAGATCACGGCTAACTGCTAAAGGCTAACACTTTGAACAGTCTTTCTCCTGTAAGACCCATTGACTCCTGTTGTTACGAGGCTAACCCGCTCTTATCTTGTCTTGGCTCATGTGTTAACCTTAATGCGACATTCATCCTGCTGAACTATATCGACTCTACTGGGGTTTCTTTTGCTGAACACATACACCGATGTGAAGAGGTCAATACGCCGCACAGACTTATGCAAACACGCTCCTGATTGGACAGCGGTGACGTTCTTGGTTACATAACAGTGTTGAATAATAATACGGGTGATGCAGGTGACACCTCAACCTTTGGAACTTTATTAGTGAGGAGCAAAGATATTGATGCTTGGCAGTGACATCAAGCTCGGGGTGTACTGCCTGTATGTTTATGACAGAATGTTCAGGAGTTACCATGGAGATACAATGTGCACAATTACAAAAAAAAAGCTTTCTGCCAAAAAAACGTTTTAACACATTTTCAGGAGCTTGCAATTAATGTGATTAATAAACATTCATGGTCCTATTCAGGTGTTTGATGATTTTCAAAAAGGTGAGAGTGACATAGTGCCTGTTTACATGAGAACGCTTGGGGTAAAAACGACAGCATATTTTATCGGATGTGCCTTTCGTTTAGATGGTGACAGCACCTTTGGGGCTGACCCTCCAGAGTGGAAAAGTTGAATATGCTTCGCCGTAGCGTTTCTGTCTACACTGCCCAAGACGCAAAACTCTGGTCAGATCTGCTCATGTCAAGTACAGGTTTACGTCAAATACATACAGTACACAGAAACAAATGTCCCAACAAATGTATAGAATATGTAGAGACACTATTAGTGAACAGAGAAGGATCTGCAATTACCTCTGTCAAATTCTGGATGCACTGGTTCATCGCAGGCGAGCCAGACGGCTATGGACGAGACCTGGGAGAACCAATCATTGGCAGGAAAACTTTGTGGGAGAGGAGAAGCTGATGAAAATGCATTGTGTGAAAACTTCCGTATGTCCAAAGATGCTCTTGTTGCTTTAAGTGAATGCCGCCTGGCATGCTTCTGCAGATTTCCATCATCTAAACTTGGAATAAAGGGTGAATCCGCGATGCCACTTTTGAGTCTTTTGTACAGACCGTCATCATATAAACTTAGCCTAACTGAAAAACTGTTTTATATGTAAGCGACTTGTTCAACAGCACAAATCATCTCAAGTGTTTTAGTTCCAAATAAGTCAGTTCTTTCTGGTCAGATTGTGTTAAAATAAAACTCTGATTAAAGTCTGACTTGAGTAACAGAGCTTATAACGGAGAAGTGCTTTCAGTTAGCTTCATATTCCCAAGGTCATGTTGATGACATCAGCTGCAAAGTATCAGTAGCTATGAGTGTCAGTGGTGAGTACTGACATTTTCTCATGTACAAGCTCAAAACACATCTGCATGAGAAAGAGCTGCTACAGTTTCATAACAAATATAAAAGTCTACAACTCTACTAAATATTTAGTTTGTATCTGACCTTTAAACAAGAAAATCAACTCAACAGTAGAAAACCAGTTAAACAGCAGGGACACTGCACACACTACACACACATAGTTGTCACTGATACAGAGTTTGGAATCAGACTCAGGTGAAATGTGGAAGTCTGAGCACTTCTACCTTGATGTCATTATTATTGACATTAACGTAACACCTAATAGAGGAAAAGAACCAGTTGGCTCAGGACCAGTGAATATAAAAGGCACATAGATTTGTTGTTGATAACCAGAGGCATAATTCACATTCATCAAAAGTATACAGTTTATTTATACATTTTGCGTAAATTAGTTCATTGTGACAGTAATGTTTCCAGGAGTTAGGACTATTTGGTTCACAGTTCACTGAATGACTCTCGGTTCCAAAGGCAAAGCAAGGCAAAGCAGCGACAGTACACTCAACTCCATGGCTCAAGATCTTTAAAGTAAAATGCACATTACCCCCAATTGTACAACTAAGCGATAGTTTGGAGGTCCAATATTTCGCCACACACACCCCTGAATTAGTCGCTGTACGGCGAAGGACAGACGCCAAACAGCCAGCCCACCCGCTAGCCAGCATGACGGGGGGTACACAAACACCACAGCAAATATAGGCCCATGGCAGCAAGCACTACATAAAAGCAAGTAATCAGCACTACAAACCTTATTGAATCTTGAACTTAACATTTAATCTGGATGTTACGTGCCACGGGAGCCTAGGGGGTGGCACAGTAACTGAAAAAGATGTTAAAATGAACCGGGTGTGGAACAAAAAGGGAAGCGCGGTGAGGTGAAAAAAGAAGGGTATTTATTACAAAAAAGAAAGTGCTAAAAAGGTGTACAAAACGTAGATAAAGGTAACACAAAAATAAACAACTAAGGAAGGCTGCAGCGGAGGACCCACTGGTCACTCTTCTTGGGTTGGCTCCGGCTTTTATACCCCCGCTGATCAGGCTGATTAGCGGGGCGGATCTGGGGTGGGTGGATCTGAGGTGGGGTGAAGCAAGGTAAAATAAAATGAGGATGGCATCCGTCACACTGGAATACTACCTGAGAGTGGTGAACAAGCGATGTCAACAACAAGAAACTGGTAAGTAAGTAAGAGCATGAGGTTAGACGACGGGACGGAAAGAGAGTGCTTTTATAAATTGACTGATGTCACCAATAACCAATACAGCCAAGCAGTAGAATGAACCAGATGGAAAGGGATTTGATTCTCTTCCCTTCTTATAATTGTATCTCCTGGCAAGATATTTCTTGCCAAATACCAATCACCAAATTACTGTAACCAGAAGGGCATCTGGCTTGAAAATCTTCCATGTGCCTGATTCCCTAAGTAGAAATAAAGCAGCCTATATTATTATTCCAATGAAACAGCTCTTTCATGACAACACAAGATCAATAGTTGAAAATGATCATGTTTTGAGTTCTTATCAATATCAATAGATTGATGTTTACACTGGTATGAGCCCCTGAACTAAAAGATTCAAACATAGCAAATAAAATGTCCTTTTTCAAATCAATAATTTCCATTGATTCATAATATGTAAATGGAACACATGTTGACACCATCTTGTTTCCCTCTTACAACATTTAAGTTCACAAATCAATAGAATATTCACAGTGTGTGGCTATAGGTAAAATGTTGCATGTAAAGACGTGGGGAGCCCCGTTTGACCTTTGTCTCAGGGTTGATGCCGTTTTGAGCTGCTATAATCAATTCGTAATTACGCCAGGGACAAAAAAACACAATGATTAATAAGTTATTACGGAAAAAGACGCACAATCAGGTCAGCGGGGGGCAGTGTGTGAGGCCTAGTGAGGCAGAGATCAATGTATTGACATGTAGTTAAAAGTATGATTCACTAAAGGAGTCAAACCTTTGGGGATACACTGAAATATTAAACATGATAATCTTGAAAGGAAAGATGCGATCGTGGGAAGATAAACTGAGAAAAAGAGAAGAGGACATTGGCTCTGCATCCTAAAGAATCGAAGGTAAGAGACAGTAGTGATATTCCGACCAAATTCAAGGTCTTAAGGAGGAGTTCTCAAACTGTGGTACATGAGACCATTCTAGTGACAAATCTCCTAATGTTTTTGTCCTCTTTGGGTTTAATTATTTGGATATTTTGCATATTTATTTAATCATATTCATGGTTTAATCTCATTTATAACCTGGTTTGGCCTCAATTTAGGCCTGGCATAGTCCGGGATTGAGATTTGGTGGTACTTAGGCTATGTTCAGACTGTTTTCAATTCAGACTTTTTTGTGAAATCCAATTTTTTTTATGAGGTTGCTCACATATCCAATCAAATAAAACTTGTATGTGATCTCCAGTGTGAACTTTAAATGCCCCAGTAGTTTCCCGCATGCGCATTGGAGGACACGACAACGTCAGAAGCAGCGAGTGTGCTCAGTGTTTACAGAAGTCGCCTAAACATGAGCGCCAGCATTGAGCACCTGGCGATTTTAAAGTTGCTGTTGTATCAGAGCCAGAACATGTACAGCTTATTTGTTTAAAGGAGGAGATTGAGAAGAAGGACGAGGTTTTTGGACATGGCCGTGGCAGCAACGTCCGTAGAAAGGAACGTGTAGGTGCGGAATTGCAGCCAAGAGTGGTGGGATTGCCCTCTCCGGGTGGGTGGGGAGTCTTTGCCTCAAGTGGAGGAGTTCAAGTATCTCGGGGTCTTGTTCACGAGTGAGGGAAGGACGGAACGTGAGATTGACAGGCGGATCGGTGCAGCTTCGGCAGTGATGCGGTCGCTGTATCGGACCGTTGTGGTGAAGAGGAGCTGAGCCGAAAGGCGAAGCTCTCGATTTACCGGTCAGTCTTCGTTCCTACTCTCACCTATGGTCATGAGCTCTGGGTAGTGACCGAAAGGACGAGATCGCGGATACAAGCGCTCGAAATGAGTTTCCTCCGCAGGGTGGCTGGGTGCTCCCTTAGAGATAGGGTGAGGAGCTCAGTCACACGGGAGGAGCTCGGAGTAGAGCCGCTGCTCCTCCACGTGGAGAGGAGCCAGTTGAGGCTCGGGCATCTGTTCCGGATGCCTCCTTGGCGCCTCCCTCGGGAGGTGTTCTGGGCATGTCCCACCGGGAGGAGGCCCCGGGGGAAGACCCAGGACACGCTGGAGGGACTATGTCTCTCGGCTGGCCTGGGAACGCCTCGGGTCCCCCCGGAGGAGCTGGAGGATGTGTCTGGGGTGAAGGAAGTCTGGGAGTCCCTGCTTAGGCTGCAGCCCCCGCGACCCGGCGCCGGATAAGCGGGAGAAAATGGATGGATGGATGGAGTGGTGGGATTGATATATGCTTCACTGCTTCCATGACACGAAGTTCATACACAGTTTTCGTATGACGAGGAGACATTTGTGACGTGTAGGTGGGATGAATGCCACCTGACCATCGCATGTCAAAAGATTGGATATGTGTCAGTTTTAGGAGCACATATCCAAGTGTCCTGGGTCGCATTTGAAAAAATCGGATCTGTGTTCAGACTGTCATTAAAAGATCAGATACAGGAGCATGGGGCGAAAAAATCGAATTTGAGTCACTTCAGGCTGCAGTCTGAACGTAGTCTTAGAAAGCTCAAATAGATCTTATTTTCACTAAAATAGGTTGAAGTACATCTGTTGCCATCGCCTTGTTTGCTTTAGTTTGTTTGGGCAAACCTCAACCTCAAACCTCAACGCTTCTCTGTGCAGGGTTAAGGCTGTGTGTATAGGCCACATTTTGAGGACCTTTCACTGTCATCACAATGGCTGAATTGCTCATTGTTTGCTAATTGCTATGGCAACACTGCTAAATTAACTCCAAAACACATGGCTAGATTGTTAACATTCTCAGATTACCTTGAAATGTCAATGTGGCATCAACAACAAAGCAAGTTTCCACGATGACATTTCCGTGTGTCCAAACTTCCAGGACACAAAAGGACTGGTGATACTCAGAAGGCCAATGTTTTTTTAGGTAATCAGTGGTCTAAATATCGGTCCCCATTTCTGCCGACAGGTGTAACCCATGGGTCAAATGCAGAGGACAGGTTTCCGCATGTGACAATAACTTATTCTGAAGTGCATAACCTCTGTCCTGCTGATTGGCTGTTGATAAGATCTGTTTGTCCCTGTGAGGGAAATGGAAGGTGGTTTATCTTTTTGTTATATATTTTTGAGTCCGATGGAGACATTTGATAGGTTACTTAAAAATCCATTAGCATCTGACATTTTTGAAGAACAGATTTCAGATATGCTACTCGCTCTTGTCCTTGAATCTGATCTGGTGCTCTAGTCTGGACAGATATTTGGTTTAAAGAGGACGCATTATGCAAAATCGGCTTTTTAGAGTTTTTAACCACGTTATAGTTGTTTCCTCTTTTCATCTACCCACTCAAATTATATTTCATGTGATTCATGCTGGTTTGAGTCATCTTTAATATCTGATTTTCAAGATGCAATATTACCAATCAAGGCCACTTCTTTATATTTACTTCATTCTCCAATTTTATTTTTCTTAGTCACTGATACATGTAGGATTGGCAGTGTTGGATAGTCTTTTTGGTGCATATCAAAACAAATCTACTCCCGCACCACAGTTTTCTAACTTAGAAGTCAGTGATTTGTTTCTTTTAATAAGCTGTTTTATAGGAACACTGCAAGCTAAAATGTCCAAATTATAACATAATGATCCACGGGTGTCTACTTTTTGCAGTCCATTATATATTTTATTTTGTGGTGGAGATTTAAAATGTGAAATGTGAGTTTTTCTCTAGGCCAGAACACATGGAGGAAACACAAGAGCTGGTGAGGCTGGGTGAACCACAGCTGAGCTTATCTGTGTGTTACTTTCACTGATAACGAACATATTAATTGAGTAAAGAAAGAGGCTCTTGTGTCATAATTCTGATGCCTGTTTTGAACGATTGTTACAAAAATTAATCTCAGAAAACCAAAGATAAAACCACTGGGAGAGCTGTTTAAGATGTTTTTTTTGTTTGTGAAACGTCAGTGTTTGATTCTGAATTTCTTGATGTATTTGCCCCTCGGCGGTTCAGTCATTTGGATGCAAAAGAAGGACATTTTGTTTAAAAAAAAAATCACAAGCCTCAAATAATTGCTTTGATACAATCTGGAAATTTCATCTATTAATGCCTCGGGTGGTTCTGTAATGAAAACAGCTGACATGAATTTTAATTCTGGTACACAAGATTATTCAAATACATGAAGCATTTGAAGCAGAGTCAATATTATATTTACTATGAAACTGAGGAGCAAGAGAGTAAATAATTATTTTTTTTTTTTTTATACTGAGTAGAAAGGTAGTATTGATACTTTGCAGCTTAGGTCCACAACATTCCCTGGAGGTGTGACGCTAACTGGAGGCACTGCCCCATCTAAGGCTCTGTAAGACTTTAATGTGAGTTTTGTTTTAACACAATTTGACCAAAAACAACTGACCTCATTGGAAGGTGAGCTGATTTTCTATCTTTTCTATCTGATAACTATCTCTAGCCAACAGTTTTTCAGTTAGTTAATCTCTCCATTTTGTTAAAAATCAAACTCCTAAATAGAACTATCAAAGCTTGCATTGATCACAGGCTCCTGAAAATGTGTTGTCTAAGCCAATTTTGTATTTTTTTCTTGAGTTTTCAGACCATCTAAAAACTTTTTTGTGTTTTGTCTTTTGTGGCTGTAATGTTATTTAAGAGAGACTTGTTTAACAGGAAAACTCAGCTTGCCTGTTGTAGTTCCAAAGTGAGTACTTTCTGGTCAGATTGTGTTAAAGTAAAACTCAGGTTCTCTCTTGATTTACTGCTCAATCTATGTTCCTCCACTCACCTATGGTCATGAAGACAAGATTGCAGATACAAGAGGCCGAAATGAGTTTCCTCCGCAGGGTGACTGGGTGCTCTCTTAGAGAAAGGGTGAGGAGCTTAGTCACACGGGAGGAGCTCGGAGTAGATCCGCTGCTCCTCCATGTCGAGAGGAGCCAGCTGAGGTGGCTTGGGCATCCTTTCCAGATGCTTCCTGGGCGGCTTCCTCAGGAGGTGTTCTGGGCATGTCCCACTGGGAGGAGGCCCTGGGGAAGACCAAGGACATGCTGGAGGGACTATGTCTCTCGGCTGGCCTGGGAACGCCTCAGGAGGAAGTGTCTGGGGTGAAGGAAGTCTTGGAGTCCCTGCTTAGACTGCTGCCCCACGACCCGACCCTGAAAAAGCAGAAGAAAATGGATGGATAGACAAAACTCATATCAAAGTTTAACAAAGCCTCAGACAGAAAATGCCTACAGTTAGCATCATACCCCCATGGTGACATGAGGACAAGTATCAATACTCCCTCTGACTAAACACAGGAGCGCTGAGATTGGTTAGATTCACAGTTAAAACAAGTATGTGGTGAATAGGTTTGAAATGAGCACATATTCTGTATTCCCACAACAGCATAAACTCCAGACAGGCTTTGGATGAGAAAAATAACACTGTAGAATGATTAGAAGAGTCTGTTTAGCATATGGGGAGTCGTTCTGGATTTTAATTGTGGCACACTGCAAACAAGAATTACTTTGATTTCTCCATATCCATCATACAGACTGATGAAAAGGTTTGTACAGATGTAGAAATGGGAAATTAAAGAGAAAGGTATTACTCTTCTATCGGGTATTAATCACTCCCCCTTCAGAGCGCAGTCACAACACAATCAGCATTCATCCTGCTAATGAAACTACTGCACATCACGTCAGGTTTGTCAAGTTGTAGCATATTGTTTTGTATTATGCATTTGTATATTTATAGAGAACTGTCATGTGGGAGCATGGGTGATAAAGGCATAAATCTTACAGCTTGAAAAAAAGCCATTCAGATCTGACCTGTAACTTGGTCTGATTTAGTCTTCATGAAGATAGAAAGGTTTGATGCCATATTGTGAAACATTCCAGACAAAGCAATAACATCTCCATGGAGAAAAGCACCAGAAAAGTTACACAATGCACCTTTAAACTAAAGCCTAGTGAAGGGTCAAATAGAAGTAAGACTCATATATTTTTACTCCTAAGTTCTATACTGTTGTTTTTTCCATTTATTATATAGTGGGTCAACTTTCTGCCAGTGGAAACTAAAAAATCAAACATGTGAAGAATAACTGAAGCGTGCCTTGTGGATCTGTCTTTGGTGTTGGATCCTCAAACTCGTCCATCTCCCAAGGTATAGCGCCCCCTGCTGGGGATGAAAGCTCTGCATCAGAAACACTCAGTTTAGGCGTGAGAGTGAAGTCTGTCAGATATAAGATAAACAACTGTGAGCATCTCAGACAGACTGCAGAAGAGTGGAAAGTGGAAAACTTAAACACAGCACTTTGTTTTTGTTGAGATTCAGTACTAATGTGTCTGGGTGCAGTGAATGATCCATAGCATGGCATTAAACTAATTTAAAATACCTGTATTTCCCCCAATCTATTTGAGCACCACCAGTACAGACAAATAGTAAATAGTAAAAATAGTAAAAGCAGCTCTTGGGGTCAAAATAAGCCCACTGTGTGCTTTATTGGGACTGTAAAACTGATCTCCAAAAGTTGTGACAGGCGGTTATATAACTCACACTGAATACCTAAGATGTTTGAATGCACAAGGGAAGTGAGGAATAACTTTGGACCACTGCACACTCTTTAAAATTAACTACCATATTTTTCGGATTATAAATTGCACTTTGTTCATGGTTTGGATGGTCCTGCAATGTATACTCCTGTGCTACTTATATATTCAAATTTTCACATTGACAGCCACAAGAGGCTCTAGGCTTGTGTGCCAGAATCTGCTGCTACTGTGCTGTACCACAGCCACTTGACATTCTACTGCGCATGTCTCCTGCAGGAAGAGCCTCTGTCCTGTCTGTATCATGTCAGTTAATTGGACCATTACTTCTGTACCACTGAAAATTTAAAATTTAAGTGATTTCATTGACAACAGAAACAATCCTGTCGGGATTCAGAAAGGCCGGAATAATTCTAACTGGAACTGATGCTGAGTCTGACAACAGCTACACAGAAGAGGAAGCGGTGCTCTGATTACCTCCAGATTTGGAGGTGTTGCTTAGAAGTGACACTGAGGATGAAGAATTGAATGGATTTAGTGATTTGGAGTGAGATGGAGAGTTTGGTAAACTTGTTCTGTTCTGTTGTTTATGTTATAGTTTATCTGAAGAACTGTTCATATGTGATGTTAACAGTCTGTTCTATTGTTATTGCTATAACTTGTCTTTCAAGATAAAATGTCAGTTCCTGGTCTCTGATTTTATAAAATAAATGTCCCCAAAATGTGACTTATAGTCCAGTACAACTTAAATATGTTTTTTTTTTTTTTTCTTCATTATGCATTTTATGACTGGTGCGTCTTAAACTCCAGTGTCCAAAAAATATGGTAGTTCTGTTTTTTATGTTTTAAGAAATTAGGCAGTGTCTTTAAATGTGTTTTATGGCTCAAAAATCTCATGCATTCTTCTGTATGCAAGATCTGACCTCTGAACATAGTCTGGTGATGATACTTCTGAACAACTTTAATGCCACTGTGAAAGGCAAAGCAATAACATCTATCAGTAACAATCTGTGGAAGCATCGGAAAAGTATTGCATTTTGTAAGCTATATATCAGTAGCTCTCTCATCATCAAACTGGACTTGGAAAAAAAAGTTCAGGTAAAGCAACACCATCTCCATGGAGACAAGGAGGTAGAAGGCAAAAGTTACACAGTGCACCTTTAACCTTGGATTGACTTTGTAATAAAATAAATAATCTGACACGGTTAAAATTAAATTACTCAAAGCGTCTGGAAAGCAATTGTCCTTGTTCATTTGTCTAGTGCCTTTGTGAGCTCTCTGGGCCACCATAGGAGAATGTTCCGTATTATCCAGGACACAGCGGGACACGGCGCGGACAGCAGGGGGCGTACTGTGAGGAGCAGGCGATTTGACTGTGTTTGTACAGAAGCTCTGAGCTCCTCTCTTCATAAATCACTCCATTTGACCTGCTCCACCGGGGGGCCTGCACTCACTCTGCCTTTTATTTCTTTCTCCCTCCCCTCACTCTGTCTCACTTTCTCTCACTCCCTTTTTCTCCCTTTCCTCCTTTCTTCCTCCTATATCTCCATTCTACAGTAGCTTCTTCTCCCTTTCTCGCTTGCTCTTTCTTTTGACTCTCTCTACTCCTCTCTTCTTCTTCTACTCAATCTCCCCATTCTAATAAATAAAAAATCCAAATAAGTAGCAAAAATAGCAAGAGACTGGTGTCAAATAATGCATAAGTATAAATTTAAAATGTATATAATAGTATAGTCCGGCTCTATAGAAGAGACCGTAAGGGGAAACGGTGTAAAAATGAAATGGTGATTGACAGGACATAGGGTTATCTGTTACATAAGGGTGAGTTGTTGTGCAGTTGTATGGAGTGTGCAGTATGGTGTATGGTATGGTCCCCCCCTATAGCTCTCTCATTCAAAAAGGCAACATATTTTTCAATCTTTTCTCAATACACTGTATATTTCACTGACGGATAGTGTAGTAAGAGTGGCGCAGTGGGTAAGCATGTGCCAATGAACCATAAGGTTTGTCTCTGTACCCAACCCAACTATCCCACTAAGAAAGGAAATAGGAACAGAATCCAGCAAAAACAAACCTGCCAAATCTTTCCAATATTTGGTCGTCCCCGCGGTGGTGAATTTCATGCGTCGTATTAACGGATTGGAATGAAATAGTAATTATAAAAGCTTGGATTCAGCCATGGGTTTCAAGTGAAGACTAATTAGGTCTGTTGCCAAATCAAAACCAGATATTCTCTTTTGAATAGTTGAAAGTCCTACAAATGGTGCCCATCACACAAATGTCTGTCTCTCTTGAGAGATAAACCCACTCACCTCCTTTCGTGCTTTTTTCATTCTTTTGTTTATAACGTTTAGTCCCTTTGAGCATCTGTTTCAAATTTCCCTGGATTGTGGCGTCACAGGTAAAACTCCTGAAGTCTCCTGTGTAGACTTGTTCTGCAAAATTGTAATAGCAAGCCAGACCGCACTGCTTAATGACTAGCTTTTGTTTTTATTTTCATAGTAATTCCCATTGCTCCTAGTACATGTCGTGCTAACAACAAACCCAAAAGAACAGTACAAAACAATCCTTTAAGAGTTTAAAGTGGGACTAAATTCTGCCAAACCCACATTTCAAATAGAGCTGTTAAACTGGCAAGTATCTAGAGGATTAAAGAAGAGAGTGAGACCCCGTTTACACTGAAACGAATCCACGGATCACAGTATCGGAAACGATCTGAGTCCACACACGTCGTTCCTGTGTCCGCAATCCTTCCCTAGCTACACAGCTTTGAGCATGTTTGTTTACATTTTACAGAAACAAAACTTAAAATCGCATGGCCAATGTGTATAAAGTCAAAGCAGCTCGCTATTGTTCAGCTTCTGGACACAACTCACTGGATTATATGTGTTCTTTCTGTGACAGAGGGGTGTTCTGCTGATGGTGAGTCTGTTCTGTGCTTCTACACGTTGGAGATGGTTCATGTTAAACTTTTCAGAGATTATACGTCTGCAGGTCATACACATAGACCATATATATGAATATATCCTAGCCTCTTAATGTTTTGGAGGTGAATTAGCTACTGTGCGGTGCATAGAGCTACATCAGCATGTCAGCGTATCAGCGTTTTCAGACGTCGACACAGTGCCGGATCCATACTCAGGTGAATGGGACCTGGCAGCACCAGATCGTTCCGTCTCTGGAGCCGTTTTCAGTTGGATTAGTGTGGACGAACACTGCATCCGCAACGAAAACGATTCAAATATGTACTAGTGTGGATGGGGCCTGAGGGAAGAGTAGGGGTGGGGCTTGGTGGTATAAGTAATACGAAATACCTGGATGTAATCAGAACAGTCTTTCAAGATGTCACCAACTACTTGAAATTAGAGAGGCCACTGAAGGCAGCACAAACTTAGATTTTTATTTACTTTTTTAAAATATTATATGGAATGACAAATTGACTGAGCCTCTAAGTATGGGGGTCACAGTTGTGCTCTGTTGGTCGCATCTACTAATATAGGATTAATTAGCTCGACTGTTGAAGCAGATGAATCAATGTAATAATCTTGACATTTGTGGAGCAGTGGTGTGATTGGCTGCCTGTGCATGTTCATTTGGGCCTCGTGTGAAATGCCATGGCCTTGTTTATAGGCAGCATTGAGCTCTGCGTTTAAAATACTGATTTATAGACTTCTAGAAGCCACTGCCCCATGCTCTGGTGGAAGTGTGAGTGATGAATAATCCTCCAGAATGGGACTGGAACAAAGTGTGTGTGGCTCCTTAAGGCAAAGTCAGAATCAATAGAGAAAGCTGTACTTGTTAGTTTGTACAGAAATGCGTTGTGTATTTACAATAGAAAGAAAAGAGTAAAGCACCAATATGTAAACTATGTGTTAAAGGAGTCTGATTATGCAAAATTGACTTTTCAAAGCTTTTATAGTTGTTCCCCTTCTCATTTACCCTCTAACAGTTGTATTTGTTTACCATCTGTCCAGGGACTGCAGATGAAAAATTGCCTCTCTAATTGTCTAATTTTCTGATTCTGGTACATTTACAGAGATGTTGATTAATGTACACTGTCCCTGCTGAATAAACCGAATAAATACAATTTAGTGTGATTCATGCATGTTTGAGTCATCTTTTTTCTCTTGTATTCATGACATGATTGCTCAGATCAACCCTCGTTTGCACTGCCAGAGGTTCTCTCCACTACACTTCGTTCTTCAATTTTATTTTCTTAATCAGTGATACACGAAGGATTAAGGAGCATCATGTAGTCATTTTGGTACAAATTAAATATAGTCTGCTACTCTATGATCTGATCTGCAGCTGTAAATCAGAGGTGCTGATCATTTCAGTGCTCTATGTTGTGACGTTTACGGCGACGACGAGTTTCAAATGGGCAAATAACAGTCAGTGAACTTTCATTAAGTTGTTTTATATGCAATTTAAAAGGTCCAAATTATAACACAATGGTCCACAGGTATACAATAGAGCTGACACACACATATATATATATATATATATATTCTTCTCTCTTCTCTATATATGTTCTTGTTATTTAAAAAGGTGCATTGTGTAACCATCCCCCCATCTACCTCCAAAAGCCATACACTCAAGTTGATGTGCCATAATACACACAAGTGTCATATAGATTGTTAGTTTATAAATTTTTACTCAAAATGGTGCAGAATCATGTTATTATATTAACATGAACGCCGTTCATAATCACAAACAGAACATAAATTATAGGCTACAACACATGTGCCCAGAATTGAACCAGGAGGACTAAACCACGACTGAACCAGGTCTAAACCAGGTCTAAACCAGGACTAAACCAGGACTGAACCAGGACTATACCAGGACTAATCCAGGACTAAACCAGGACAAATTTTGGACTTGACAGTGAGAACCACGAGCCCACGAAGAAGGGTGTCTGCAAAGCGTGATCGAGCATCAGCTGCTAAGCGCCCACTGGGATGTGGAGCTCTGGGCCGGTCTGTTCGCCTGCGGTCACCTGATGGTCTATGCAGGCGCACCTCTGGGCACATCCCGACACTCAGTCCTGGTTCAATTCTTGTTTAGTCCTGGTTTAGATGTGGTTTAGTCCTGTTTAAATCCTGATTCCCTTATGTGGTAAGTCACTATAGGACAGTACTGCAGATATCATGAGGTTGTTTTCACCTTAACATTTAAGTTGTAGCAATTTTACATATATATATATATATATATATATATATATATATATATATATATATATATATATATATATATATATATATATATATATATATTTTTATTTTTTTTTTTTTTTTTTTTTTTTTTAAATCTCAGAATAGGGAGAAATGGGTGGATGACTTACCCCCGGGTACCACACCCACTACACCCGTTTATAGAACCTACTACAGTTTTTCCATAGAGACAAGTATATTACACCACCAGGCCATGTTGCAGGTCAGATCTGTGGAGAGACAATAGTTCTGAGCAGAAAATACCCTGATATTTACAGATAAGTTCAAAGTCAGGTCACATAGTGCATCTTTAAATTAGAGCAAATGAGGTGACACCAACCAGGGAGTCAGCAGGTCAAAACTCAGTACTGCTGTGTTCTTGGGCATGATACTTCACTCTGGTTTGAAAAATATGCCAAATCACTCACTGCTCTCTCCAAGCATCCATGTCTCCAAATCTTTACCCCTCTCTCCTCCCCTCTCCTCTCTCCCTCCATCCTCTCTTTTTCTATACCTATCTTGTTAGCACTAATACAGCCAGTTGTGGATTCAGTCCTGTAAGCAGCATCTCTCCTCTGTTTTTCTCCTCCCCCTTCTCTCTCTTCCCCTCCTCTCTCATTTGGCCCCACTACAGTCATTTGTGGATCAGCCCCACTCTTTTTTTTTCATGCTTCGCTCTCTCCTAAACCACCTCCAGAGAATCCACACTTCACCTCCATCCTCCATCTTTAAGCCTCTGTTTCCCATAATCCCTCAGTGCTGTTGTTGACATGTACACTGGATATTCTTGCAAACACGGGAGACAATAGCAGAGGACTGTACGTGGGTGGTCAATTCTATCTGCAGCCTTCGAGGAACGGTAATCTCCAGTCTTATAGGCTCTATACAGACACGCCATAGGAGCTAAACATACAGCCCACTCACTGTCTTATGATGTTAATGTGTGTGTTGTGGAAACTTAAACTTTGACATTGTAAGAAATCTTTTGAGCATAAAACAAGTTGAGATGTGTTTCTGAAATAAATATTGGATTGTTATCATATCATTCTTACACAACACATCCTACATTAATCCATCCATCCATTTTCTTCCGCTTATCCAAGGCCAGGTTGCAGGGGCAGCAGTCTAAGCAGGGACTCCCAGACTTCCTTCACCACAAACACTTCCTGCAGCTCCTCTGGGGGGAGCGAAAGGTGTTCCCAGGCCAGCCGAGAGACATAGTTCATCCAGCATGTCCTGGATCTTCCACGGGGCCTCCTTCTGGTTGGACCCTCCTTCCCAGAGGAGGCGCCCAGGAGGCATCCACAACAGATGTCTGAGCCACCTCAGCTCTCGGAAAGGAGGAGCAGCGGCTCTACACTAAGCTTCTGCCGTGTGACTGAGCTCCTCACTCAGCTCAGGCACCCTGCGGAGGAAACTCATTTCGACCGCAATCCGCAATCTTGTCCTTTTAGTCATTAACATTCTACATTAATTTATTCAGCTATTTTACGGTGGCTGAGAAGGTTATGGGTTTCACTCCCTGGCCTTTCTGTGTGGAGTTTGCATGTTCTGCCTGTGTCTGGGTGGGTTTCCTTCAGGCACTCTGGTTAAACCAAAACATGCACAGTAGCTCAAATCCTCCGGCTAAGGTAGTCCAAGACTAGCTCAGTGTCTGGATCTGGTTGAAGGATGGGTCAAATGTTGAGGATGAATTTCTCTCAAGAGGAATTAATAAAGTGTACCTTAACTTTAACCATACTTTGTAAATACTTTTTTTTTTTTTTTTTTTCTCAACAAGTTGTCTGTCTGCATATGTATTTATTCTTAAGCTTGAACTGGTTACATTTCACAAAAAAATATTGTTTAAAGGACTCATATTACACTATTTTCTGATCTATGTTATGTTTCCTCATCACAAACACACCTGGAGTTGTGTTTTTTGTTGTTTTTTTTTTTTTAATTCACACATGTTTAACAAACAAAACCTGCATATTTAGCCTGATTTCTTCTCTCAAACAGAAAACGCTCTATTCCATCTTATGATGTCAGGTGGTAATACAGGAAGTGCACCAGTGTGTTTTTTTTTAACTCCATACACCTTCACTAGAATCATTTGGATAATTTCAGTCCTGGAATTACGGTAAAAGGAGCTGTTAATGTGAAAACTACCACTTCATGACATCACAAAGTGCAACAGAGCATCTTGAGCTTTGCCGCTGCACACAGACTAATAATAAAACCTTGCTCAAACATGTGTGAATGAAACAAAACACAACATTATAACATGAATTAAAGCTCTCAAGCGTCCATGATCAGCTACTTCACAAAATAATTGTTGTTGCAGCCTCAATTCAATAAATGTCTGTGTATAATAAAATGAACGGAACACATTTTTATAAAGCTAGTAAAACGTAAAGTCTAAGATGAGCTTTCAGAAAATCATGTTATTATAATTAGTACATCTGTCAGTCTACTTAATATTGCATGCACAGAGTATATAAATGTCCCTGGTGTACCTCTGGATGAGTACAGTGGAGCATTGATTCTCCGTTGCTCTCGAGTCCTCATTCAAACACGATCACTGGAGCACCTGCGTTACTACGGCGATCGCACTCCACCGCCTTTTAACGCGTTTCCATGGCGACGCGGTGTTCAATTAGCGACTCTCCCTAAAAGGACAAGAAATGGGCCGCAGTGATGAGCGATGGAGCTGCAGCGTCTGTCGGCCCTGATGGATTTTTAGATCAATACAAACTATGAAAAAAAGGGTGATGTAGAAATGTCATCAGAAGCACACAGGAAATACAAAAGAATGCTACATCAATCAGGCTTAAAGAGAGCAGACACTTTCAACTTCTGTTAAAGGGGGAATACATTAGTCATACGAGAAAATGATTTTTTTTTTTTTTTTTTTTTCAGAACAAGTATCCATGGAAAGTAGGACCCTTGCCATAGCATTAATAAAGAAGTAAAAGAAAACATATGAACTCAAACAAAACTAGAGTTGTGTTTTGTTTCACACATCCTGCATTTTTTTTTTTCTCTCAGACAGAAAACACTCTGTTCCACTTTGTGATGTCATGTGGTAATACAGGAAGTGCTCCACTGTGTTTTTAAACTCCATACACCTTCACTAGAATCATTTGGATTATTTCAGTCATGGGCTTGATCATCTCTATTGAACAAAAGGTAAAAGGAGCTGTTAACTTGAAAACTATCCCTACATGACATCACGAGGTGGAACAGAGCATTTGGAGCTTTTGAGATCTACAGACTAATCATAAAAGATTACTCAAGCATGTGTGAAAGAAATAAATTACAACTCCAGGTCTGTTTTGGAGGAGGCAACAACATTATAACATGGCTTCAAACTCATAATGGTCCTGTCACACCTTGTCGATTTAGCCAGCGTTGTAGCCGACGTACCAGAATTTTCCTAAAAAGGCACACGCTCAACTGTCAAGGTTTTTTTTTTTTTTTTTTTTTTTTTTTTTGGTTTTGGGTGTATACATAGTGTATTCGTAACGAGTTGGACAAATACATAATGTATATAAAACATTTTGATAACTTATACTGTATATAACTTATACCAACTATGCATAGCACACGGCAGCGTATCGCCAACGCTCATGTGCCGTCACCTATAAAAAGGCTGCCACTCGACGATTCATTCCTGCACTAGACATCACAGTAGCAACCATTAATCAGTGCCATGCTGAATACAACTACAATGAATGCTGCCAAAAAGTCTCCTCGTCATGGCCGTGGGTGTGGACGTATGTATTTTCGTCTCAGCCTTGCCGGATCCTCCATCTCTCAGATGATATGTGTAGCGGGTGGTACCACAGGGTCTGGGTGAGTGCTGACGGTTTCCCCATTTTTATAAACCAATCTCCCTACACGCTGCCAATACGCCATTATATGCTAGTTATAAGTTAGAAACACGTTCAGTAAGTTCTGTGGTCATTGGAACATGTCAAATATGTCTGCATATGTCAATATGCATTGGAGTTAAGTGCAGTTTAAATCACACATAAGTTCAAAGCACATTACTCATGAGTTATGGGTACACTAGACATTATCTCAATGTATTTGGACTTATGAGTAAGTTACAATTAACGCGTGTTAACAATTGCATAACTTTTCTATGGCCCACGTATGCAGGACGTATAAGCATAAGCTGACATACGTTGAGAAATTTTCAGCATGCTCAAAAATGTTCAACGACCTTGCCGTATGTTGACGTATGCCAGCGTGCTTCAGCATGCTCATAACTTATACAAAACTTACCTGTAACTTATCTGATGTACGCCAGCGTATTTGCCAAATTTTTCATACGTCGGCATATGTTGGATAAATCATCAAGGTGTGACAGCCCTTTAAGACTCAGTTTTGCATAATATAGAACCTTTAAAGCGACAGTATGTAACTCATGGCCCCAAACTAGACTAAATAAAGGTGTGTTTCATCCTGTTAGGTTATTTTTATTGCACAGAAAAACGCTGAACGAGCTTGCATCTCCACAAACTTGACATTTATTTGCCTGGAGCAGCAATATAATTTAAATTGTGTTCAAACAGGAAAAGTGACTAAAATCCATGAATAAACTGGGCCAGTTTTGGTTATGTGGGATCCTCCTGGATTATTTACTGACAGCAGAAGTGAGACATCGTCCTATAAAAAGAGACTTTCTAAAATGCTGTTAAAAATATATAAATCCAATTAGACCAGCTCCAGTTCATTTCTTCTGGCTGCACTGAAACAGCCATATGGTGAGGACAGAACAGCAGCTGTATCAGGGCAGGTGTCCAACTGCAGAGACTGTCCAAAGTTATCACCACACAGCAGCTTACTCCAAGTATTACTACTGAATACACTTTATACACTTTATACAGCCCAGACTGCTCTCTCCTCATCCCTCTCTCTCTCTCTTCTTCTTTCTCTCTCCATCTCTCTCTTTCTCCCTTAGACCTTCTCTCCTCCCTTTCTTCTCTCTATCTTTCTATATCTGTCCCTCACTATTCTCTTTTCCTCTCTTTTCCCAGCTATCCATCTGTCGCTGTCGCTCTCCCTCCCTCATCTTTCCCTTCCTCTTTACCTCTTTCTCACTCACCCTCCTCTCTCACTTTCTTTTTCATACAGTTCAGGCCTGCTCTCTCTCCTCATCCCGTCCTCTCTCTTTGCGTCTTTCTCCCCTAGCTCTCCCTTTCTCCCTTATACCTTCTCTCCTCCCTTTCTTCTCTCTCTCTTTCTGTGTTTGTCCCTCCCAATTCTTTTTTCCTCTCTTTCCCCAACTATTCATCTACCTGTCTTTCTCCTCTCCCTCTTCCTCTCCCTAACTCCCTCATCTTTCTCTTTACCTCTTTCTCACACACCCTCCTCTCACTTTCTCTCTCTCTCTATACAGCTCAGGCCCGCTCTCTCTCCTCTCATCCCTCACTCTCTCTCCTTTCACTCTCCCTCTTTCTCCCTTATACCTTCTCGCTCATCTTCCCTTCTCTCCTCCCTTTCTTTTCTTTCTCCTCTCCCTCTCTCTCTCTCTCTCTCTCTCTCCTTCCGTCATCTTTCCCTTTCTCTTTACCTCTTTCTCACACACCCTCCACTCACTCTCTCTCTATTTAAACAGCTCGGGCCTGCTCTCTCTCCTCTCATCCCTCTCCCTCCCCCTCCGTCTTTCTCTCTTATAGCTTCTCTCTCATCCCTTTCTTCTCTCTCTCTTTCTCTCTCTGTCCCTTCCTGTTCTCTTTTCCTCTCCTTCTCTCCCCCCCTCCCTCATCTTTCTCTTTCTCACTCACCCTCCTTTCTATCTCTTTTTATACAGCTCAAGCTTGCTCTCTCTCTCTCCTCATCCCTTTATCTCTCTTTGCCCCTCTCTCATCACCCTCCTTCCTCTCTTCTCTCACTTTCTCTCTCTAACCCTCCCGCCTCTTTTACTCTCTTTCCCTTACTATCCCCCTTCCTGTCACTCTCTCCTCCCTCTCTCTCCCTCGCTCATATCTCCCCTTTTTCTCACCCCCCACCCATTATCTATCCCTCCCACTTTTTTTCTAAGTTTCTCTAAGTCTCCCTCTACACATCTGTCCTTTTCACTTCCCCTCTCTTCTTTCTCTCCTCATCCATCTGGTTCTCTATCCCACAGACTCTCTCCCTTTTTCTTTCCCCATCCTTCTGTCTCCTAATCCTGTTTTCTCACATCTTTTTCTCTGCTTCTCTTCCTCTTTCTCTTTCATGTCTCCCTTTCTCTCTACTCCCTCTGCCTCTCTATCTACCTGTCTTCCTCCCTCCCATCTGTCTTCTCTCTTTCCATCACTTTCTTAATCTTTCCTCTTTCATCCATCTCTCTGCATCACTGTCTTTCTCTTTCCCCTTCTCGCTTTGCCTCCATCTCTATTTCTCTTCCCTTCCCCCTCCATCCTTCCCTCTCTCTATTCCTTTCTTTCTCTCTCTCTTGATGTTGTTCCAGGAAAATACCAGGGTACCACTGAGACGATTACCCAGAACGCTGACAGTCAAATGTAATTATAATCTCATTAAATGGTAATTAAAATGGTTGCCACGGCGATCCCACAGAGCCGCTGTAACTCCACACTCAGGTCTGTGGGTCTCTCTCGACCATTACCCCAGTATCACCGCGAGAGAGGATTTATGATATGAGCAGTAAAAGTTATAGGCGGTGATTAGGACAGTACAGATATCCGACCGCCACCGTCAATCTCCAGACTTTTTTGCGAAGTATTTGAGCAAATTGTTTCTTATCCGGTACAGATACAAACGGGCTCCTTCTACTCCCTACAACTGTACAACAACTCACCCTTATGTAACAGATAATACTCCCTACAACTGTACAACAACTCACCCTTATGTAACAGATAATACTCCCTAACAACTGTACAACAACTCACCCTTATGTAACAGATAATACTCCCTACAACTGTACAACAACTCACCCTTATGTAACAGATAATACTCCCTACAACTGTACAACAACTCACCCTTATGTAACAGATAATACTCCCTACAACTGTACAACAACTCACCCTTATGTAACAGATAATACTCCCTACAAACTGTACAACAACTCACCCTTATGTAACAGATAATACTCCCTACAACTGTACAACAACTCACCCTTATGTAACAGATAATACTCCTACAACTGTACAACAACTCACTCTTATGTAACAGATAATACTCCTACAACTCTATAAACTCACCCTTATGTAACAGATAATACTCCCTACAACTGTACAACAACTCACCCTTATGTAACAGATAATACTCCTTACAACTGTACAACAACTCACCCATTTGGAACAGATAATACTCCTTACAAATGTATAAAAACTCACCCTTATGTAACAGATAATACTCCCTACAACTGCACAACAACTCACCTTAATGTAACAGATTAAAAAAAAATTACAATAAGGAACCACTCACCCATTCACACACACATTCATACATCAGTGTACACACACACTGGGGGCGAGGTGAGTCAAGTGTCTTGCCCAAGGACACAACAAAACCTTCATCTGTGGCAGCTGGACTCACACCAGCCAACCTCTGGGTCAACCAATGATATGTTGAGGGCGGAATTCGAACCACCAACCTTCAGATCAGCAGACAAACACTCTTACCAACTGAGCTGCTGTCGTTAATAATACTCCCTACAACAACTCACCCTTCATGTATCAGATAACCCTATGTCATGTCAATCACTACTTCACCTATTGCCTACACCTATACTGTATACCCACCTCGTGTATACAGTATAGCCAAGATGCATTTGTATACATATCCTTATTTCTATAGTTTATTTTATTTGTACTTGTACTTATACAGTACTTTTACATAACTATACCTTATTTGAACACTGTTCTTTTGCTATATTTGCTACTTATATTGAATGTATTACCATTTATATTGTTGCTCTGTGTGATTATAATATATAGTGATGTGTGAGCTACTGCGGTTGAATAATTTCCCTTGTGGATCAATAAAGTTTGTCTAAGTCTAAGATATGTTGTATAAGCAGCTCTGGAGGTCAAAATAAGTCCACTGAAAACTGTACGCATCTAATCATAAAACACTTCATTGTTTCATAATCAGGAAGTGAGCATTAGCATGCTAGTTACTGTCAGCTTTACTGTCATTGCAAAACTCGCTGTGTCCTCTGAGGGCTCTTAAAAAACTCATCACGGTGAATAATTAGGATGTTCTTAATGCATAAGGTGAGCCCCTGAGTAAGTAAGTTGTGTTATAAAGTAAAGGCTCATTTATGCGCCACTTTCCTACGTAAACAGATCTGTGTGTTCCAAGTTTAGTACCTGTCATTTGTATTTATACTTAGAATAGAATGCCTTTAATTGCTACTATACACATGCATAATTTAAACTGTACACATGCACAATGAGATTAAAAGCAACTCACTTTCCAATGCAAACATGTACTTTGCATTTTTACAACATAATATAAAAGAAGAATAGAATAAATAAATAAGTATACAAGTACTAGTGCAAGAAAAAAAAGATAAGGGGGGTGGCATGAGGTATTCAGTACTGATTATATACACAGAGAGCTTATATACAGAGGTTTATGTACAAAGTGATATTGCACATTAGTTCTACGTTATTCAAGTTTTTGCACAGATTCTCTTGCTCAGTGATATATTGCAGTAGAAATTTCCCCTGATGGGACAATTACAACCATATATACACTTATGGCACATCTCTCTACAATGTACATAGTCTCAAGCTGCCCAGGCTGGGACACGCAGCAGACTACAAAACTCACTCAAGATGTTGCACTGTGTTAAATATTGCACAACAAGTGGATGGAAGGAGATCAGGGGATCGAGGGATGGGAATGTGGGGTCAGTCAGTGCATGTGTGTTCAAAGTGGTTATGGTTTTGGAGTCTGGTGGTCCTTGCTTTGATACACCTGTAGTGTCTTCCTGAGGGCAGCGGGTCAAACAACTCAGAGCCAGGGTGAGAGCTGCCCTTGGATAATGTTAATGTCTTCTCTAAAACAGAAAACACACTTCGATTCTAATGTCGAGGCTGTGTTCTATTAAAGGTCCTATATTACTTAAAATTGACTCTTGTGAGCTTTAAATCATGTTATAATGTTGTTATCTCCTCAAAAGACCTGGAGTTGTATTTTGTTTCATTCACATGTTTGAGTAAACCTTTATTATTTGTCTGTCTGCATCTCCAAAGCTCAAAATGCTCTGTTCCAGCCTTGTGATGTTTTCAAGTTAACTATCTTTAACCTTTTGTTCAGTAAAAATGGGCAATTCCAAGACTGAAATTTTACAAATGATTTTAGTGAAGGTGTGTGGACTTTAAAAACACAGTAGAGCAGTTCCTGTATTACCACATGACATCACAAGGTAGAAAACAGGTAAAGAAAAAGGTAAAAAAAAATCTGTGTGAATGAAACAAAACACAGCTCCAGGTGTGTTCATGATGAGGAAACAGTATAACATAGATCAGAAAATGGCATAATACTGACCCTTTAAACAACCACTAGAGGGCGCTAAAGGTCAGTTTGAGAATTGACCAAAATGGACGAAACAGAGCAACAAGATAAACATGGAGGCTCTCACAGTAGATTTTAGATTGTATCGGTTGGAAAAGAATCGAGAAAAATGAGATAAGAGAGGTGTTTATGTTTTGCAGCTGGTTCTAGTTACTTTTGAAAACTTTAACTTCCAGTATCAATCTTTGTTCACTACTGTCCCCAGTGGTCAGCTCATGTACTGCTCTGTTGTAAAGAGCCGAGTGAATTATCTGTTATCGAGTTGTTTAGGCTGAAAAAAAGGCTTTAAGAGATTTTACTGCATTTGTCCTGATTTTAATTCATTCGAATTGATCATAGTGTCAGTAGCAGCAATGTGGCAAAAATAGCTAAATATTTACTTTTTTTTTTTTATTAAATATCGCTATTTTACTGCTTAAATAGACTTAGTGAAAAAATAAGTCGCGGTGCATTGTGGGTAAATCCAAGGGCTCCGAGGTGGTCAAGGATCCACAGGTGTGTCTTTGGTAGACAAACAAAAAGCCAAAGGGAGGCATCGAGCACAGAGGGCGTGAGAGCCTTGGGTGAATCGGAACACCACTTGGCAGCGCTCTGATGACGTGGATCTGTCCAAATTGGTTCCAAGCCAAGGACCCTGGCAACTGGGAAACACCCCACATGCTCTGAGTAGACAGACCAAATGAGTAACACAGAAGATGGACAGAAGCCTCTATTCATAAGTGTCTAGAAAGTAGAATATACTATATAAATATATTTTTTTGTTAATGCCAAAATATAAATCAAAAATATCAAAAACTGTGTCTCTGGAAATGTGTGTACAGCAGGGATAAAGGGGGCACCGTGACACCAGCAGCCAGTGATGCGCGGGTCCCACGTTTTCAACTAACCCACTTGCTCTTACAATGTGGCTCTTGTGAAAAAAAAATTGAGTATAACTAGTGTACAGTATAGCTTTGCAAAGTTCTCATCTGTTTCTGGGTAGTATATGGTCTTTCTATACATCCTACATCATTCTAAACACTTACTACTCTTCTTGTGCTCCTGTTTACTGCAGTTCAGACTGTATACATTTACATTCAAATGGAGTGGACATTCCTTTGACTTTTACTCATTACCAAACACAGGTTTTCCTGCTTCCTTCATGCTAATCGTGTGACCTCTGTAACCCGCTCACTGTTTTCACATTTTACTCCCTGTATGCACAAATAGTTTGGGGCACAAAAACTGGTCCAAAAATACCTACGATTTCTCGATTCTGTGGGGACCTGTTTTGATTGCGGTGGTTTGAAAAGTTGAGATGAGATACTCTTGAGATGGGATCAGAGAAAAGCTATTTGAGCCCAACCAAAACCACGTCTCTCCCCAGTGACTCTGCAGTAGCAATGACGGCGCATTTCTGAAAACCAAATGTGATGTTCATGCAGTCTTCAAATATTACCCCAGCAGAGCCAAAAATGTACTCAAGTAAGGTACCATTACTAAAATAATATACTGGACTTCAATCAGAGGGTATTAAAGAGGGGCTATTATGCAAAATCCTTTTATTTTTTTTTTAGCTTTCTGCCACGTTACAATGCTTTTCCCTCATCAAAAACATGCCTGAAGTTTTAGATGTAATCTATACATGTATGAGTAATTTTTACAATCTCTCAATGGTCCTATTCAAAACATCCTTATGTTTAGCTGTAAGATTCTGTGCAATGCTCAGCCCACAAGCCATACATGGTCCCCCATGACAATTTACCATAAAAAAAAAATAAATTAAAAAAAATAATAATATAATATAATATATATATATATATATATAAAATATATATATATATATATATATTATATTATATATATATTATATATATATATATAGGACAGCACAGAGGCACTGATCCTGGCTGCTCAGGAGCAGGCCTGGGCACTCGAGCAATAGAGGCCCAGATCTACCACACCAGACAAGACCCAGGTGTAGACTGTGCAAAGAGGCTCCTGAGACAGTCCAGCACATAACTGCGGGGTGTAAGATGCTGGCAGGGAAAGCATACATGGAGCGACATAACCAAGTTGCGGGCATAGTGTGCAGAAACATCTGTGCAGAGTACGGGCTGAGACCCAGGATCAAGGTGGGAAACACCTCCAAAGGTTGTGGAGAATGACCGAGCCAAGATCCTGTGGGACTTCAGATACAGACTGACAGAATGGTGATGCGACCAACCAGACATAGTGGTGGTGGATAAGAAACAGAGCAGAGCCGTGGTGGTTGACATCGAATACCAAGCGATGGTAATATCAGGAAAAAGGAACACGAGAAGCTAGAGAAATACCAGGGGCTCAAGGAAGAGCTGGAGAGAGCCTGGAAAGTAAAGGCATCAGTGGTGCCTGTGGTGATCGGAGCACTCGGGGCTGTAACCCCCAAACTGGAAGAGTGGCTACAACAGATACCGGGAAAAACAACGGACATCTCAGTCCAGAAAAGTGCAGTATGGAACAGCAAAGATATATGCGCAGAATTCTCAAGCTAGGCCTCTGGTAGAGGACCCGAGCTCAATGAGGGTGAGAGAGATACCACCGTGGAATGAGAAACACATTTTTTTTTTTTTATATATCATAAATATACAAAAACATGATACAAACTGAAACTAATTAAGCATTTTAATACATTGTTTTGGGCAAAAATAGCATTCTCAAAACAATAAAAGTTAACATGCTGATCTAAATATATTATGTGTTATCAATTAATACAACACAGAAGTATAATATCTCCTCCTAAAGTACAAAGTTATCCAGGCCACCTAGTGCCTCCACCCAATTTAATTTCTCTCCAGCAACTAGGTCAAGAATCGGAATACACTAGACAGTTTGCAAGAACCCCGGAAGTTGTAGACTGTGCACCGGCCAATCAGCGAAGAGCTGTGAAGCCATGACTGGGTTCCTTTTGTGGTACAGCACAACAGTAAACAAAGTGGTCGAGATGGATGTAGACAAAGCCACACATTCTGTGTTGGCAACAGTTCCCGAGATCGAGGATTTAAAGCCGGAACAAATAGAATGTGAAATTTTATCAAGGGGAAAGAGGTTATTGCCCTTCTTCCTACGGGATTTGGGAAAAGCTTAATATACCAGTTAGCCCCATTAGTGGCGTATTACATACGTCACGACCAAACCACAGTGATTGGTTAAAAGAAAAAAAGTACCCGCCTACCATCGAAAAAAGAATCCTAATGCTACAAGGTCAGACAGTTTCCAAAAAGTGAAACCAGCTCATGAATCAGATTAGTCAGTTCAAAGTAGTAGTGGATCAAGAAATTACTCAAGTATCAAAAGTATTTAGAGAAACTACTACTATTCAAGACAATTAGCAATTAAATATTTGAAATGAAATCAATGCAAGATAGATGTGTTTAAAGGGCCCACATTTTGCCGTTTTCTGATCTATGTTATAATGTTGTTTCCTCATTAAAAACAGACCTGGAGTTGAGTTTTGTTTCATTCACACATGTTTAACACACAAACCCTGCAGATTTAGGCATATGAAGTTCTTCTCTCAAACAGAAAACACTTCTACTTTGTGATGTCATTTTGTAATACAGGAGGTGCTCCACTGTGTTTTTAAACTCCATAAACCTTCACTAGAATCATCTGAGTTATTTCAGCCCTGGAATTGCCAGTCTCTACCGAACAAAAGATAAAAGGTATCTGTTAACTTCAAAACTACCACTACATGACATCACAAGGTTGAACAGAGCATTTGGAGCGTTGGAGATGTAGGCAGATTAATGAAAAGGGTTACTCAAACGTGTGAAATAAACAACAAGTACAGATATGTTTTTGAGGAGGTAACAACATTATAACACAGCTAAATGCTCACAAGAGTCAATTTTTGCATAATATAGGACTTTTAATGCCATACTGTGTAACATTCTAGTCAAAGCAATATCATCTACATGACCAAGCATTTGACGAACTCTCCACCAGAAAAGTTTCATAGTGCACCTTTAAACTGTACACCAATAACAGTCTCCTCTATTGAAAGTCATCTACAGTCTAATCTTGTCTATTTCGTGTTGATATTTCATCTCTTACCTATATTACTGAACTTGTTCTTCAGCAATATTAAATAAAATAAAAATCCTCGGAGTGGTCTGAGGTCTGGAGTTGTGCACACGGCACCGCTCCATAAAAGATTGAACTGTTTTCTCAGACTCAGACTTTGTGTGACCTTGGTGATCTCCTGCTCTTCAAACATGAATATTTCTGAATACATTTGCACACATTTATGTCTCAGGAATATACCATAAATTCAATGGAGAAATGTTCTATGAATACTTTTCTATGTACTTCATGTTTTAAAATGTATTGTATATGTAGAGTATAAGCTTTCTCTAACTAAGTACTATACAGCTGTTACTGACCTGACATCCACAATATATAGTTCTCCAATACTTTACGAAGATGTGAGTCTGGTCACAGGTGAATCTTCTTCTTTTCAGATGGTCATGATTGACAGGTTTAGCCAATTAGGGATCAGGAACACACATGGTCTGTCCATGTCCGACCAAATATGGCTGTTTACGAGGAAAAAAGAACGAAAAAATGTGCCACTGGACAGAAAAACATCACATATTTATGCTGAATCATTGAGCTACACACCAAAGTCTGTTTTACTCATTTAATGTCATACTGTGGAAAATTCCCAGAAAAGCAATAACCTTTTCATGGAGACAAGAAAATGGCAGACCCTTCACCAAAAAAGTTACATATTTCATCTTTGTCTCGTCTTTGTATCTGAGTCTGGCGCGCTTTAAGCCTTGTTATAATGTTGTTAGCTTCTTAAAAACATACTTGGTGTAATGTAGCTACTCCATTACATAGGCCTGGTGCAAGCTGACAGATGATAATGCTGACAAACAAGCAAAGTTTTAGAAGTTTATCAAGTAACTGATTAAAAATGTGTCGCAGTGAAGTGACCTGTAAAAGAAAATGAAATAAGTAAAAGGTAGAAATGCATTTATTTAAGCAATTGTGAGTAAAATTAGTTGTACTTACCTTCTTGTTGTCTGCCTCAGGTGTTCCGGCTAAAAGAGTCCCCAAGGAGCCAAAGCACTTCAGAAGGATCTGGGGCAGGCAACCATTTTGTTAGGAGGATACACAGATATTTTAACTCTTTTTTATTTAGTATTTTTACATGATTGATAAAACACTGCTTAATGAATACAGATATATATTTTTGTATTTAGATGTAATTGATTTGAACAGTGTTTTTGATACAGCTGACTTTTAAATGATGAAATGAAATGACCTGTACTTACCTGTAGTTGAGATGAGCTCACCCCATTCAAGGAGGTTTCCAATAAAAGGAGCCAGTCTCACTTGTGTTGAGAAGAGGTGCTGTGTGTGGGTGAAGGTTAGTGCAATGCTTGTTTTTTTGTAAATATTTGTACATTTTTCTTGGTTGTGGAATAAATGCACTTTGGGTGTGCACTAAAAATCGACGCAACTCGACTCTTAGACAGCTAAGGTTACTATCCAAGTTACTGGATACTGGAGTTGTTTCATTCACACATGCTTGAGAAAGACTTTATTATTATTAATCTATATTATTAGTTTGTCTACATCTCCAAAGCTTTCAATGCTCTGTTCCACCTTGTGATGTCATGAAGCGGTAGTCAAGTTAATAGCTACCTTTTATCTTTCATTCAGTAGAGATTGGCAGTTTCAGAAATCATCCAAATGATTCTAGATTCTAGTGTAGTTGTATGGAGTTTAAAAACACAGTGGAGCACTATTTTATGTTTGAGAGAAGAACGCAGCCTGCAGGTTTTGTGAATGAAACCAACTACAAATCCGGGTATGTGTGTGATGAGAAAATAGTGCAATATGGGCCCTTTAATCAGAACCCAAGGTAGAGAAAAACTATCTATATTTTATGCTATAACCTCTAGAGAACCATAGACGTATATAGCACATAAAACTGTAATGTCTTTGGCCCCCACATGGCTGCAGGTTAACAGTACCTTATCCCGACGGTGGTGTGAGCTTAACTCCATCAGGTGCAGATAAACACACGGCCTGTAGGGGTGCTGTGGGGGGAGGGCATTGGAGGATTATACAGGTGGCAGACTGCGGGGGGCGCCCTAGAGCGAGTGGTGTCAACAGCACGTCGCTCAGAGCAGAAGAAGCACCACGCTGGGCCTGAGCTCTGCCGCGGGGAACTCAACAGTACACGGAAGAAAAAAGAAAACACATTTATTTGATGCCAAGAGAGGATTCTTTTAGGGACAGATACAGCACAAAGAAGAAATACAGATTTTAATATCAAAATTATGAAAACTACAATAAATATTTGTTTCAATATTAAAGCTAAAGGGATGGACTGATTTGGAGTTTTTGAGCCGATGTCGATGTCTGATATTTGGCTTGTTACTGTGGCCGATCATCATCCATAGCAAGGCCCACACATTTATGTTCTTTTCTGTCATGCCCCCCCCGAAAGAAGAATATATTTTTGTTCCAGGGCAGACGCTGCATGTGTCCATCCGGATTCCACGCTGCGCTCACCTGCGTCATGAGGCGGTCCGCTCCCGTGTTCTCCTCGTCTTTAAAGGTGATGTCCATGTTAGAGTTGGAGGCACTTGCATCATCCAGTATGACAGAAACCACGTCTAATGCTGCAGCAGTATCAGCTCCTCTGCTGTTGGTGCGCCACCTTATATGATGCACAGTGCTCGGTGGGTTACTGAAGCAGCACTAACATAACAGAATGATTGTTGGTAATATTCTGAATGTTTTCGCTGAAAAAACTCAAGCGGCTTGTCAGCATGATTGGGGCGTAACACAATGACGTAAGAAGCGGCATGTGTTACGGATCAGGTCTAGGGGGCAGACCCGCATCAGATATAGAATAGTCTGAATAACAGGAAAAATAAAGACAACAGGCAGTGAGTTTTGGTTCAGTGCAGTCTCGCTTCATTGTATATAGTTACAAAATACATTACATTAAAATTACATTTTACTGTAAATTTAGCAATAATTTGGTCTTTTTTACAATATATGTTCTCACCTCACACTATCACATATACTGTCTAATCACTAATTACTGAAATATGTGAACATCTGCATATATCTACACAATAACAGTATCTTTTTCTTACGTGAGAATTAATTGAAATATTATACATATTTTTACAGTTCGGCTTATACAGATACACATTTTATAATCACAGCAACAACCTTAACTTTACTTTTTTTATCTGAACTGTTAATCAAAAATGATATCTGAACAATACAATACAGTCCGGGATACTACATGCTTATTACAAGAGAGTTCAAGTTGCGGAGGGGCGCCGCCATTACAAAACCTCGTGTTCGCATTGCGGTGACTAGCAGAACTTCTAACATCAAACTAACATGATCTACTTTAATAAAACCACTCGTATATCGGCTCTAAACAACCAAAATAATATACAGTTCTCTTGTATGTACTTTTTGTAAGTGTTTCACATTAGATTACCTGAATAATGGAAAAAATAAAGACAGTGAGCAGTGAGTTTTGGTTCAGTGCAGCCTCGCTTCATTGTATAAAGGGGAGCGGCACAAAACTTTTTAAGAAGTGCCATGGCTGGAGACCTGCAACTGACTCACTACACTGCCACCTTCTGGAGTATCTTAAAATTAAACAGAAACATGTGAGCAAATCATTATAATGACTGTTTAGTACATTTTATCACTAAGGGAGCTACTTATCAGTACAAAAACAAATAGCCAAATTACAAAATAAAATAAAAATGTGACTGCACATTTTGTGTGCATCACACGTGCATGCTCAATGTTTATGGAAGTCGCCTAAACATGGACGCATTGAGCACCCAGCCATTTTAAAGTTGCTGTCGTACTGGAGCCAGAACATGTACAGCTTATTTGTTTGAAGGAGGAGATTGAGAACGAGAAGGACAAGGTTTTTGCCATGGCGTTTTGTGGGACAGTGGCAGCAACGTCCGTAGAAATGAACGTGTGCGTGTGGAGTCAAAGCCAAGAGTCGTGGGATTGCTATGTGCTTCACTCACACGGAGTTCATACACAATTTTTGTATGACGCGAAGAACGTTTGTGTACATTTGTGATGACATGTAGGTGGGATGAATGCGACGTGGCCACTCAGACTGAAGTCAAATGATTGGATATGTATCGGTTTTAGGAGCACATATCCAAATCTGATCTGTGTCGTTCAGACTGTCATTAAAAAACAGATACAGGCCGCATAGGGGTGAAAAAATTGGGCCATTTCAGGCTGCAGTCTGAACGTAGCCTATGTAACTTTTCTGGTGGAGCACTGACGTCTTGAATACAGGAGTATAAAGATGACTCAAGCATGTATAAATCACATGCATAAATACAACTTGGAGAGGGTAAATGAGAAGGGGAAACAACTATAACACGGTAAAAAGCTCTAAAAGAGAGGATTTTATTGAATAGGTCTGCTTTCATGTTTTTGTTTTGACAGAATATTTCAAGATAGACTTGTATTATGCACCGTCACACCCCACAGAAGAGTGAATACAAGTTTGCGCTGTAGTTTCATTGTATTGAGAGTCCTGTGATCAGTCTGAGTGGCAGTATTGATGAAAAGCCCCTTGCTGTGGTGGGAATGGGCTTTTTATAATAGGATGCGTTTGCGTTATAGACCAGAGGGTATAGAAATGAAGCGTTCCCTCTAATTTCCACTGTTATTTGAGACGGGCGGTGTCTTTGCGAATGCTAAGAGCTTTCAAAGACGTGATCACTTTTCCAACAAAATCTTAAATCGATGTAACTCTGATCTGCCCACAAAGTGCACCCCTGAAAGCTCATTTCAAATACAATAATCTTCAAAAAGACCTTCTTTCTTCTCAAGTTCAAAATGGCCTCTCTTCCATCAAATTGACTACTTTTTTCTTTCCTTTGTTCTATTCATTTTAGTATTTCACATTTATCACTTAGAAATATTTTCACTTTTTCAGTTCTGAACTAACATTAAGATAAATAATTCAATGTTTAAAAGTCGTATCCTGAACAAAATGGACTCTTGTGAGGTTTGAGACATGTTATAATACTGTTATTTTGTCAAAAATATACCCAGAGTTGTCTTTTGCTTCATTCACACATGTCTGAGTAAAATTTTATTACCTGTCTACATGTTCAAAGCTCAAATTGCTCAGTTCCACCTTGTGATGTCATATAGTGGTTGTTTTCAAGTTATCAGCTCCTTTTACGTTTAGTTTAGTAGAGATTGGCAACTCCAGGGTGTCCCATAGCTCCAGACTTCAGCATTACTGGAGTGAATGTTTTTGACTTTTTGTAGAATTTTGTTTATAGAGAATGGACAGAACACTTCACAGTAAAACAAAGGAAAGGAGAGAGAGCGTGGGAGAGAGAAAGAGAACATCCATCCATTTTCTTTCGCTTATCCGGAGCCGGGCCGCGGGGGCAGCTGTCTAAGCAGGGACTCCCAGACTTCCTTCACCCCAGATAAAGAAAGAGGAAGAGGAAGAAAAAGAACAGTTCACAGTAAAATGAGAGAGAGAGAGAGAGAGAGAGAGAGAGAGAGAGAGACAGAACACTTCACAGTCAAATAAGAGAAAGAAGAGAGAGAAAGAGAAATACAGAACACCTCACAGTAAAATAAAAGAATGAAGAGAGAGAGAATACTTACCTTAAACTTAATACTCTCTTTAGTAATACATAAAGAGAACGAAGAGAGAATAAGAGAGATAGAAAGAGAGAGACAGAAAAATTCACAGTCACAAATAAGAGAAAGAAGACAGAAAGAGAGTGAGAGAGAGAGAGATAGAGAGAGTGAGAGCACTTCTCAGTAAAATAAGAGCAAGACAAAGAGAGAGAGAGAGAAGGACAGAGACAGATCACTTCAGTCAAATAAGAGAGAGACAGAGAGAGAAGGAAAGAGAGAGAGATCACTTCACAGTCAAATAAAAGAGAGAAGAGAGAGAGAAAGAGAGATACATAACACCTCACAGTAAAATAAAGAGAAAGAAGAGAGAGAGAGAAAGAAAGAGAAATACAGAACACCTCACAGTAAAATAAGAGAGAGAGAGAGAGACAGAACACTTCACAGTAAAACAAAAGAAAGAAGAGAGAGAGAATACTTAACTTAAACTTGATACTTAATACTCTCTTTAGTAATACATAAAGAGAATGTCGAGAGAATAAGAGAGATAGAAAGAGAGAGACAGAACAATTCAGTCACAAATAAGAGAAAGAAGACAGAGAGAGAGAAAGAGAAAGAGAGAGAGAGAGAGAGCACTTCTCAGTCAAATAAGAGCAAAACAAAGAGAGAGAGAAGGAGAGAGAGAGACAGATCACTTCAGTCAAATAAGAGAGGGAGAGAGAGAGAAGGAAGGAAAGAGAGAGAAATCACTTCACAGTCAAATAAGAGAGAGAGACAGAGCACTTCACAGTAAAATAAAAGAGAGAGAGAAAGAGAGATACATAACACCTCACAGTGAAATAAGAGAGAGAGACAGACAGAACACTTCAGAGTAAAACAAAAAAAACAAGAGAGAGAGAGAGAGAGAGAGACAGAATACTTAACTTAAACTTAGATATAGAGAACAAAGAGAGACAGAAAGAGAGAGACAGAACACTTAACAGTCAAATAAGTGAAAGAAAACAGAGAGTGAGAAAGAGAGAGAGATTGTGACAGAGCACTTCCCAGTCAAATAAGAGAGAAAGGACAGACAGACAGAGAAAGAGAGAGAGCACTTCACAGTAAAATAAAAGAGAGAGAGGAAGAGAGATACATAACACCTCACAGTAAAATAAGAGAGAGACAGAGAGAGAGAGATAACACTTCACAGTCAAGTAAGAAAGAGAGAAAGAGAGAGAGCACTTCTCTGTAAAATAAGAGAGAGCGAGAGAGAGAGAAGGAGACACAGAGAGACAGATCACTTCACAGTCAAATAAGAGAGAGACAGAGAGCAATAAAGAGACAGGCAGACAGAACCCTTTCACAATAAAATGAACAGAATAAAGAGTGAGAGACAGATCACTTCACAGTCAAATAAGAGAGAGAAAAAGAGAGAGAGAACACTTCATAGTCAAATAAGAGAGACACAGAAAAGAAAGAGAGAGAGAACACTTCACAGTCAAATAAGAGAGACAGAGAGAGAGAGAGAGAGAGAAACAGACAGAACCCTTCACAATAACATAAAGAGAATAAAGAGCGAGAGACAGAACACTTCACAGTCAAATAAGAGAGAGACAGAGAGAAGACTTCACAATAAAATAAAAAAGAAGAGAGAGACAGAACACTTCACAGTCAAATATGAGAGAGAGACAAACATAGAGAGACCGACAGACAGAGAGAGACAGAAAGCTTCACAATAAAATAAAAAAAGAATGAAGACAGACAAACAAACAGAAGACTTCACAATAAAATAAAATGAATTAAGAGAGAGAGAGAGAGAGAGAGACAGACAGAGAGAAGACTTCACAATAAACTAAAAAATAAAAAGAATGAAGAGAGAGACAGAACACTTCATAGTCAAATAAGCGAGAAGGAGACAGGGAAAGAGAGAGAGACAGAGAGAGCGATTGAAATGAGGATGTATATATGCATGGAGTGACTCTGGTCCCCTCGGCTGTGCCCTGCTCTCCTCTGGGACTCTCTCTCTCTGCAGCCTGAGATACAGTCTGGAAACAACAACTGAGACTGACACTGACAGACACAAGGGCATGCATTAACAATAAGGAAAAGAGAAAATACAAAACAGACTCTGACTGAATGTTTACAAAATATACAGTACGACCAAAACAACACTGCAAACCTTTCAGCGCAATACAAGAAATATGACTCGAGTAAAGTGCGTAAAGCGTGATCACCATGTTAAATTTACTGTTTTGAAATTGCTATATTCCCTGAAAACAAGATATTAACATGTTTAATAAGTTTCACATTTGTTTTTTCAAGCTCGGAGTTGACCCTCCCTTTGCTCTCCATGCTAAGTCACTTCCCCTTCAGAGTGATCCCCATGTTAAATGTATTATTTCTGAAAATGCTATATTCCCCAAAACAAGTTACTAACATGTTTAATAACAATTTAACATTCTGGGTTTTTTTTTGTTTTTGTTTTTTTATTCTTAGTTGCCCCTCCCTTTGCTCTCCATGCTAAGTCACTCCAACTTCAGAGTGATCACCATGTTACTTTTTTTTATGTATTTATTTTTTTTAAATTGCTATATTCCCCAAAAACAAGATATTAACATTTTTAATAAGTTTAACATTCGTTTTTTTAAGCTCAGAGTTGCCCCTCCCTTTGCTCTCCATGCTAACTCACTCCCCCTTCAGAGTGATCCCCATGTTAAATGTATCGTTTTGAAAATGCTACATTCCCCAAAAACAAGATATTAACATGTTTAATTTGTTTCACGTTTGTTTTTCAAGCTCAGAGTTGTCTCTCCCTTTGCTCTCCCTGCTAACTCACTCCCCCTTCAGAGTGATCACCATGTTAAATGTAGTTTTAAAAATTCTACATTCCCCCCAAAACAAGATATTAACATTTTTAATAAGTTTCACATTCGTTTTTTCAAGCTCTGAGTTGCCCCTCCTTTGCTCTCCATACTAAGTCACTCCCCCTTCAGAGCGCTATCACAATACAGGTATAACATCAGGTTTGTGAAGTTGTAGTTTGACAGAATTGCTGACTGTAAAGAGGGTTGGAAATGGAATAGGCGCTGGAATTTTCCACGGTTTGGGAAACTTATCTGTCTCCATGGAGCTAAAAATGTGACGACATTAGACCAAGTTACAAGTCGGATCTGTGGAGAGACAGTAAGAATGTTTTTAGTTGCTGTATTTAGTATTTTAGCAACTGTAATTGAATAGATACAAGATAGAGATATACTTTCTCCATGGAGAGTAAATGAATTTCTTATTATTTCCATGCATTATTTCTTTCTAGTTGTTTTTCTTCCATAAGTCATTATTGTCTATAGGTCAAATACTTGCTGGGGTTGAATACAATGGCCTTATTCAGACTGTTTCTCAGCAGAGACGCAGCAGCTTTTGTGCTTTTCTCCCTCTCCAAAAACTCCCCAAATCTGCGTGACTCTGCATATCCAGTGAGCCGAGCGCGTTTGAAGTTATTTGGGGTAAAAATAGTCGACGTTTAGATTGACAGCAGGGGTAATTACTGCTTTCTATTCGTGTTTATGTCATGAACAGTTGCATTCTGGGGGATGACGAGCCTCTGCGGGTAACTGAACAAATAAATAAAAACAAAAGGTACAGACGGAGGTGGAAAACAGGCTCCTGGTTTGATGATGAAAAATCCTGGGAGCAAAGCATGACCTGAATATTGGAAATCCATAGTTAGTTTGTTAAAGGTGCATTATGGAACATTTCTGGTGGAGGTGGCCTGTCACTATCGATACTTTGCAGCTGATGTCCTCAACATTAATAGGGGTGTGCTAGCTGTAGACATGCACTGTCTGTGGATTTGTTCAGATGAGAGGTGTGACCAAGTCGTTATTTTGCAAGTCTCAAGTAAGTCTCAAGTCTTTGACCTCAAGTCCGAGTTAAGTCCCAAGTCAAATACAGGCAAGTCCAGTGGAGTCACTGGCCCATAAGTTCAAGTCAAGTCTCAGTCATCTGCTTTGAGCTTCAAGTCATTTCAAGTCTTTAAAAAAAAATACCAAATATAACTTAGATTTTTGCAATTTATATAAATGTTAAACTAAATTGTACTTTAAAAAGTCATAGTATATTTATATCTGAGTATTTATAGAGTATTTAAGTGTTGTAGAAATGTAAATTTCTCCATGCAGACGAGAAGATGGCGACCATACACTTGAAAAATTCCATCGTGTTCTGCAGTGGGATGGGTCAGATGCAGAGGACATGTTTAAAAGTCAGTGTAAAATGCATATTATTATTGGAAATTTAACTTATATTTTAATTTTTCTGTGTATTAAAGAGGCTGTACCCGATATGGAAAATATGGAAAAGTGTCTTGCCTAAAGACACAACAACAGAACTTGGTCTGAGCAGGAATTGATCCTCTAACCTTCGGGTTGGGGGGACCTCAGCTCTAACCACAGAGCCACTGTTGCGCTGAGTAAACAGCAGACTCCCACAGACCATCCTTCAGGCTCAGTGAGTCTTTGTTTTCATTAAATCCAAATTAAATGTTTTCCTCAGGAGGCCCTTCCTTCTGTCCTGATGTGTTATGTTTGGAAACGGGAGCTGACCCAGCGGTCCCCGGGGCCTTCTGCTCAGAGAGGAGAGCCGGCCATCTTAGTCTGTCATTGACTCTGCTTCTCATTACAAAACACAATAGTAACCTCACTCTCAATGCACTGCAAAACACAGTTTACCTGTATTTAAAGACTCACTGTGGAACTTTTCTGGTGGAGAGTCTACTGCCCAAGTAACTCCATGGAGATTATTATTTTTAGAACACTTTGTGGGTTGTTGATACTAATTACTGTTAACAGTATACTGTGGGGAAGGGTACTGTGGGGAAGGTATAGCACTGAAATAATCTAAATGTAATTATACTTACTGAAAGTCATGCATTCCTGTAAACAGGGTCTCCTTTCCACAGATCTGATCTGTTACTGAGCCTTGGCATCATCTGCTTGTCTCCATAAAGATAAAGACATTTAATGTCATACTATGGAAGAAAAAAATAAAATAAAATAAGATAGGCAAAGCATTAACATCTCCACGGTGACAAGGAGAAAGGTGAATCATACCAGAAACGTTACAGTTACATAGCACTTTTCATAAGAGACCAGAACATCATTTTGCTTACAACAACTAGCATGCTAATGTTGCATTTCCTTATTAGCAGAAAAAGCACTTTATAATTCAATGCAGACAGTACACAATGGACTTATTTGAAGCTGTACTAAAATGTACACATTTTGTTCATATGAGTGGAGAAAAATGTGGTAGTAACTTCAGTCTCAATGCACTGCAAAACACAGTCTACAGTACCTATATTTAAAGGTTCACTGTGTAACTTTTCTACTGGAGAATCTACTGCATGATTAACTCCATGGAGATGTTTTTGCTTGTGGAAAATACATGTTTTTCAAGACATTTTTGAGTCTAAAGTTGTACTATGGTGACATTTCCATCAATCAGATTCAGATAGTCGTCATCAGAAAAGTTGCATATGTAGTGCAATATTAAATAGCTCAAATTGTGTTAACAATAATCCATCAGTAAAGTAGGAAAATCTATACTTAAAAAGCCACATTGGAACTAAAACCAGAACTAAACCTGGACTAGCCAAGGACCAAGCAGGACAAATGTGAAAGCTGTCTAAACATGCGTAAATATATGTGCATTCTTCCTTTCAAATAAATAAAAACATTGATTGTTTTGGATAATAATCATTGATAAGTTGTCTTGAAACAATAAAGAAATGCAAATACAAATGCAAAAATATGCTTAATTAAACAAAATATATCTTATAACACATCAAATTACTAAAAACTAGATTCATAATAAGAACTGTAGTGATGTTAACTGATGTGGACGGTGTTTTTGTTGTTGTTTTTTTTTGCAGTGCACAGAGCTGTGTCAGCCATCTTGATCTGTCAGAGTGATATTGACCGCTCTGCTCATTACAAACACTATCGTAACCTCTCACTCAATAAAACTGTCCATCCAATCAACTCCCCTGGTCCCTGCGCTCCCTGTCCTCTGTTCTTCAGAAAGAGCACTGTTTGTGAGGTGGAAGCAAAGAGAGGAAATTAAAGGCCCTCTACCTGATTTTATTTTACATATATTTGAGTAAAATGTGTCTTGTCCCAACACAGATATTGTATAAGCAGCTGCGGAGGTCAAAATATGTCCACGATGTACTTTCTGCATCTAATTACAGAGCATTTTATTGTTCGAGAATTAGCATGGTAGTTGTTAAGTTTACAACGAAAGAAGAAACAACTTTATATAAAATGGCAGTAATTTAGTAAAGTTTTTCTATAAATCATTTAAAATTTAATTTAAAGAGATAGTCCAGAGTTTTGGACATAGGACCTTATTTCCTAGTGAGTGTTGGAGACGTGTGGAGACACTTTTTAAAAAATATTCCATCCAGTCCTTGTATTTGCAGAGGTCGCTGGTGCTAGGCTAGTGCATGTCAATGGCCATAGTTATCCTGACACTAAAAACAGTCTTATAAACACCCGAAGCAAAACAATTATCACACCAGAATGATTTTAGAAGTACAACCAATCTTACATTTGAAGGATTAATGTCTGAGCAGCAGCGAGTTGTACTTCCTGGTAGAAAGCTTGGCAGTGGCAGTGATATCACCTAGCACCTATCTTACCGACAAAGTACAATTCTGCTGCTGCTGAGAAAATAGTCCCTCAACATGTGACGATTCATGTGATTCAAGGTTACTTTTATTTCAAACATTATTCTGTCAACACAGACATTCACATCAACAGTCTGGTGTAATAATAGATTTGCTTCGGGTGTTTTGTGGAGTAGGTAAGACTGTTTTTAATAATGCATCAGTTTTATATAGCTCTTTTTTTGGACACTCAAAGACGCTTTACAGATCATTATTTTAGTGGCAGGATAACTATGGCCATTGACATGCACTAGCCTAGCACCAGCGGACTCTGCAAATACAAAGACCATAGAGCAGGGGTGCTCAATACGTCGATCGCGATACCAGTCGATCGCCAAGATCGTGTGGGTAGATCGCCGTGTCTCGTCTCGGACTCTCGTTTGGACTCGGTCTCGTCTCTCACTCAAGGTCTGACACTCAACAAGTGTGATCATATTTCATTACGGCCGCTGCTGTTGGTAATAAACTTGTAGCGGGTGCAGGAGCGTGTGGGGCGTCTCAGTGCAGCCTGTGCGCTCATTTGAAACCCGCGGAGACTCTACGGCGCATCACAAACACACACGCTCCCTATGCACGGCTCGTCTGCGACAGCGTGTGCCCTCGTGTACCAGCGTGCATCACAGGGCAGGTTCAACTTCCTAAACATCCTACCTGTCCATCTGCCTCACGTCAGAAGTGTGAGCACCCCTGCCATAGAGCATGTATATGAGTAGACAGAGCTAACGCATTAGCCACCACGTGCTAAATAGGAAGTGCACCAGGAGGCTCATTCTGACCCTGGCTCCATTTGACTTATATTAGGATCTTGTCGTCCCTCTCTCTATAATTGCTGCAGTGAGTCTCGTCATTTTGGTCTTAAATTTCATATTAACCCGCTCTACATGATCCAGATTTTTTATTTAATTTGATTTTATTTTTTCGCTATTTTGTTAATCAAAAAAATCCTATCCATAACTTAGAGTCTGGCTCCAGATTCGCTGCTGTAACCCTGAGCGTCATGCGCCTCATTTGAGTGGTGCTGAATGGTATGGGTGACGCCACTTAGTGACTCACTTAGTCCTCTTCTTTTATACAGTCTATGACAAGGACTGGATGGAATGTTTAAAAAAGTGTCTCCACACATCTCCAACAGTCTGGCTCACTAGGAAATGAGGTCTATGTCCAAAATTCCCGACTGTGCCTTTAAGAGGAGTTATTTTACTTCTATGGGGTATTAACAGCTAACACAAAGCAATTAGATCACAGTGTTCCCTTTTATTGTTTTGAAAATGCTATATTCGCCAAAAACTACCCAAAACAGCCCGTCGTCCCTTTACTCTCCACACTTAATTACTCCCCCTTCAGAGCCCTATCACAACACAATTATCATGCATTCTGCTAAATAAACTACTGCACTTTGCATCAGGTTTGTCAAGCTGCTGTGTACTGTTTAGTATCTTGCTTTATATTTTTTTTCAAGGATTACGTAGGCTTGTGGGCTGAGAATTGGGAAAAAATGTACAACTAACTGTAAGGAGGGTTCAAATAGGGCCTGAGAGAGATCCCTAAGTTACTCAAACATGCATGGATGGCATCTAAACAGACTAAACTAAACAGAATCATATATACTTTTACTTATGTGCACATTTTTAGTATTCTTTCCACCACTGCAATTAAGTTTAGCTAGACTGTAATTAGACTATCACAAGTTTTCCATCATATTTTCCCGTAAGAATATTTCAACGCATGATATTTGAAGGGGGCGGGGGGCGTGTGATAAAAACAAGGTCCGTTTTGACGTTTTTATTTTAAGACCATGTCCAACCACGAGTAGGCAGTGGCTCTTAATCGCTGTAATTGCACAAGTGAAATCCATACAGCCGAGTGTTTGTGGGCACCATGACAACAAAGGCTAATTATACGTTGTCATACAGTATAAGCCTATAATCAAGGCTAATTTGTTTGTTACATTTCAGGGGAATATGGTATAGACTCCATAATTGTGATAAATAATAAATGGTATAGTGTTATTTTTAGAATACTTTGTGGATCATTGATACTAAATACTGTTGAGGGGGTACTGCGGAACCTCGCTGATGGAGGATACGTATATTTGTCTCCATGGGGATGTTAACAGCAAGGTCTAATTTATTTGTATGTTACAAAGTGTGGGTATATGTCACAGACTTCATAGTTATAATGTTATGGTAGAACACATTGTGGGTTGTTGATACTAATTACTGTTACATACTGTGGAACCTTTTCTAGTGAAGGGTACTTTGATTGCATGTCTCCAAGCTTTGCTTGGAATGTTTCACAATATAGCAAATGTCCTAAATGCAATTGGGGTGTAACGATATCCAAGTCTCATGTTACAATATCGTCACGGTGTGAACCTCACGGTAAGATATTTATTGCGAGATCACGGGAAAGCTCACGATTTGGTGGCGAGGCTCATGATTAGGGATGTAACAATATCCAAATATCTCAGTACGATATTTTCACGATATACATCTCACAGTCTGATATTTATTGTGATATTTTGTGGAGGCTAAACAGTTAAAACTGTTAATATGCTGCTTTTTCCTCTTAAATGCATTGACAAGATTTAATCCAAAGAACTAAGACTTAAAAGTGCTTAGAACTGTTATTTCTTGTAGTTTACACTGAAATGGAGCAAAGGATCATGGTCTATGTAGTTCCTTCTATCTTTTTTTAGCTATTGTTGCATCATAACTCTTAATTTAAGCAAAAATACTTGTAGTTCGATATATTGTGATGGTCCACGATATTATTGTGAGAAATTTGATGATACAATATCGCAATATTTCGGTTATTGTTACATCCCTAAAATACAATTATGCTCACTGAAAGTCATGCATTCTGTAAACAGGGTCACCTCTCCACAGATCTGATTGATTTATTTTGGTCACAGGTACACTCTGACATTATTTAACATATACTGACTGAAAAAGTGTAGGCTGAAGCTTGACTTTATTATGCCCACCCTTTATTCCTTTGTCAGAGCGTCGTCTTGACACCAGATCATCTTCATAAATACAGCAAGAGGAACAGTACAGCAAAGTACTATAGCTCAAGCAAAAAAAAAAAGTATCATAATTCATGTATCTGCGCAGAGTTAAACATTTAAACTTCTTTATAAAACATAAAAGAGTGGTGCATAATTTTAGGTCTTCTGTACAGTTGTTCCAGAAGTCCATCCCTTTAACAGAAATACAAAATTTCATAATGTTTGTTCCGATTTTGTTTTTGATAAACATGGCTGTTCCTCTGTAGCCTGATTTATCAGCCGGTTTTACTTCGTTTCACTTCGTAGAAACCGTCTGACCTCACAACCTTAGATAGGTAGGTAGGTAGGCAGGTACTTTTTATCATATATACTATACTTTTATAGTACTTAAGTATAGTACTTACTATACTTTTATACTTATACTTTTTTATCATTTAATCAATCGCTGCTATTTGGTGGTGATGTATGTAATGCGCTGCTAACGGAGCTAACTCAACTGATATATTAAGGTTTTCCCAAATCCCGTAGGAAGAAGGGTAATAATAATCTTTCCAATAACGTCTTTCCCCTTGATGAAATTCACCAAACATTCTCTTTATTCCGGCTTTAAATCCTCGATCTCGAGAATCATTGACAACACTGAATATATGGCTCTTCGCTGATTGGCTGGTGCCCTAACTTGCATTTCGGGCACTTTGCAAACCGTCTATTGTATTTTGATTCCTGACCTAGTTGCTGGAGAGAAATGAACTTGAGCGGAGGCACTAGGTGACACCAGCCTGGACTAGTTCCTCTGCCTATTTCAGATTTTGAACATATTCTGTAATGATTTTGACAAGAGATTGATGTTTACTTTGAACATGATTTTCAGAGTGTAAAGGTCGACTAAACCGTAAAATTTCAGAGTTTATAAATACTGCATGTGATTACTCTTTTTTGCAAGGTAAAGATTGGATTTGAATTAGTCTTAGTCTTAGTATTTATTGCCCCAAATCTCTTACTAGGCCTTGGCATCATCTGCTTGTCTCCATAGAGATAAATAAGTTTAAAGTCATACGGTGGGGGAAAAAAAAAAAAAAGATCATTAACATCTCCACGCTGACAAGGAGAAAGGTGAGTCATACCAGAAAAGTTACACACTTACATAGAACTTTTCATAACTTTCAGAGATCAGAGCATCATTTTGCTTACAACACATAATTAGATGCAGACAGTACACAGGGGACTTATTATGATCTGCAATAAAATGTACAAATTTTACTCATATCAGTGGGGAATAAATGTCGTACATGCTCTTTAATTTGTAGCTATTGTTTCTGCTAAAATAACAACCAATGCACCTCTGAAATTGGGTCTAATTTAGGATAAAAACACAGAGTTATGAAAGGTCACATTTGTTGGAATAAATTATTAGGAAAACGCTTCTATGAGAAAGTAAAGATTCAAGGTGTTAGAAAAATGAGGCCACCACAAACTCATCAAATGATTTATGGATTTTCATTTTACACTTTTAGAGTAAAACATCACATGACCTTTTTGTGCGCTTGGCTACACATGGATCATTTGTGTGATGAATGCTGCTCCAAACTCAGTGGGTCAATTATTTTAAGTGGGGTTTTGCATTTGGAGAGAAGTGTCTGTATAAATAATGTACAAATTCAACAAGTGAAGCAAATACACTGTAAAATAAAGCACCACGTCTGTGAGTGTAAAGAGCCACAGTACTTTGGGTTCATTTGGGATCACACTGAGAAGAATTGTGTGGTAGACTTGGAACTTTAACTATTAAATTGCAGCAGTTTTGTCCTGGTTTATGGTGAATATCTTTGTAATTACGGGGCCTATTCACATGAAACACTGGTACAAAGTTCAATATCATTTTTAACATGTACAGTTATGGAGGCTGAGACAAAAGGAGATGAGGTTCAAAATGTGCTGATAATATGTTTAATTATTTATTTAAAGGTGCATTGTGTAACTTTTCTGATAGAGGGTCCTTCACAGTTTAGTATTGAAATTTTCTGTCTTCAAGGAGACCAAACCAAGTTACAGGTCAGGTCTGTGGAGAGGCAACCCCATTCTAGGTATTTTTGAGCTATAAAGCCGCCTGTAATTGGATAAATTTAAGGTAGAGCTGTTTAATGACATACTGTGGAACATTCTAGGCAGAGACATGACATATCAATAGAAATAAGCAGATGACAGACCCCAGATAATAATAAAGTATGTTATTAGGCTCTTTTTTAAGACCAAGAGTTTATTTTCATACTTGATAGTTTCAGCTGCTCCCTGCGGTCTTCCTCAGAGTCGTCACATGATGTTGCTTGTGATGTTGTTTTGGTGCGGTCTTCCTACCGGTGGAGGCAGGACGACAGCGCCATCTGCAGCCTGACTTCCTCAGGACAGTATCCCAGGTGTGTGAGAGTAAAAAAGCCCCCTAGTCCTGGTTTATAGTCCCATGGGCATGTTTTTGTGAAAATAAACTCTTGGTCTGAATTAAAAACCTAATAACATAAATTATCAGAAGACCAAATGAACCTCACTGGACCAATAATAATAAAGACTTACACTTATAATGTGCTTTAGCCTTGTCAAAGCGCTCCACCGAAATCATTATGCATTTACTCCACACTGTTATTGTACTGGTTAATTGTTTTACTGGGATCCCCATTAGCTGCCCATATAAAGGCTGCTATAGTTGCTCCAGGGTCCTCTTAAAAATAACATTACACAATAAAATTAAGTTCCATAAATTCAATGTCCTATATCCAATGTATTCAGAAATGTCAGACCAATTATTGTCAGAGCAATTATTGTGTTAAAAGCTATTAAATCTAGCAATGAATTAGTATTGCTCACACTGGTTAGTATTCCAAACTCAAATTATTTAATAAGAGGTATATTAATTCTATGGAGTATTATCTGCTAGCCAGGCTGGAGCCATCTAGTGCCTCCGGTTAATTTCATTTCTCTCCAGCAACTAGGTCAGGAATCGGAATACACTAGACGGTTCGCAAAAACCCCGGAAGTGCGAGTTCGGGCACCAGGCAATCAGCGATGAGCCATACATTCTGTGTTGTCAACGATTCCCGAGATCAAGGATTTAAAGCCAGAATAAAGAGAATCTTTGATGAATTTCATCATGGGGAGACGTTATTGTTCTTCTTCCTACGGGATTTGGGAAAAGCTTAATATACCAGTTTGTCCTGTTACATACGTCACGACCAAATAGCAGCGACTGGTTAAATAAAAAAGTACCCGCCTACTGTTGAGTGAACAAATTCCAATCCTGTGAGGTCAGATGGTTTCTACAAAGTGAAACCGGCTGATGAATCAGGCTAGATATCTGCTAACACATAACATATTTAGATCACCATGTAACCTTTTATTGTTTTGAAAATGATATATTCATCGAAAACAAGTTAAAAAAGTTACTCCCCCTTCAGAGCCCTGTCACATTACATTTAGAGTGTTTTAATTGAACTACTGCACATCGCATTAGGTTTGTGAAGTTGTAGTGTATTATTTTGTATCATGTTTTGGAATATTTATGGAGAATTGCCATGTGGGAGCATGGGTGAGATAGACTTGTGAGCTGAGAATTAGGCAGAATCTTACAGCTAACCGCAAGGAAGGTTCGGATAGAGCCCGGGAGAGATCACTAAATTACTCAAACATGCATGGATGACATCTAACACCTCTTCAGGCATGTTTTTAATGAGGGCGCAATGTGTTATAACATGGTAGAAAGCTAGAAGAGTCGATTTTGCATAATAGCTCCTCTTTAAACGGTTGATTTTTTGCAGTGTGTTAGCTGTATTTGTCGAGAGGCCACTTCGAGGAGGTGATTAGCTTGCAGCGAGTTTTCACTTTTCCCCAAAGCACAAATGTGTGAACCACCAGATCTGCTGATGTCTCTAATTAAGCAGCTCAGAAATAGACTTTGGTGAGAAGCAATCACAATTAAAAACACTGTAACAATGTATTAAAACAAAATGTCTTTAGTCCACGCGAGGGACCAGTTCTTTCTAATTACCTTCACTTTAAGGCTGCAGGAAAGATACTTAGACATCTTCATTTGACATTAAACTCTGTAGTCTGTTTTTGCATTATAATAAAATGAAGATGCTCTCAGGCAATCACCAAAAAACATTCATATAAATACACTTTCCCTCCTCTAGTTAATCATATTCACAGCATTTGCAAAACCCCATCCTCCTCAATGGCATTAAACTTATCTTTCTTCATGGAGATAAGCAAGTGATGCCAGACCGTGTTACAGGTCAGATCTACGGAGGGGCGATGCCTCTAACAGTAAGAATGCATAGTCCAGTGAGGTTCATTGCCTCAATTGCTGGATCAAAGAAGCAGTTGAAATACGGAAATATTCCCACGGGACTATAAACCAGGACAAGGGGACTTTTTACTCTCACACACCTGGGATACTGTCCTGAGGAAGTCGGACTGCAGATGGCGCTGTCGTCCTGCCTCCTCTGGTAGGAAGACAGCGCCAAAACCTGTATAAATCAGCTGATCGGACACGTCATAGCAACATCACATAACCACTCTGAGGAAGTCTACAGGGAGCAGTCCAAACTGTCAGGGACGAAAACAAACTATTGGTCTGAAAAAAGGAAAGAAAGAAAAACTAATAATAAAGTAAGAGTGCATGTTTTACAATGTATTTTTATCAGTGAAAGGCATTGTCATAGTGTGGAACCTTTTCAGGCAGTGCAATAACAGCTCCATGGACACAAGCAGGTGGCTCCCCCAGGGGAAAAGTTACATGGTGGTACCATTAATGGAGCAATTCTGCAAAATTTATATTTTATAGCTTTTATCCATGTTATAGTTGTTTCCTCTTCTCATTTACCCACTCCAAGCTGTATTTAGATTTGTGCATATTTGCATAATCTTTATACTCCTGTGTTCAAGACATCATTGTGCTGATCAACCCTGTTTTCACTGCCACTAGTACATGGTACACGGCCCACTGCTCTATACTTACTTTGTTCTCCTATTTTGTTTTCTTAGTCAGTGACATGAGTAGGATCTGGTATGGTCGAGTCATCATTTTGGTACAACTCTTTCAGCGGTGCCTATGTTTTGATGTGATGACGTTTACGGCGACGTGAGCTCCCATTGCACCAAATTTTTTTAATGCACAAAGTCAGTGCAATTGTTTCTTTTATTAAGTCCTTTTAGATCGGGTTCTCCTATCTGTAGCTCAGGATTTATGATTTCTGGATTTCTGAATTACACGTATTGTGCTGAATGAGTCTAATTTGATTAATTAAATGCCTATTACAATTATGCATGTATCATTTTGATGCCTTTGTGCCCTACTATGGATAATGGTTTATGTTTTATAGGCATCTAACTGTACCTCATCTAAGGCTCACCGTGGCTCTTATTTTACTCAGTTTCTTGGAGACCCCTGTTTTCGATGAATGTTGTGATTTAAAATGTCCAGTGTGTAACATAATGATCCACGGGTGTCACAGATTATAAATATACAGCATACGCAAACAGAGATGTGGGGGAGGGGACAAACACTATAGAAAAGCAACATGGAGCATCTGCAAAAGACTATGCATTAGTAAAGTATTATATTATCATTATTTACGTCATATTTTAATAAAGCTCCAACAAAGTTTTCATTACCTGACAGTGTAATTACCCAAACTCTAATTTCCTGTCTGCACATAAGCCATTAATTCTCCTGCTACATGTGTGATCCAATTCCACTGCTCAGGAACAACATTCAGCAATTAGGCCTTATCACTGCGTATAGCTCCAGACAATACCCCGCACCCTAAATGAGTTCATGCATGGTCACGGCCGTGTTAGCATTAGCCGCTAACGCCCACCCCATTATTACAGAGGGGAAGATTAGCGCGGAGGTCTCCTATTAGCATAATGGGTCCACGAGGCTATTTGTGGGATAAGGAAATCGCCGTTCTCAAGGTTAGAGCACGGTGGTCTTATTAGTGTCATTAAACGTGTGCTTTGTAACAGGTACATCAGCAGCCTGTCTCCATGGACTTGGACTCTCATTGCCTGCAGTGTTCCATAGTGTTACATTATTCTTTATTTGATCTTTTTAAGCAATTACAGATGATTTGTTGTCAAAGGTGGATAGTACTCAGTTACATTTACTTGAATAACTTTTTAAGGAACTGTACTTTTCACTAGTGTCGTGGTACTCGAGACATAGCCAGGCTGGCGCCACCTAGTGCCTCCGCTCAATTTCAATTCTCTCAAGCAACTAGGTGAGGAATTAAAGTACAATAGAAGGTTCACAAAAACCTCAGAAGTGCAAATTTGGGCACCAGGTAATCAGCGAAGAGCCATACACGCTGTGTTGTCTACGATTCCTGAGATTGAGGATTTAAAGACGCAATAAAGAGAATGTTTGGAATTTCATCAAGGGGAAAGACGTTATTGCCCTTCTTCCTCTAGGATTTGGGAAAAGCTTAATATACCAGTTGGCTCTGTTAGCGGCGCATTACATACGTCACGACCAAATAGCAGCGATTGCATAAATGATAAAAAAGTACCCACCTACTGTCGAGCAAACGAAAACTAAGGCTGCGAGGTCAGACGGTTTATACGAAGTGAAACAAAGTAAAACCGGCTGATGAATCAGGCTACTCAAGACCAACCTTAAGACTACTTTTTTACGGTCTTGGTCTTGGACTCGAGCGCATTTGGACTCGGTCTTGTCTCAGTCTTGATGGCGCTTGGTCTTGTCTTGGACTCGAGGTCTGACATTCGACGAGTGTGATCTTACTTCATTACAGCCGGTAAATGTGCAGAGGCTGCTAAATATTGCTGCAAAACCAGTTAGAGAATGTCACAGTAAATGTTATGAATTTGAAAAAACCCACTTGATTAACTTTGAAGTTGTTTTCTATAAAGTGACAGTGAAAGTGGGATTAAAGAAGGGATTCTCAAACTGTGGGTGTGGGTTTCAAAAAAGGTGCTCAGAGAGTTTCAGTGCATTACAGTTTGCTTTTCTTATTTTAAGCTTAACTGAACATTAATCTGATAGAATGGAGGTAGATTTATAAAAAAAAACAAAAACAAAAAAAACATTGTGTTTTTTTGCCAAAATAACTAAAATACAGATAAATATAGGAAATGACAAACATGGCCTTGATTTGGTCTTGATGGGCAATGGTCTCAGTCTTGTCTCGGTCTCAACCTTAAATTAAATGTATTGGTTTTGTCTCTGTCTTAACACTCGGACGTCTTGGTCTTGTCTCGGTCTCTGACCCTGTGGCCTCGGACTGGTCTTAGTTTCGATTAGTGCGGTCTTGACTACAACAATACTTTTCACACTACAAACTTCTCTGATCTGGCCAAGATTTTAAAACTTATATCAGGTTATTCATCTTGTTTCAGATTTATGATCTTCTTACTAGTTCTCAAACTGCTTCATTCCAGTCTAGAGGTCGTTTATTTTAAGAGAACCTGTCAAGTAAATTTATCTTGCTGCATGGACACATAATTTCACTACTTTTAAGTCATTTTCTGATAGATTTAAGTCTATATCTTTAATTTTGCCCAAGCCTTTTTCCAGTGCAGAGAACTTTTTTACTTTGTCTACTCTTCACTGTGAGTAAGTCTAATATGAAATGACTGGAACATTTGTGTTTCTTGCACCGCTCCTTCAGATATGATTTAGTTTTTCTTATTTTTGTGTCAATACTTTGAAAACAACCATCCATTTTTTTATGATTTCTCCTTCCAATTACATTTACTTCAATTTATAAATCAGATGTTATGTCTCAACAGTTATTCTTTAAGTTACTTTTACTTGAGTAGTAGTTTCCCCAAATGTTTTTTTACTTTAACTTGAGGAATTTCTTGGACAACTACTTTGTATTTCTACTTAACGCTACATAATATTATTCTGAAGTAAAGTTGCTCTTACTTGACAAACTAAAAGAAACAAACAAGATAAAATTCAACTCTCACTACAGGTAACATCATAAATTCTGAATGTCACAGAAAAACAAAATTCAGAGTTAGAATTTAGACTTTATCTATAAAATCTTTAAATTCCATTAAAGGTGCATTGTGTAACTTTTCTGATGGAGGATCTGTTAAATGCTTTTCTTCATGGAGATGTTTTTGCTTTGTTTCACAGGATGGTATTAAACCTTTCTATCGTCATGGAGACCAAACCAGAAGTATTTTTGAGCTATAAAACTACCGGTAACAATGGAATATTCCAGGCAGAGCAGTGACATATCCATAAAAAGCAGCAGGTGACGGACTCCCAACCAAAAAGTTACATAGCGTAGTTTTAAGATAAGAGCTACATTTCAGTTTGTGTCTTACCGTATAATGACATACCTGTGTTTTGAAGGGCAGAGTCCAGATGGTGGGAGCTTTGGGCAGATGGGAGAGACGTGTCTTATCTCAGACTCCACAGGCTCTGGGCTTGGTTCTGGTCCGTCTCTCACTAAATCTTCACTCACACTTTTGGACTTTATCTTTTCCACAGATCTGCCCTGTGGCCTTAGTACAGTGAGTGCATCAAACCGAACAGGTAAGCTTCACTGTGGGATTACACACAACATGGAGTACAGAGCAAAAAGGACAGGGCTTTTGGTAACTTATTCTGACCTATACATGCAGTTTAAAGGGTCCATATCACGCTATTTTATGATCTACTTCAGTATGTTATAATGTTGTGTCCTCTTCACAAACATACCTGGAGTTGTGCTTTGTTTCATTCACAGGTTTAACACACAAATCTTCTATATTTAGGCCAAATTCTTCTCCCAAACTGAAAACACTCTGTTTCATTTTGTGATGACCTTACCAAAAAAATTATCTTAAAAAGCATGCATTCTTACTGTAAGTGGGCTCGCCTCTCCACAGATCTGAGTTATACCTTGGTCTTGTAGTGTCACCTGTTTGTCCAGATGGAGATAGATGGAGATATGTTTAAAGAAATATTGTGAAACATTTTAATCAAAGTAATGTCATTTCTCTGGAGAAAAGTCCAGCAGAAAAGTTAAACAGTTTTAATGTATTAAAGGTGCATTGTGTAACTTTTCTGGTAGACGTGTCAAACACTTTTCTCCATGGAGATTGTGGGGAAGCTGGTCCAACGTGGTCGAAGTAGGAGGCAGACTTCAACAAAAAAGTGTCTTTAACCAGACAAAAATGTATTTTAAACAGGCTTCATAGTGTAAAATAAAGTGCAAATAAACAGAAAATAAGTCACTTAAATCAAACGCACCAACACCGTACACATATATGCACTGAAGACTCTCCCCTGGTCGACAACACATGCTTGCTTTTATACCCCCCCAGCAGGAAGTCCCTCCCCCAGGTGAGTATCCTTCCTTTACAGGTAAATTTCCAAAGTCCAAAGCTAGGATTTCATTTGGGCTTAAGTCCCCTTTAAAATCAAAATGTTTAACATAAACTCAACCATAAAAACATGAAACAGAACTTAAACCAGTTCTCCCCCTCCACACAGTCCAGCCCACGACCTCCTCCCAAGGTTTTTAAAATGGCCGACATGAGGCACGCCCTCTCTTTTGTCTGGACCATGTGGAGCTGCAGGTAAGTATGGTGAATGATGTAACTGAAATAAATCAACAAATAAAGTATATTTAAAATGTGTTATGTGATAGTTAACCAAAACTAAAAATGATTGTAGCATATTGACAAAATGTGTGAAATGAAACAAATTCATGTGAGTTTAAGATTAGACAAAGGCCCACTTTGTCACAGAGATGTTATTCCTTTGTTTGGAATGTTTCACAGTATGGTATTAAACCTTTCTATCTCCAAGGAGACCAAACCAGACAAAGTTACAGGTCAGATCTGTGGAGAGGCGACCCCGCTCACAGTCAGAATGCCTTTTTTTCTAGGTATTTTTAAGCTATAAAACCACTGTACTTAAATACATGTAAGGTAGAGCTGTTTAATGTCATACTGTGGAACATTCCAGGCAGAGCAATAACATCTCCAGGCAAGTGACAGACTTTCCACCCTAAAAGTTACACAATGCACCTTTAAATCTCTTGTAACAAAACGATTCCAGGTCAGTTTTGTTGCTGTCAGCCGTGATACAGTGTTCATGTCCACACCTGTTTTTTACAATTCCCAAAATACAATTATATGAAAGAAAAGCTGAGAAACATGGCAGACTTATCGACTCCTGGAGAACGCAGACGATCTAGTGCTCTGAAACAGGCCATGGATCGTCAACCATTGATTTGGTGTCAGAGAATATGAAGACACTTGTGTTCAAAAGGGATTAAAGAAAAGAGAGGAGGATACTCTACAGTGTGAAACCTGTCTCAGTCGATGATTTTATGAGGAGTTGTGGTTTCCTATAAATACACTTTATGTTCATTCAATAGTCTGAGTTGCACTGATGTGTGTGACTGGTTTTAACATTTTCGTCCATTAAAAAAAAAATGTTAATGGAAGATATTTTTTACTCTAACATCTACCATATTCAAAGGTGAATTGTGTATCTTTTCCAGTTAATGCTTTTCTCCATGGTGATTTTATTGCTTTGTCTGGAATATTTCACAATAACCTTTCTATCTTCATGGAGACCAAACCAGACCAAGTTACAGGTCAGATCTGTCTAAATGTCAAAATGCCAAACCACCTGTAATTGCATAAAAGGAAGGAAGAGCTGTTTAATGTCACATTGTGGGACATTTCAGGCAGAGCAATGGCACATCCATAAAGCAGGCAGGTGTCGGACCATCCAAAAAAGTTACATATTGCTCCTTTAGGTCCAATTTTGTTTCTTGTCTCCTGAAATAAGATTAATAATTATTTTCTTCCTTATTCCCATGGAGATGTTATCACATAGCCTACAATGTTCCATGGTATGGCATTAAACTTATCTTACATTTATTCAGTTGCAAGGGTTTTTATCACAGAATATGACTGTGAAATCCCTCAGTCGTCCAGGTAGGATCCATAGCAAAGGAGAAATTCAATTCTGTCAACTGGAAATAGGATTTTTGATGGAAGACGTTTCTGAAGAAACTGTTTGGACAAGTTGCAAAACATATTTGATCAAAAAACTTTTGTCCAGTTGACAGAACTGAATTTCTCCTTTGCCACAGAATATCTTGGAAAAACATGTCTTGTTACTGTGAGCGAGGTTGGGTTAACGCCGCACAGCAAGATGGACTCTAGAGATATTTGTGAGTTCTCAAACTCACGAGATTCCATCTTGGCATGTGCCCGCTGTAAAGATAATTGGGTCCAATCGCAGAGCAGCATTGAGGTTTGTATGGAAGTACCCAAACGAACAAAACAAACATGGCCACACTGGATGTGACAAAAGTTAGAATTTTAGCGTCCTTGTGCTGTTGTGATGCTTCAACCAATTATATAGCTCCATGAATTAAAGAAGTTGGCACACTGTCCACCAAAAGAGTTACAAAGTTCCTCTTTAAACTTGTCAATTCTACTCAAATGATCAGATGAAGACTGACACTCTGAATTCAAGTATTTTCCCTTATGTAATCTCTGTTTTTACACTGTAGCAGGATTAAACCAATATTCTAAACCCTTGACATGAGTACAGTATAGTGGATCATTATAATGGATAATGGGTTTGAATAGAGACAGACGCAGAAGTCTGTAATAATCACAGCTTCAAGGTCTTCCAATGGTGCAACTCGATGAATTATTTACACCATAAATGCAACGAGCTGCTCAAAATGTACAGGACACATTAAGAATTCAGGAGCAAGGGAGGATCATAAAGAGGAGGAGGAGAAGAGAAGAACGAGGAGGAAGTAGAGGAGAGAAGGGGAGGAGAAAGAGAGGAGGGGGTAGAGGAGAAGAGGAGGAGAAAGAGGAAAGAAAAGAGGTTTCAAATATGTCGCCTGGAATGAACTCTCAAAATATGCCTATGCAACAAAAACAGGAGCGCAGGGTGTAATCAAATATGAGATAAGGTGCACTATGTAACTTTTATAGACCTGCTTGTCTCCATGGAGATGTTTTTGCTTTGATATGTTTCACAATGTGGCGAACTTATCTACCTTTATGTATTCAATTACAGATGTGTTTATGCCTGAGAAATAGATGCATTCTCATACAGAGCTAAATTAGTACACAGATCTAACCCGTTACTAGTCTTGGTCACATCACCTGCTTGTCTCCATGGAGACGTTATTGCCTTGCACTGCATTGTTCCACAGTAAGGCATTATACTTGTAAATATTTTAAGTTTGTTTCTATGCCTGAAATTAGATGCTGGCAGCAAAGTTGTCACTCCACAGATTTGATGTTGGAGGTGGATCATCATGTTATTAGGTTCTTTTTTCAGGCCAAGAGTTTGTTTTCGTCCCTGACAGTTTCGACTGCTCTCTGTGCTCTTCCTCAGACTGGTCACGTGATGTTGCTGTAACGTGTCAGGTCAGCTGATTTATACAGGAGGAAGAGTGCTAGTGACTAGATGAAATTGCATTGCTCTAGTTCTAGTTGCTCTAGAAAATAAATAAATTATTCTCCTTCGCGTTTACAAGAAAGTAATAATTCCGAATTAAGGTTTACATGGAAAACATGTTAAATCACTTTTATTTAATTCTGGGGATGGGGAAGGTTTCTGATCTGACAGGGACACAAACATATTTATGTCGACCGGAAAAAAACATACGCTGCAGCTGCTACCGGCTTTTTTTGTCATCTCAGTTTGTCGTTACTCATGGGGATACACCCATATAAACTGGGGAACACCACTTCAAACCCACAGTCCTGACCCAGCAGGAGCAGCTCCAGTTCAGGTCAGGCCCAGATGAGCTGTGGCTGGGAGTGATGTTAGGTGCCTCTGCCTGAGAAGGCAGAACCCCTCGCAACATAAGCTGGCCACAAGAGGAGATACCGACCACAGTAGTTGACACGCAAAAGCTCCTGACCACACATGGAGGCATCCATCCCAAATCCAACACCCTCAGACTGTACGCCAACACTCATTTGAATATAATTAAATCAAATATTTTCTGTTCAAGTGTTACATGAAATTGAGCCAAGAATATAATTTGAATTACAGCAATATAATCTATGAGTTATATGTGTGCATTTTGTCATTCCACAATACTGCCCTACAAAGACAGAATGCCGTAACATCATGTTTGGTCAAAAATCAAAAATGTTTGGGGAAAATCGAGCAAATAATGATCATGTCAGTCGCTACCATTTGCCTTTACACGACTCCTTATTTTTGACACATGATACAAAGGCAGAGTCCAGGAACTGACAAATAAGGGGCAAAGGTCAAAGGTCAATTTTGAGCTCAATATTTTTCACATATAAGTATTACTTCATTATAGCAACTAGTTGTCAAATTTTGGGAGCCATACCTTTTGTACTTTTGTCTGGACAAAACAGAAACTTTGAAGTCATTTTTCTGTTTCACACTCCAGGCCACTAACAGTTTGTAGAGAGAATTTGTCCATGAGTTTGCCAATTCTTGATATTTCTGCCAAACAATTGTCTAATATTTTGAAACAGAAATGTATATACCCCTATAGTTTTTTTTTTTTTGATTTCTGCAATTCCCATTATATGATTATTCTTGGTTCACACACGCAGCACATCAAATGACTTAATGACTCCCAGAAGTTCTAGTTAAGTGGCCCGGCCTGTGTTTGGGTTCTGAACGCCTGCATTTTTGGCCACCAATGAATTGTTTGTTTTTGTAAACTTCTTTTTGTAGCTTTTTTTCTAACTATTGCCTGCGAAATACTGGCTTCTCAGGATATCGTCAGTGTGTGCTGCTGGGTTGGTTATTGTGGTTGCCAGTGAGTCAGTTGTTGTGGGTGCCAGTGGGTCGGTTGTTGTGGGTGCTGCTGGGATGATAGGATAAGGTAATCCTTTGTCTCCCATGGGAGAAATTTGTCTTGGGACAGGGGATAACACACTTTCTCAAAAATCATGAAAACACAACACAAAGCACTGGGATGGTTGTTGTAGGTGCCAGTGGGTCTCTTATTGTGGGTGCTGGAGGGATGGCTGTTGTGGGCGCCGCTGGGCCAGGTGTTGTGGGTGCCACGGGGCCGGTTGTAGCTGATTGGCCGATGGATCCATCATTACTGGATTATAGGCTGCTGGTCGGACAAAGCTGGCAGAGTGGTGAATATTTGTTGGCTGGTCGATCTGTCTCACCATTTCTGGGTTGTAGTAAACAATCTGAAACAGTATTTGTGGGACTGATAGATGATAGCACGGTGGTACCATCATAGCAGGGTGGTAGACTGAAGGCTGAACAGGACCTACTGGAGCTGCAGGTTGGGTGTAAGTTGCAGGTTCTGTTACATTGCTTTTCCTTTTCTTCCACCCAAAGTTATCATTGGGAAACGAGCTAATATTATGCATTACAGAGACTGGAATAAGATCCACAGATCAGGACCTACACCAGACTCTGTCCCCCTCTCCTTTATTCTGGTCCCGGTCTCAGTCCTGGTCTGCGATGCCAGACTTTTTTGCCGCATACGGACTGAACCAGGGCTAAACTAGGACAAAAACCCGACTAAACCAGGACAGAACCAGGACTAAAACAGGACTAAACCAGGTCTAAACCAGGATTGAACCAGGACTAAACCAGGTCTAAACCAGGAATAAACCAGTACTAAACCGGCCTAGTCCCAGTCTCAGTCCTGGTCTGGTCCTGGCCTCAGTCGAGCTCTGTGAATTCATTTGGTCATTTGACATCAGTGTTGGGAAGCTTTCTTTTAAAGTGTATTCCCCTACAGATTACAGATTACATACGCCAAAATGTAATTTGTAACAGAATCTCTTAATTTACTTAAAATGAGTAACATAATCTGAACTGTCCTATAGTGACTCAAGACATGAGGGGACAAGCACATACCACTGCTTAACTGCAGTACTATAGTACATTCTTCTAGTACATGTAATTAGTTACTAAAACAGACACCAAATAAACGGCACATTTCACCATGAATCAAATGTCAGTACAGAAAGAAAAACTTTCAGATAATCTTCTGAGCAAATGATATGTTTTCAGTTTTGTCTCACATACTTGTTCAGATCATATAAGGCCACATAAGGCCACATTTATCATGGGACACTTCCTCTGTGCTCCTCAACTAAGATGAAAAGAAACAAAACAAACGTGAGTCTGGACATGGACGGTGGAGACATGACCCACTGTACTTGAACCACTCAGTCTGATGCATCTGTCATCTTCTGGAGGAGGAAGAGCAGAATGGTCCTCACGTCTGATTGGTTCAAAGTCCTGTCCTGCAGAGTAAAAACCTGTAATGACACACGCTTTAAGAAAACTACCAAACTATTACAAGAAAATGAGGTTCACAGAGCATGCATCCCCAAAGAACTGTTGGACTCAGACTATTAAAATAGAGCCTCGTGGTCACTTTCGTTGTGGGTTTTTGGTCTGTTGTGGCTTTTTGTTTCGTTGTGGCAGTTGTATTTGTTGCTGTGATTACATTAAAACAGAGTTCACTTCCGTTGTGACTTTTTTTGGTGTGTTGTGGCTTTTTGTTATGTTGTGGCGTTTGTATTTGTTTCACCGTTTGCGTTCGTTGTGAGCCCTCCCGGCTTCCGTATCTTTCAGCAGACAAAACATCTAAACATATCTTATGTTAAGATATCCTAGTCTTTGCTACTCTACAGCAAACGACTGCCTGTTCATGGAGACTTGGGCTCAACAGTTAATTTGAAGAGAACAAACATGAATTTGCAGGATGTGGTTGTTACATTCATGTAGTTTTAAAAAGCATGACAATATCAAGCAATCCAAAGTAGGCCTACTGCAGATATCATGAGCCTATGCAGGTTGTTTTCACCGTTGCCAATAGCTCCGGGTTGACATTTAACTTGTAGGCAATTTTATATTTGCTTTTTTTTTTTTACATCATTTGAAGAAGTGGGTGGATGACATACCCCCGCGTACCACGCCCACCAGATGCTCGTCCCTCTTTTCTTTAAATACAAAGTGATGTCTGAATTTCCAAGACACAAATGTGTTTTTGTCCCTGCACTGTTGACTCTGTTCTACTGGCTCCTCGACCTCATCCATTATGTGAATGACACCACCAATGTTAACAAGATGTTTACACAGCTCTTATTTTTCTGGCAATGAGTGGAATTATCAAAATAAAATGTAAAAAAAAAAAAAGTATATAGCCCAAAATGTGAAAACAGGAAAATACCGCCATATACTATACCATGTTTTAATATTGCTTAAATAAAACACATCTATAAGTCTGTCTCATTCTCCTGAACTCAAAGCATTTACTCTTACTGGTATATGTAGTAGCAGTAGTAGATGCAGTTCTAGCGCCCCCTGCTGGTGTTTTACATGCACTAATTTTAGCCAGGTTTGACCTCTGTGCAGTGTGGGGCTTACTGTGTTTGTTGCTGTTTGCATGTTCTCCGTGTGTCCTTCAGTTTCTCCAATCTCTTATCAACCCAAAACATGCACAACGGCGAAAGTAACCCTGACCAAGACCAGTTTAAGATCTGGAGATGGGTCCCCTGCTCAGAGACAAAGAAGAATGAGTCAAATACAGAGGATGAATTTCACTATGGATCAATTCATTGTTCCTTAAAATGACTGGGAATACAAAGGATAAGGTGTTCAAAGTCTGCGTTTGACTAATTTGTAATATAAAAACATGAATTGCTGTGGGACTACTGTATATATTAAATTCAGGTATAATTTGGTCATTTTCAATATGAATTTACATATCAAATGAAACATAATATCTAGAGAACACATGTTTCATTATGTGAGTCTTTAAAGTTGTGCATAATGAGCCTCATAAGAACTGGAATACATTTTCAGAATCCCATATGTCAATATTGGCAAAGGGAAAAAAGTGATGTCATTTGTCACTACGCTACTGCCATCTAGTGGAGATAACATGTATGTGCAAATAATGGAAGCGCAAGCATGTGTCACAGACATGGGCGTTTTCCAGCTCCCTTTGGCCCTTTGGTTGACTCTGACCAGTCCCTTTAAGCTTTTTTGGAATCACAAAATGAACTTGTTTCGTAATTTTACCTCATGCATGGACTAAAGCTGCATTGCTTTTATTTAAAAGGTGTTTTTAAACATTTTTTTTGTAAGGCAACCGTACTTTTTCATTGCTTAGTCATAACATAAATTCATACATGTCTTACCAGCTTTTCAAAACAATGATATTTACTGCTTTTTATAAAGAAAACTATTAATAATACGCAGAATTGAGTTATTTTGGATCGGCTCTCCACTATATTTTCTGTTCCTCACATGGCCCCATGGAAAAAATAATTGCCCACCCCTGCTGTAACATTTCTGATAGTAAAGAAATGAATTAACTAGAAGATTGTAACACAGCTTATGTGTTTACAGAAAAGAATTACCACAAAATAGAAAGTTCTGGCTCACAAAAGCCAGTGAAAATTACGAAGAAATAGGGATAAGAAATGTCCAAAAATTTAACCATTCCTGCCCCCTTCTAAGTTTATCACTACAGTTGTATAGGAGAGTGGGAAGGCATCTGACATAAGGGTACACAGTAAGATGGAAGGGCATCTGACACAGATTTAGAACAGCAAAATGGGAAGAGATAACACAGGTATACATGAGAAAGGGAGGGCATCTGACACAGAGTGATAAGCCTTAAGACAAATGGAAGCTGAAGCATGGTGAGCTGTAAAGTGCAGTGAAACAGCAGCGGTCTTAACAGTGGAGCCTCATTCCCACATTCACACGGTGGTGCTAAACACACAGGGGCCACAGGGGGCACGGGGGTCACTGTCTTGTCCAAGGACAGCTCTGGGAATTGAACTACCAACCCCCAAAACGATTGAAACAAAAGCCTAGTCACACAGTAAACATGCTACTTCAAAATGAAACGAGACTGGGACTAAACTTAGAACTAAACCGGGACTAGATCATGACTAAATGAGGACTAAAACAGAGTCAGACCAAATCTACATCAGGACTAAACCACTACCTCAAAATTAGGACTAAACTTGGAACAGAAATGGACTAGACCATGATGAAGAAGAGGACCAAAACCAAATTTACATCAGGACTAAACAGGACCAAACCAGAATCAAACCAAATCTACATCAGAACTAAACCAGCACCTTAAATTTAGTGGACTAGAACTAAACTTGGAACTGGACCAGACCTTGTCTAAGAACAGGATGAAAACCAGCCTAAATCAGGACTAAACCAGAACAGAGACTAAACCAAGTCTACATCAGGACTAAACCACCACCTCAAAATGACCATGACTAAGAACAGGACTAAAAACGGTCTGCAATAGGACTAAACCATGACTAAGTCAAGTCTACATGAAGACTAAACCCGTACCTTAAAATTAGAACTTGGAACAGGACTAGACCGTGATAAAGAACAGGACTAAACCCAGTCTACATCCAGGCAAAACCAAAACGAGGTGAAGGCAGCCTAAAACTACTGGTTCTCCATGTGGCTTCCAAATCCAAACATAATCTTGCAATACAAATAAAAATACAAAAAAAAAAAAACATTTTGGGAGTTGTTGTTTCTATTTGTATTATCTTCAAGTCCATTTTTACTTTATTCTGACTTGTAAGGCTAATATGCAAATTCATTTAAAAGTTAAGATAGTGCAAACTGTGGTTCTTTTTTTTTTATTTTTTTGTCTAGAGATCAAGTTTTGGTTGTTGTTTTCAGATTGTTCATGTCCTTCTCATATTGGGTATTAGTCAGTCAGTATGTATCCAGTTTTGCCATAGCAAACTGTAGAGATATGATCTTTCTACCCAACCACAACTCAAAAAATCAACAGCCTTCTCCATTTCAATCAAACATAAATGACATGCTGAGGGTTTTAGGTTTTATTGACCTGGGACAGTCCCAGTTTTTAGCCCTGTGTCCCCTGTCCCATAAGAAATGTCCCAGGTGTCCCTATTTTTGACCAGTTTGATCCCTGACAACAGTATAGAGAGGCATACATTTTCATTTCTTTAGTAAAATAATGAAAACCTTCTTTAAAATTACCAAAACATAAAGAAAATGTGACTATACTGACTCACGTTACTCATAAATGGGCTGAGTGCATAACTATTTCCCTTTATTACTTGTTTCACAATTTTATTATTACCAACCACCAAAGACCAGGGTTGTCCCAATTTTTGATTTTGAAAATGTAGTCACCCTACACATGCTGCTTCATTATCTGATATCTAGTACATTTCAAGCTAAAACAATCATGCATTCAGATGAACTACTGTCCTTTGAAGCAGTTTAGTGAATGAAAATGACTGATTGTAACTTCCATAGTAGTTTGGGGGTAACAGAGCCTCTACTGTATGTGAAGACAAAAGGCAGAGTTTCGGGGGCTTGCTCCTTCCAGTTTTGTCTGGTCAGAGCTGCCCTGCCCCCTGAGACCCATTCAAGTTTAGCTTATCTCCAACACGTAGCCTCATGCATACAGAGGACCCCCCTGCTCTGTCTCCACACCTCTGACCACTTAAATACATTAACATAAGCACAATGACCAATACTGAGGAAAACTACCAGGCTGTCCCTAAAAGTTACACTTACTTTTGAAATAAATACAACATATCTCAGTTGAAGTAGTTTTGAAGAACTGGTTTGGGTTTACTTTCTAGGTCTAGGTTAAGTACATTGGTATGAGCTATAGCAGTGTTTCACATGACACCACAATATTAAATAGATAAAAACTAAAATGAATTTTGTTTAAAGTTGTGCTACACAAAACTGTCTCTTGGGAGCTTTAAACCATGTTATGTTAGTATCTGCTCAAAATATACTTGAACTTGTGTTTTGTTTCATTCACACATTTGAGTAATCCTTTATTAGTCTGTCTACATATAAATGCTTTGTTCCACCTAGTGATGTCATGAAGTGGTAGTTTTCAAGCAAAGAGCAACCTTCTACCTTTTCAGTAGATTTGGTAGAGCTTTTCTAATCTCCACTTTTTAAATTATTATCCAGATGATTCTAGTGATGTGTATGGGGTTTAAAAACCAAGTGGAGCACTCGACGTCACATGACATCACAAGGTGGAATAGTGTTTTCTATTTGAGAGAAGAAATCAGCCTAAATATGCAGGATTTGTGTGTCAAACATGTGTGAATGAAACAAAACACAACTCCAGGTCTGTTTTTAGTGAAGAAACATTATAACATAGATAAGAAAATTAAGGAATATGGGCCATTTAATCAAGAATTGAAGTAATAACTTCTTAACCTATAGAGATAGAATAAAAGATTTACAGTTGGAGTACCTTACCATGCTAGTCCTTTAAGGGGAATTTTGTTTTTAAAAGAGTACCAAGTAGATAATGCAACGTACACACCTTAAGCAAGACAAAACAAACTCATTTGTATGTCGGCCAATAGTTTATTGACATCAAGCCCTCAGTAAACATCACTACTGACCACATACTGTTAAAGAATACAAAAAATAAATACCAAACTACAGTCCGCCCAGCTAAACCCCACAGCGTTTGGTACATCTGCGCAAAATAGACAGCCAGGTAGTTCAGAAAGGTGTATACAAAAAATAAAGCTCTTGTTTAACACAGGTTTCAAGTAACAAATTCATGTAAAAAGAACTAAACTGAAGAGTGCAAACCCATGGAACATTTGTAGTGTGACAAATGATCAGTGCAAGTGATGTGAAGGTAAAGAAGTTAATTAAAAGCAACTTGTTTCGGTGCATTTCGTGAAACTGGAAAATAATGTGTACATTCAAAAACACCATTGTGAACAGTGAACTCATATTTTGATTAGGAAAACCATTAACAAAATACATAACAGCAATTACAATCATAGCACAATGAAAACCAAGTATTACTTAGCATTGACTTAAGTGTACACTAAAAAAAACATGAAATTAAAATGACTTCAGTACAAAATTTAAATTTGTTGCTGTACTTTTGACCAGTTTAAATGTATTTACTTAATTTAACTTAACTTTTTTCCAATTATATTTCTATTAATTATTCAACCATTGGGAAGAATTGCCAACTAAAAAAAAAAAAAAATCCTTAAAACACCACAAATAGCACATCAACGCCAATGAAGTTCAGCATTCAAGTCATCTCAACCAATTTTGATATTTTTTGCAGTGTACCAAAGAAGGAGCTTGGAATTAAAAAGCAATTATTTTGAGCTGCCAGTTACCTGCCGGGCTACACTGGCGATCAAGATGTAGTTTTTCCAAATTTCTAACTTTTTAAAATCCAGTAATTAAAATTCTCCTTGGGTTGAGGTAGGTAGTTCATAGTTCTCTGGGCATGTATGTACACAGTCTTTTGATCAGTATGGAGTGAATCACGTTTTCTCATCCATGGATCAGTGAAACACCATGGTACAAAGCTCTCTTCCACATGTAGTAAGTAGATCGCGGGGTGTAAGGGAAGTATGAACGAAACTCCTTGAAAGATGGGAAAGACTTCTCCTCAAAACGTTGCTGCAGAAACAATTTCGCTTTGGCCTTGAAGTTGGCCATAGCGACCACATCCAGGCCGTACGTCTGCTCTTCGGCGGGCATCTGGGAGAGAATCGCGGGCTTTGGAAGTGCCATGGAAGAAGCCATGGGTGCCTTCTGGATGTAAGGAGGGCTTTCGAAATATGGTGCCATGTTTTGGTTGATTGGGACCATCTCCGATGGTGCTGTAACCAGGCTTGGAGCAACATTCACAATTTCTTCCGTGCTTGGGACGGGCATATCGGCTGGCAGCTTACTAGCTTTGCCAGCATTTTTCCAGAGCCAGTAGAAGCAAAGAGACATGTTGGGAAATTTCAGTTTGAATTTCGCAGGGGAACACTTGGATTTCAGGATGTAGCATTTGGCAGCGTTCCGGATTTGCTTCTTGCCGATGTACGCCATTCGTAAACTCTTGTTCTTCCTCCTGCAAACTCTTCGTCTAGGCCGGATGGGATTGGAGTTGAAGACTGAGATCATGGGGGAAAAGCGTTTCGGGCTTTGGCTCTTATCGCCATCCGAACCATCATCACTGCTTCCAGCGCTGCCTTTGTAACCACGGCTACACATCATGGCCTCTCTTCTCCAGTTGTAGTAGGTCGATCTTGAGATTCCTGGAAAGTTCCTCTTGAAAATGCGAAAGGGGAACGACGCATTCATCGCGATGCAGTTTTGCAGGCAGCGCTTAGCTTCTTGCATGTTCGCCACATTCTGCGCCCTTTCCGTGTCCGGTTTGCCCATGCTGAGCCCGAACATGCTCGCTACGCTGTCGTGATGCTCAATATCATCATCTTTCGGATCAGGAGAGGACCACGCTTCTTGCTCCGTGCTTTCTCCTGGACTTATCTCACCGGAGGAGGAAGACACGGAAAAATGGCCGCCGGATTTGAGCAGCTCTTGCTTCCAGTTGTAGTAAGAAGAACGTGAAATCTCTGGAAAAAACAGCTTGAATTGGTGCAGTGGGATGAGCTTGCCTTCGTTGTAACATGCTTGGAGGAAATATTTCGCCTCATATCGAGCTGTGGACTTCTTGCAATGCTCCTGGGTTTGTCTCTTCCATCTGTAGAAGGTTCTTTTCGTGATGTTATACTTATCTTTCATATTCGGGTAGGTCATTCGCGGTTCGTTGAGTAGCTCGTCACTTTTGGCCGGAGATGCACTAGGATCGCTGATGGGACTTCCGCACGCCATGCTGCTAGTTTGCACCAACGCTACAAAATGATCCGGTCTAAAAATGGACTCTGATTGCAGCTCGCCAGACCACATCACATGCAACGTTTGTATCTCCGAATCCTGTGGCCATGTTCTGGGTCGGATCATGCGGTGGAAGTAAGGCCTGATTTTGAGGTTGAACATGGGGTAGATGGAGAAGATGTTATATTGTAGCACGGAAGCTAACGCGTACACGTGCCACATGTTAGCGTAGGAACCGGGAAAACAGGAAGCTTTCACGTCAGCATCAAAAATAGCCTCCAGGACATTAGCGGGCAGGTTTATCATGTCCTCCGACTCCTCTACACACAGACTGAAGCGCACCGCCTGGAGCATCATTTTGGAGTCGATCATCCCACAGAGGTAGTACCGCTTCCACATGGCCATCTCCACAACCGTGCGAACCTGGACAGCAACAGCAAGGAATATAAGATTATGTGTGTAAGGTTAGGTGAATTAGTGTAATTATAAAAAAAATACACTGTTAAATCCTAAGTCCTACATTATGGCAGATTTTAGCCATGTTAAAGTGTTGTTACATCATCAAAAACATACCTGGAGTTCTGTTTAGTTTCATTCACACATATATGAGTAAAGATTTATTATTAGTCTGTCTAATCTCCAAAGCTCAAAATGTTATGTTCCACTTTGTGATGTCATGATATGGCAGTTTTCAAGTGAACAGCTCCTTATACCGTTAGTTCAATAGAGATTGGCAATTCTAGGGCTGAAATTATTGCTATGATTCCAGTGAAGATTAATGGAGTTTAAAAATGGTGTAGCACTTCCTGTCTTACCACATGACAACACAAGGTGGAACAGAGTGTTTTCTGTTTGAGAGAACTCAGCATAAATATGCAGGGTGTGTGTGTTAAACATGTGTGAAAACAACCGTAAACACAACTACAGGTATGTTTCTAAAAACATATGTTGGAATGAATCAGAAGTTAAAGTAGTCTCAAGATTTTACACTTCTGAAATGAGCACTGAATAAGTGTTTGTATGAGCTGTAGCCTGAATTTACATTTTCTCTGATGTGTAAACATCAAAACTGCCAATGGCTGTTCTCAGTTGATCACTGAAAACATGTGACCACATTGCAGTCACAGCACATTTGCATTACAGTGTAAAGGTGCATTATGTAACTGTTTAGGTGGGGGATGAGCCACCTGCTTGTCTCCATGGAGAGCTCACTGCTTTGCCTAGAATATTCAGCAGTATGGCATTAAACTGATCCAGCTCAGTGGTTTTCAAAGTAACACCTGTTACTGTATACATGCAAGCTGGACACATTTAATGCCATACTGTCAAACATTCTAGGCGTCTCCTTGGAGATAAGACTGTGGCAGACCCTCCACCATAAATGTTATGTAGTGCACCTTTAAACAGTAAATTACAATGTAAAAAAGCTGTGACTGTGATTGCATGCTTCAGTCATTAATTCTTCTGTAAAACGTGAAAACACCTGGTTCCACGTTGTAATGTCATGTGGAGCACTTCACAAGGAGTGCTCCACAGTGTTTTCAAATTCCATGCACCTTCACTTGAATTATTTGGATAATTACAACTTTACTTAACAAAATGTAAAAAAGGTAGCTGTTAACACTACATGATATCACAAGGTGGAACAGAGCATTTGGAGCTCTGGAGTTGTAGACAACCTTCTAATGCAGGATTACTCATACATGTGCAAATGAAACAAAACCAGGTAAGTTTTTGATGAGGTCACAACATTCTGATATGGCTTAAAGCTCTTAAGAATCAATAGTGTGTAATATAGGACCTTCCATAACCTAATTAACAATTTCGAAGTTCAATTATTTTTATTATAGACTAAAATTACTGAATATAAAGCAAAATAAAAGAGAAAATAACCACCAGCTCCTTACCTGTAGCTCCAGGCTAAGTCCTGTGCTCCCCACTAGCAGCATACTGACTGCATCAAACAGCATGTTGCCCTCTCCTCTGCAGCTCAAGGGCAGCAGACCTCTGGGCGCATCAGACGGGTACAGCCTGTGGGCCAGAGAATCTACCCCGGCCCACTCAGGTACATCCAGACAGGGGGAGGGCGGCAGGGGGAATGAACCCAGCACCGGAGACACATTCTGGGCTACTTTGGTGAGAGCGGCCAGGCCCGTGAGCTCCGTGGCCTCCTGGAGCTCCCCCAGCACAGACACAACCACCTCACTCCGCTCAAGCATGCTGGCAATGAGATGAGACTGGAACAGATAGAGGTGTATGGAGTTTATAATCACACAAGGCGGTTTACATAGTTTTTATGTATTCTGCTACATTTTTCATAAAATTTAAAAGGGACTATATTATGCTATTTTCTGATCTATGTTAAAATGTTGTTTCCTCATCACAAACAGACATGGAGTTGTGTTTTGTTTCATTCACACGTTTAAAATAGAAATCCTGCATATTTAGTTCTTCCCTTAAACAGAAACGTAGAAACAAAAGGAAGCTGTTATCTTTAAAACTACTGCTTCATGACATCACAGGGTGGAACAGAGCATTTTCATATTTGGTCAGACAAATAATAAAGGATTACTCAAACGTGTGAATGAAACAAAACTCAATTCCAGGTATCATTTTAAAGGAGGTAACAGCATTCGAACATGACTTAAAATCTCAAAAGAGTCAATTTTGCGTAATACAGGGCCTAGACAAGATAAACAAGAACAAGCAATGAAGAAAAGCTGTTAAAGAGCACTTTCAACTAGATTTAGGCTAGTAATGGAATGGAATGGAAGGCTATATTCACTTTTGTACTCACCAAACTCGAACTGGGACTTAAACTGGAAACTCCACATTGACTAGATCAGGACTAACCAGGGGCCAAGGCCAAACCAGGACAGACTAAAGTGAATAATAGACAGTAACTTTCATTCGGGGTTTTCATGTATTCACTTTAACTACGAGTCCTCCAGTGGAAAGGACTATGGACGGCTGTAAGTTTACAAATAGCAGCACAGCATTGAATTTTATTATATAGAGTGAGTTCGCTTTAGTGTATTTAATTAAATATAATAATATTAGGTATTTTGGATGCATATGTACATTCACTTTAACAATGAATCGTAGTAACTCAGAAAACCTGGTTGTGCTTACTTTAAAAAAAAAAGCACATTAAGTTTAATCAGGCCTAAGTTTAGTTCACTAGATATTAGGCAATTATATTAGACCATATCAACTAATTCATACACTTTGCAAAAGGTTTGTCAAAGTTATATCACTGACCTACTTAAAATGAGTCAAATATCAGGAGTTTAACAGTGTGCAAGTACCCGTATGTACAAATGTAAACAGCTTTGGAGAGAATTAAAGCTAGTGGGTGCAAATATATGATTATGATCTAATGCAGTTAATTATAAATTAGACAACATGACAAAGTTATATTAAAAAGGACTTCGTGACATGTTTGGGTAAGTTAAAAACACTTAGCCTACAATGTAATTCCTGCAGGATCCTTGGAAATTACGCAAACGAATTTAGCTTGCACAGATTGGAATAGCAGCACTGCCAAAACTACAACCTAGCTAAGTTAAGTTTAAGTTTTATCATGATTTTAGTAAAATTAGCTTCCAATCTAATCTAACTTTTTGTAGGCTATTTAAAACATGGAAAAAAACGTAGCTAAAAAGGACTATTTACACTTAAAAAAATAATAAAAAGAAACTAGGTCTGATGTTGCTTTAGTTGAATCTACTCAAATAAAGTGACGTGTTCTTAATTTAAGTCATTTTAGCTTTTACAGTGCGAGGACCTAACGTAACAATGAACCAGGTGTTTAAATGACTCCAGTCCATTAACTTTAACGCTACTCACCGGATTCTCCAAAAACAGCAGCGTGCGTCCGCGAAAAAAAAACAACTTTATATTCCCCAAAAAGGACAGAGCTTAAAACAAATCACACGTTATTATTATTATTATTATTTAGGTTGTTTTTTTGTTTAAGTCCAAAGAGGAGTTTAGTCCATGGTGTTCGTCGCTCCACAAGTGCTTTCTACCGCGACGCGCTGCGCCAGGTCGCTCGGTGCTCCGGTAATAAGCCGCGCCTCCTTCAGGAAATCATCGATCTGCTATTCGCTATTCTGTTTTTTGTTTTACGCATCGAAACACCATCCCTGCCCCCCTCTTTTTCTATCTCTATCTGCTCCCTCATCCCCCCTCCTCCACCTCGGGTCGCTCTGGCCAGGGTCAATTTCAATGTGAAATCAAGTGGGAACAAAAGCCACTGGTTCTGACACGTACGGGATAAAAGAACGACCGTGTAGCTCTGCAGGTACCGCTCAATGTGGTGTTAGTAACAACTTTATGTTTGTGTTTGTCAATGAAAGCTCCACTTCCACGATTTAAATTCAAGGTTACTGTCAAGGGCCTGGAGAGATGCGCAAACTGGCCACTATTAAAACAAGTTTGCGTCTCTATTTTGATAATGACGCGTTAGATTATGACTGCGAGGTGGGAGAAGAGTCCATACTTTTACTCCTACTTTGAGGTGCATTGTGTAACTTTTCTGTTGGAGGGTCTAGTGGAAATGTTATTGCTTTGTGTTGAAAGTTTCCCAGCATAGTATTAATTAAACCTTTCTATCTTCATGGAGACCAAATCAGACCAAGTTACAGTGGAGAGGCCTGTTCTTTTAAATGCTTTTGAGCTATAAAACCATCTGCAATTTAATAAATGCAAGGTAGAGCTGTTTGGTGTCATACTGTGGAACATTCCAGCAAAGGAAAAAGTTACATAGTGCACATTTATGTAATATACTTGACAGTGTAACAATACTTATCTTTAGTATAAGTTTTGGTTACTGTTCCCACTTGAATTTGTGGATTGCTGAGGCAGACAGAGATAGAGTGGCTCTCCTCCCTTCTCTCTCCCTTCCTCCCTCCTTCTCTTCCTCATTCTGTCCCCTTCTCTCTCTCCTCTCTTTGCTGTATCACTTTTTACACCTCTGGTACTTGCGTTCCTTTTGCAGGATTTGGGTGATCAAGGCCTTTTGTTGATCATGGCCCCAGCCCCCATTGTCTTCTACTGTACCGGGTCTATGCTCACACATCCTTACACTCACCACTCACCAGGGGCCCTCGGCATTTGGCCCCCCGCTCCTCCAACCAGACGCAATGGTGCCTCGAGTCAGTCAATCAGATACTTCCCCATCGTCAATGTCAACAAACTAAATACAAAGCCACTATGAGGTATTTAATGACATCTTAAAGGTCCTATATTACACAAAATGGACTCTTGTGAGCTTTAAGCCAAGCTTAATCAATATAATCATCAAAATCATACTTGGAGTTGTGTTTTGTTTCATTCACATGTTTTGAGTAATCCTTTATTATTATTATTAGTCTGTTTACATCTCTAAAGCTCAAAGTGATCTGTTCCAACTTGTGATGATGAAGTGCTAGTTTTCAAGTTAACAGCTACATTTATACTTTAGTTCAGTAGAAATGAGCAATTCCAGGGCTGAAATTATCCATGATAATATGATTCTAATGAAGGTGTATGAACTTTGAAAACACAGTGGAGCGTTTCCTGTATTAACACAAAATATCACAAGGCGGAGTGTTTTTTATATTTTTATATGAGAGAAGAATTCATCAGGGTATGCCGGGTTTTGTGTTAAACATTTGTGAATGAAACAAAATTGCAGTTTTTCTGAGGAAATATATTCCACCTGTTCCACCTGGTGATGTCATGTGGTGATACAGGAAGTGCTCCACTGTGTTCTTAAGGTTCATACACCTTCACTAGATTCATTAGGATAATTTAGAATTTATAACTCCTGCTGAACAAAAGGTAAAAGTAGACATCAAAGGTGGAGTAATAATAAAGAGTTATTCAAACATGTGTAAATGAAACAAACCCAACTCCAGGTCTGTTTTTGATGAAGTAATAATATTATAACTTAGTGTAAAGCTCACAGGAGTCGATATAATAATATATAAAATGTTTAATAGGTGGATAACATTTTTGCACCTGCAGGATTCCACAGAACAAAATATAAAGTTGAAGAATTTTACATTTTTGCTCTTTCTTGGTTTTGTTTCTTTTCAAATCTTTAAACTTTAATCACTGCTGGTTGTAAATGAATGCTTTGTCACATCTTTAAGTAGCATAAACATCCCTTTATTTTGTACTGCATTTTAAATACAATTCCACTGTTTGTTTACACTTCAGACTTCTCCAAGCAGTTAGAAGAGATAGAGATGGCACTCCCACTGCTTTTGTCTTTGATTGTGAATGCCCCGTCCTCAGATCTATACAAGGAGTCTTTCTTCCAGTCACTCCTCCTCTTCCCCCTCTCCTCGACCATCACACTAGCTTTAGGTGTGCAGATGAGTTTAGCTGCGCTGCACTGGCTCTATTTAAGATGCTAATGTGGTACTCCAGGCCCAGAGACGGCGGTCTATCGCATACGGACGTGTTTTCAAAGTGGGTGTGGTGTGTTTGGGATGTGTACTCTGTTTACACTGATACTACGCACTTAAGAGCTGTTAAATGTCATACTGTGGAACATTTCAGGCAGCGCAGTGACATATCCACAGAAACAAGCAGGTTCATTATTATATGCCACGAAATTGTTTCCGTGGAGATATCATTGCTTTGCATAAAAGGTTTCACGATATGGCATTAAACTCATCAATGTTGTTTATTCAATCACAAATGTTTTATTGCTCAAAAATACATGTGTTCCTACCGAGAGTTCACCTCTCCACTGATCACCTTTAAGATTTTACTAATCACTTTTAAACCTAAAAACAAGGCATTTTTTTGGTTTAAAATTTAAGAAATAGGAAATTCCATAACCGTTACCTAGCCATACACACAAAAATGTATTATTTGAGAAATAAAAATAGAATAAAACACCAGAATTTTGTTCAAATAATTGTTACGTATTCAGCATATATTGTGTTTATTATACCCATGTATGGATTTTGGACTTTTAAACTGAAATTGAACTCTACTTCTCTGTATTTCCTGTGTTTTTCTTAATCATATTTTTCTTCACAAAGTGCTTCTTGGTTGGTGGAAAACTATAATTTATATTTACAACATAGATTATCTCATGAAATTAAGTCAAAATGAGATCATCATCATAATACATTTAAAGATTTGTCTGTAAATTAAGCAAAATACTAGAAGTGTCACATGTACTGCAGTTATTATAGTTAATTTACACATCTGTATAGTGATGTCCTGTTGCATTTTTTATTATTTTACACATTAATAATTTGTGCTAGGATGCAAGTGGATGTTTTTGTCAAGAATACTTAGATGTAGGCAGTATCGACGCAGGATTCAGAGGGCCCTAAGCAAAATTCACCTTGGAGTTTCTCACCACTAAACTACAAATTATTTCCATTTTAACAACATAGCAATCAGCTAGTCACCAATCACTTTTATTAACAATATCAAATAGTTAGAAACACTAAAGGTGAAAAAAACAAACAAAAACAAAACATTGTGTAAGTCCTCCCGCAGAACTGAAAAATATTGCAACCTTTTTCATTATTTGCAATATATTTTGAGGGGCTCTTGGGGGCCCTCTGGTGGCCCTCGAAGCCCTAAACAGCCACTTAGTCCACCTTTGACTCTAAATGATAATGAACACTGTAGGAGCGAAGAACAGGAGTAACCACAAGAACACTATACCAGCATTGGACAGGGGTGTGTGGAAGTCCTCCCCCAGTTTTTTCCTGTTTCTGATTAAATCGAAACTTGTTTAACTGGTTTGAGTGTCCCAAAATTTTTCATTATTTGCAATACATTTTAAAATCTTCTGGGGGCCGTCCGCTGGCTCTAAAAGCCCTTAACAGCTACTTAGTCCACTTATTGACTTATTCGTCCCCACCCACTTTTAACTCTTAATCCTGATGAACTGCAGTTTCACAGTCTTTGTGGTGTCACTTCTGATTAATTAGTTTCAATGGAAAATTTTTAGAAAAGTTTTACAGCTAAAATCTGATGTAAAGTAGGTTGATTTGTGCAAAATGTTCAATGTCCATAGTCCAGTCCAGTTGACAGAATTGAATTTCTTTCCTTTGCTGTGGAACCTACCTAGATGACTCAGGGATTTCACAAACTTCAAAGTTCATGTAGTCCAAATAGAATTTATTTACTGTAAAGTAAAATAATTCAACCCCACTGATGATGGCGATGTCCATGGCAACTTCCATAATAACGTGGGTAGGGCCCAAGATGGAGGCCTTCTGTTTGAGTTGGATGATCTTGAGCCTGGATCTTGGTTTTGGGAGTAGCTAATAGTATCGTACACTGGCGTAGATCGTGGGCTCATAGTCAGACACAGGAGCTCTGTCTGAAGAGTTGGGGAGTATCACATCGGCATAGACCACCTCCTCTGAATCCAACACCTGAAAACATCACAATACATACAGTAACACTGCATTCACTCACATACATATCTACATTAGCACTTAAAAGGATCAATACTTGGTGAGGTTTTGACATATTAGGCCTAGATTATTTGACTGGAAAATAATTCTCAGTTATATTTTAAAGGCCCTTTATTACACAGAATTGAGCTTTAAGCCATGTTATAATGTTGTTGTTATGTTATGTTTCATTCATACATGTTTGAGTCACCCTTTATTATTAGTCTAGTTACATCTCCAAAGATCAAGATGCTCTGTTCCACCTTGTGATGTCATGAAGCAGTAGTTAGCAGCTGCTTTCTAACTTTTGCTCCATACAGAAAGGTAATTCCAGGGCTGAAATTATCCAGATGGTTCTTATGAAGGTATATAGAGTTTAAAAGCACAGTGGAACACTTCCTAACACATGACATCACAAGGTGGAACAAAGTGTTTTCTGTTTGGCAGAACAATATGTCTATCTTAACTGGTAAGAGCGTTTTTCCACTGATCCTCTCCACATAAAAAAAACATCACAGGTTGAGCGGTCAGATCCCCTAACCCACAGGTTGGTGGTGTGATTCCAGCTTCCACTGATGAAGGCTGCCGTTGTGTCCTTGGGCAAGACACTTAACCCACCTCGCCCTAGTGTCTGTGTATACTGGTGAATGGGTAAGTGGTTCTTTGTTGTAAAGCGCTTTGAGTGCCTTGACAGTGGAAAAGCGTTATATAAATACTATTTAAATCTGCAGAGTTAGTGTATTAAACTTGTGTGAATGAAACAAAACACAACTCCAGGTCTGTTTGTGATGAGGAAACAACATTTTAACAGATCAGAAAATAGCCCTTTTATACTCAGTCACATTATGGGGACCTTATGTTTTATGGTGACCAAAAATATCAGGTCCCCTTGAGGTAAATCCTTCAATATAACATCAACAACAGGTTAACATATATTTTAGGTTAAGTTTATAAGGTTTAGATTAATAAAGAAAGAAGAAGGACTGTGTACATTTTCTGATGGAGAGTCTGTAGTCTATGGTTTTACACTCACCTTTTTCGCATTTATTGCCAAAAATACTTGATTCAGTATAATCTGTATGATGATTACTCAGTTTTATGTTATTTTGTGTGACATTTCAAGTGTGCTTTTTTAGAGTAGTACTTTGTGTAGTAAAATACTTGTACTTACATAGATTGGTGTTGTTGTGGGAGACTCAATGGATGTCCGCGTATCTGCACAGAAACAATATAATACATTATAATACAGCTTTGTTAGATCATTAAATGTTGCGTATTGTTGCAAAATGGACTTTCAGCTTTAAATCATGTTATAATGTTGTTATCTGTTCAAAAATATACCTGGTGTTGTGTTTTGTTACAGTTACACGTATTTGAGTAATTATTTATTATTAGACTGTCTGCATCTCCAAAACTCAAAATGCTGTTCTACCTTGTGATGTCATGTAGTGGTAGTTTTCAAGTCATCAGTGGCCTCTAGTTGTGCAATAATGGGAAATTTCAGGGCTGAGATCATCCAAATGATTCTAATGAAGGTGTATGGAGTTTAAAAGCACAGTTGAGTACTTCCTGTTGGTAAACTGATCACAAGTGAGTGTTTTCTGTCTGAAAGAAGAACTCAGGCTAAATATGCAGTGTTTGTGTGTTAAACTCCAGGTATGTTTCAGATGAGGAAACAACATTATAACATAGATCAGAAAGTTGCACATTATAAGCCCTTTTAAGGTGTCTGTAAAAAGGCAGTACAATTCAATTGTTATGTTTTATTTTTTTAAACTGAGATTCAATAATCTAAAATGGTCTTTGGGATTTTAATTTTTAACTCTTCCAGACCTAAGGGCATTTTTAGTACATTTGTACTTGCCTGGATTTTTTTGCTATCAAAACTCCCCCTTTTAACCCCTAATGAAGTGTTAAACATCCTTGCTTTCATTATAGCCTGTTTTTTTCACAATCTGCTGCTGTAGTTCTGCCATATGGCAAATAAAATTGACCCTCTTTCATAGAAAACACACAGCAAACATGTATAATGTTAATTTAGGGCCTTAGCTACAAAATGCATAATATCAAGTCTGTAAGTAAACTAAAAATATCTTTATTGCCTCAAAAAAATAAATAAATAAAATTAAATAAATAAAAAAAATAAAAAAGTGCAATGGCCCCATGACTTTACTGGTGTCATGGAAACAGCTGGTGTCAGGTCCAGGACACAGAACCACATCACTTCTTGTATTTCCATGGGGTTTATTACATTTGGATTTGTACATTTTGAGTGAAATAAACCTTTCATATAAAAATAGAAAGGGATACACAATTATGCAGACAAAGACGTGTAATTTGCCATTTATTTGAGAAATAACTGCGTAGCAGCTTTTTCAATTGTTACAAACACAAACTCTCAGAGCAGTCGACCATTTTGTCTCACTACACTCTTTTTCTATCTTTTCTATCTTTTATGCACAGTTATAAAAAATATATTCCCAAATATTGTGGACAATACCATCGGTCTAGAAGGGTTAAAGTAAAATTTTATATCTTTATGTTCAATAAATTCATATTAAAAGGCATTTTCTTTGTTTTAATAAGAAAAAAAACGTGATCAAAACAAAAGATAGAAGTTTTTGCCAAAGCCCTAGTGAAGTGTCTTGCTCAAAGCCACAACAACAGCGGGTATTGAACCAACCATTTTCATGCAGCTATACCATCTTTTACATAACTCTTACATCTCTTACATTAAATAGATCATGTTTTGTCATGTTGTGGTCGGGTTAAAAACACAGAAGCAGCCCTTTCAACACAGAGTTACAAAAGTCAAACGTATGCTCAATGTATGTACAAAGCTCTGGCACAAGTTCATGTACGCAATCACACTGTGCCTATAGACGTACATATATATACGTGGGTTTATATCTGATGATACTTTGTAGCTGATGTCATCAGTTTCCTAGGGCTGTGGTGCTAACTGTTGGCACTGCTCTGTCTGAAGCTCTGTTACTCAAATTCGACTTCATCTGATCTTTATTTTAAAACAATCTGACCAGAAACAGAAAGTACTGATTTGGTTGGAATTACAACAACGATCATTTGTGCGTTTAAACAAGTCTCTCACACATAAAATTAGTCACAAGTTCGCCAGCATTAGTCAACAATTTTTCACTTGGTTTTTCACCTTTTTTGTTGAAAATCAAACACCTGAACAGGTCGATCACAGACTCCCAAAAATGTATTGTTTAAATTACAACTTTTAGTCAGCGTTTCCTTATGTGTGCATTGAGTCTCCATGGTAACTGATGAACATCCCACCAATAACTACATGTAGAACTCCCCAGCGTGATGTCACTGCGAAGTATCAATAGGTGACATTTTGAGGACTATTTCCTTTCAAATGATGGGATATTTAGTTTTAAATTGTTAATTGTTATGGCAACTGTCCTATTTTATTTTATTTTATTTTTATGGCAACTGGTCTAAAGTGTTCTGTTTTTTTTTATCATTCTGAAACCTAAACTTTTTTTTTTTTTTTTCACCTGGGTCCCATTCACAAATTGAATATATTAGCCTTATATAATTTGTTCAGCCATCAAGGTGGCACTTACTGTATGGTTGTCGGCTTGTCTCCATGGAGACGCAGAGTGTGGCATTAATCTGATCTCTCTCCACAGTAAAACCATCAATCATTTAATACATTGCAGGAAAGGCTATTCATGAGTTTCACCTTCCTCTTCTATAGTGCCACTTTGAGAATGATTGACCATTCATATATGTCATTTTGTTTTGTTACTTGCCATGGCGACAGTCCAGACTTTCTATCATTCAGAAACCCATGGATAACCTAAACCTTAAAAGCGTAATGAAGCTAAACTCACGTCTCGCTCTTCTCCTGTTCAGGATAAACGCTGCAGCTGCCACGAGCACCACAGCACAGAGCGCCCCCACTGCTGGACCCACCACGGAGACACGGCCAGACTGGGCTCCACCATCACCACCATCACCTACAACACAAGTATCACGCATCTTCACCTTCACCATCTACAACACAAGTATCATTGATCTTTATTTAGAGTTATACAGTAGAGTAGAAAAGAAGGGAAGTATCTCTTTATTATACGATACACAATGCACAGCCCAACCTCAGATGTACTAACTGCTCATATATTTTGCAAACTATTGTAAATGGTCATGGTCACATTTTTATACAGCGCTTTTCCACCGTCAAGGCACTTGAAGCTCTTTACATCAAAGAACCATTCACCTCTTCACACACACATTCATACACCAGTTTATGCAGACACTGGGGGCGGGGGGCAAAGGACACAACAACAGTATTCTTTCAGCTGAATCGCACCGCAAACCTGTAGGTCAATGGATCTGATCCGATGTCAAGAGCAGGATTTAAACCTCCAACCACATGTGAACTGTTCTATGTCGTTACTTACTGTGATTCTGTGTACAGTAAAGCACTTTGAGTTGTCTGTGTGCATGAAAAGTGCTCTAAAAATAAAACTGACTTGACTAACTTGATATTTAGTCCATTTTTATCAGTATAACTTTAGTCTAAACTGACTCTTATGTTATTTAGTGGTAGGTGAATTTGCACTAGACACAGGGAGCAAAAGAGGAGACCAAAATGAAAACAGTAGATAATAACACAGGACCTGAATATGACTTGACTTGGAAAATATTGTATGTGATATGTGCTGTTCATAAAACACATGATTTGTATGTGTGCAGGTCAGGGGCAGGGAGCCATAGTTAGGCCTGTGAAATTGCATGTGAGAACACTGCTCCCTATGGGTGAGTAAAGTGATTACTTTCTTTGATGTTCTATGGATCTTACCTCCTAACCAGGCTGGCGCCATCTAATGCCTCAATTTCATTTCTCTCCAGTGGCTAGGTCAGGAATCAGATCACGTTATATGGTTCGCAAAAACCCCAGAAGTGCGAGTTCAGGCACCAGCCAATCAGAGAAGAGACAGAAATTCTGTGTTGTCAACGATTCCCAAGATCGAGGATTTAAAGCCGGAACAAAGAGAATGTTTGGTGAATTTCATCAAGGGTAAAGACATTATTGCCCTTCTTCCTATGGGATTTGGGACAATCTTAATACACCAGTTAGCCCTGTTAGTAGCGCATTACATATGTCACGAACAAATAGCAGCGATTGGTTAAATAAAGTAAAGTACCCACCTACCATCGAGGGAACGAATACTAATACTGCGAGGTCAGACAGTTTCTATGAAGTGAAACCAGCTGATGAATCAGGCTAGAAGAAAGGTGCTCTAAAAATAAAACTGACATAACTAACTTGACATTCAGTTCATTTTTGTGAGTATAAATGTAGTCCAGTCTGACTCTTACGTTATTTAATGAGAGGTGAATTTGCACTAGACACGGGGAGCAAAACACTAGATAAGACTTAACTTAAAATATTGTATTCGATATATGCTCTTCAGAAAACACACTTTGTATCTGTGCAGGTCAGGCAGGAGCAGGGAGCCATATTTTGGCCTGTGAAATTGCATGTGAGAATACTGCCCCCTGTGGGTGAGTAAAGTGATTGCTTTCACTGGTGTTCTATGTTCTTACCTCCTGGTTGTGGCCGTGGTACGAGTCCTCTTCCCATCCCTGTAAGAGCTGCACAAAACAAAACCAAAATGTTAAGATATTCATAAAACAAGATCACTTGAAATGAATGTTGAAATCACTTGAATTCATGATTCTTGAATTGAGAGGTTTTGGCAAAAGTAAGCTTGTACAGTACAGTTCTTCTCTCAAATGGAAAACACTCTGTTCCACCTTGTGATGTCATGTCATGATACAGAAAGTACTCCATTGCGTTTTTAAACTCCTTACACCTTCACTTGTATCATTTTAGCAATTTCATCCCTGGAACTGCCAATCTCTAATGAGCTAAAAGTAAAATGTAGCTGTTAACTTGAAAACTACCACTACATGACATCACAAGGTGGAACAGAGCATTTTGAGCTTTGGAGATGTAGACAGACTAATAATAAAATGTTGTGTGAATGAAACAAAACACAATATATGCTTTTGAGGATGTACAAACATTTTAACATGACTAAAATCAAGAGTCAAGAGTTTTGTGTAATATAAGGTCTTCAAATTGGGTCAACACATATTTTTTTTGAGTGCATTTACTTTCTGAGTTCATGTAATTTTGCCTTCTGTAGATTCATGCACATGAAACAACACCACACAAAAAGCAATATGTAGGTAAGTTAAAATGACTTAAATTAAGAACATTTACTTTATTTGAGTAGATTGACCAATGGATTAAGTGTGATTTTATTAATTCAAGCAACATTGTATTTTGTTTCTTGTTTCTTGCAAAGAGTCGTCGTTTTTCTTGTCTTAAGTGTAGCGAGATGTATTTTCATATTTTATAGCGCAACTTTTCTGGTGGGTGGTCCTTCACCTGCTTGTGTCCATGGAGATGTTACTGCTTTGACTGGAATGTTTCACAGTATGGCATTAAACCTGTTTATCATCATGGAAACCAAAACACACCAAGTTGCAAGTCAAATCTGTGGAGAAGCAACCTCGTTCACAGTCAAAATGTCTTTTTTTGTTTTTCTAGGTATTTTTGAGCTGTAAAACCACCTGTAGTTTAATAATGCAAGATAGAGCTTTTTAATGTCATACTGTGGAAACTTTCAGACAAAGAAATGACGTCTCCGTGGAGAAAAGCATTAACGGTTCCTCCACCAGAAAAGCTGAGCAGATAAAGATTTCATTTTTTGCAGTATTATTTTTACTCACTTTGCAATTTCACGATGATCTTCTCTGATGTCCAAGTTTGATCACTGACTTTGCTAAACACTTAAAAGTTGCATTTTTGGAGCTTTGGAGCGTCACAGTCAAGCTAACATCACACAGAGAGTTTTTCATTATTCGATACTCAGATCCGTCTTCTATTGAATTCTCATTGTCATCCACCCACTTCACTGAAACAAGCTGGCGGGACTGTGTAGAGCAACTGAATCTCGTTAAAGAACTTATCTTAACACATTGTAAAGTGATGTTTTGGCCTGGTTTTGTGTTAATGATTCTGTTTGGGGTAAAAGTTGAACAGTTAGCTCCCAAATTGGACTGGTTTTTCCAACAAACATTAGTTAGCTGTTGGTTGAAAGATTGGAGTGGCAGATAGCAGTTTGAGTTGTCCACCTCAGCAGAATTCACTTCTATTTGTCCATTACTGATAATAGCAATGTTGGCACTTCCAGCTCTCCATCTCTGAAAGCAGACGGTGTTCTTGCACGTGTATTTAATGCGGTATCCAAAAGAATCAGCAGCACCTATGGAAGAATAAATGGACATGCCCAGTCAAAAGTTTGGACACACTTTTATCTGTATTTGTCTTCTTTATTTTCATGATTATTTACAGTGTAGATTTTCACTGAAGGTGACGTCATCAAAAATATGAATGGACACATAAGAATCATAGTAAACTATACATAAATACAAAAATAAAATCTTTGCTTTGAGCCCTGGTTTGTACTTTTGGCATTTTTTGACCCTGATGAGTGCAAAACATTTCAAGAGGCCAAGGGTTTGCAGCAACTTTCTTTGAGCAATATTATGTTTATACTATTCAGGTTTTTTTTTTTTTTTTGGATACAGAATTCAGTATATCTGGCTTCATATATTTCATGTATCCTGTATGTATTGTAAATAAAATGTAGAAAGTAGCAAAACATAAAAAAAAAAATTGGTGAGTCGAGTCCAAACTTTTGACAGTGTATTATAAAATATTACACACACACAGTAAAAATAGATACATAAATACAATTATTTGGGAAGTTCTCACTAGATTTTTGACTATTATTTTACTAATCTACTTTAATTACATTTCTTTCATTTCTTTTCATTTATTCAATTACAGATATTGATGAGTTTCATTAAAGCCACAGTATGTAACTTTTAAGACAAAAAATTATGAATAAAAGGTACATTGTTTCCATTTTGGTTGTACTTGAAATGTTCCTGTAATCTTCCACAATATGGCATATGTCTAGCTCTATGGAGAATGTTCCAAAGTGTGGTTTTAACTTTCAAGCATGTAATCACGCATTTGATTTTCCACATCCAGGAAGTTACATACTGTATCTTTAAACTGACAAACCACAAAAACAAAATGTTTTAAACCCTGCAAGGCATGAAACAAGTCATGGAATCTCTCCCAAAAAAGGTCGACTGCTCAAATCAGCCATTCCATAATATTCATTCCCTAAGGAGCTCTACAGGGACCACCCACTTACATTTCTCATTTATTTTCCCATAGCCTTTAAGAAAAATAATATTAAAGGTCTTTTGTTATGCCAAATTGACTCTTGTGAGCTTTAAGACATTTTATAATGTTACCTCATCAAAACATACCCGGAGTTCTGTTTTGTTTCATTCACACATGTTCGAGACTTTCTACATCTTCAAAGCTCAAAATGCTCTACTCCACCTTGTGATGTCATGAAGTGGTAGTTTTCAAGTTAACAGTTACAGTTTGTTTAGTAGACGTTGGCAATTCCAGGTCTGAAATTATCCAAATGATTCCAGTGAAGATGTATGGAGTTTAAAAACACAGTGGAGCACTTCCTGTATTACCACATGACATCACAAGGTGGAGAGGGGTGTTTTCTGAGAAGGACTCTACTTAAAAATGCAAGGCTTGTGAGTTAAACATGTGTGAATGAAACAAAACAGTAGATCAGAAATCAGGACCTAGAATTTGATTGAACACCTGTTTCTGAAACTTTAGGGAGCGCTAAGTTATAAAGCATTTTGCATTGTTTTTAAATGTGCTTTTTTGGAATTAAAGGTGCATTGTGTAACTTTTCTGGTGGAGGGTCGTCAAATGCTTTTCACCTTGGAGATGTTATTACTTCATCTGGAACGTTTGACAGTATGGAATTAAACTTTTCTATTTTCATTGTGACCTAACTAGACCAAGTTACAGGTCAGGGCTGTGGAGAGGCGACACCGCTCACAGTCAGAATGTCTGTTTTTCTAGGTATTTTTTGAAACTACATGTAGTTAAATAAATGTAAGGTAGAGCTGTTTAATGTCATACTGTGGAACATTCCTGGCAGAGCAATGACGTATCCATAGAAACAAGCAGGTGACAGACCCCAACCAAAAAAGCTATAGTTCACCTTTAAAACAGCCGTGTTATTGATATTAGTTAGCACATGCCTGGTTAGTCTCCATGATCCATTTGTCTATGGGACAAATGAATGGAAATTGTACTTCCTGAACCAGAGAGGGCAGTCACTGTGGAGCTCTATAATGCAATGAAAGTATAAAAGATTAAAATGTTACTTACAGTTTAGAATGCACAATAGCAACAGGTGGAGGATCAGTGGAGCCATCATATTTAGAAATGAGATGAAATGATTCACTCTTGAGATTCTCGTCAAACTTTCTTGGTCAACTTCCTGCGTCTGTAACATCCCCTTCATATGTGTGTTTGTGCGTAAAAAAACAGAAGAATTTGTTTCGTCATGAACAAAGTACACTGTGTAACTTTTTGGTTGAGGGTCCCTCACCTTCTTGTTGCTATGACTCTGTCTGGAATGTTCCACAATATGACATTAAACAGCTCCACTTTACATTTACTCAATTACAGGTGTTTTTATAGCTCAAAAATACCTAGAAATACAGACATTCTGACTCCACACGTCTGACCTGTAACCTGGTCCAAGTTACACAATGTACCTTTACTGTAAATGTGCATTGCAGTGTTTGTGGAGGAAATTATGGGACTTAAAAAACTGCAAAAAAAAATTGGTAGTTTCAATTCCTTGCAGTCCTAGGATCTTGGTCTGGACCGGAGAACATAACTAGGGTTTGCCTTTATCCGTGTTTTTGATCATATTTATGAATTTCATTCACATGTTTTCTGCCTGTTGTTAATCGCTATGGAAACTGACCCTATTTCTGGGCGTGGACAAGCAAATAATATATTTGAATAACTTAATAGCAATAGTTTGGAAGAAACTGGATTAAACTGGAACTAACCACTTCAAAAACATACTAACAGAAATTCATGTGCATATTTACTGCAGTGGTGGAATGTAAAGTACTAAAATATTGTACATAAGTATACATTTTAGGTGTCTGTGCTTTACTTGAGTAGATTTTAAAGTGGATACTTTGTTCTTTTACTTCATTACATTTGAGAGCAGGCATCTGTACTTTCTACACCATTACATTTTTGAACGGGACTGAAAAGTAAAAGTATTTTTTTATTACCTGCTAAAAAGCTGAGGTGTTATTTTTAACATGTTCAATATACAAAGAAAACAACTAGAAAAAAATCAGTTGTTTCTACTGAACAAAATTAAATATCAATAAATTTGATCAACAAACTCAACATACTTTTACCTTTTACTCTTTAAGTACATAAAAAAATAATTAAACAGGTACTTTCATACTTTGACTTAAGTAGATTTTTTTTCTTTTTTTTCAGACTTTTACTTAACAATATCAAGTACTTCTTCCACCACTGATTTCTAGTGTACTGTTATTGACAGCCCAGAGTTTCCCTTTCAATCCCTCTGAAACCTGCCATTACGACTGTACAGCAGCAGATGGCGCCATTGTTACACTTAACGTCAGCCTCTCAGTCCATTACTCAAAAAGAATAGTCAGGTGAAGGGTCCATATCATGTGACAATGATTCATTTAAAGCATTGTCACGCTTTGAACTGGAAAATTCCACTGTAAAAATAGTCACAACTAAAAATATCTGGTACACCTTTACATTATTTAGTATTTATGTTTACGTATGAGATCTTATGTACTTTCAATGAAATACAGTTTTATCTATTAGTTCAAGAGCAATTTTCTCCATCAAATTATTTAGCTTTAAAATAAATTGTGAAATCCCATCAGGAACATATAGGCATTTGACAAAAAAACTAAACTTCCATCATCTAGTATATTAAAAGATTCTGATTCCTATACCACAATAATAATAACAAACACTCATTCACTAGACAGTAGAATGTGATTTTCTACATTAAAAGTGTATTGTGTAACTTGCTCAAATAAGTTTCTAGTTTCAGTTCTAGCTTTAGTACCAATTAGTATCTGATTCGATACTTTTGACCTCTGTTACTTCCCAGAGAAACATGAAGAACTGTTGCAAGTTTGGACTTGTACTTTATAATCACTAGTAAGAAGTCACAAAAAGAAATAAAGAGATAAATTAAAGTTACAATGTTTTATTTTTGACTCAGAATTCTAGAAAACTAAACAGACAGGCGTTATTTTAAATCCAGATCTATGTTACAAAAATATCTCGTTTCACAGTTTAAATGAGTCCATAGTAACGCAGACAGCAGCAGACAGCAGCTAGCACAGACTTCAAAATAGAGGCTATATGTTTGTATGTATTTACATTAGAAACAGTTCACATTCTCCATGGGCCATTATTGCACCATAACCTCAGCTGGTTTCATTATTAACAGAAATGCATTCAACTATCTCATACAATGCACTGCAAAAACAAAATGAGGTAAAATAACTTGAATTCATGTTAGAAAAAAATAGGATTGAGCTTTAAATTTGAGTTTAAAAGCCCTGTACCCAATTTTTACCCCAATGTATTTCAGCAAAATACCCCAGTACAGATATTAGGACTTGTAGTTGATGTCATCGATGTTACCTGAGGGTGTGATGCTAACTAGAGGCTCTGCTCTGTTTGAAGCTCTGTTTAATCTGAGCTTTATTTGAATGTAATGACCAGAAACAACTGACTTAGTTGGAACTAGAAGAGGTATTTTTTCTTAAGTTTTCAGGTCTAACTTATTTGAAATCTTTGCTAATCTATGCATTGTGTCTCCAAGGTTTGAACATTCTACCATAGAAATACATGTAGAACACCCACAGTATGATGGAAAGTATTAAAATTGTTTCAGCAGCTCTTGAGGTCAAAATAAGTCCGCTGTGTACGGTCTGCACGTACCGTATTTTTCAGACTATAAGTCGCACTTTTTTCCATGGTTTGGATAATGTACCACTGTCACTTCGCTCTACTACGCATGTCTCCTGCAGAAAGAGCCGCTGTCCCGCAGCAAGTAGTGAAATATGCAGCTGAAAACAGTAATCGCACAGCAGAAAGAAAGTTTGGAGTGAGCGAGAAACTTGTGAGGGACTGGCAGAAAGTGAGGATGGAGAACACAGCTTCACGGTAACAGGGAGGGTGCACCATGCAACTTTCCTGGAAGTCATTGGATGGATCGACAAAGTATGGACTTCAATGACAACCGAAACCATCCTGTCGGGCTTCAGAAAGGCCGGAATAATTCTAACTGGAACTGATGCAGAGTCTGATAACAGCTACACAGAAGAGGAAGAGGAGCTCGATTTACCTCCGGAGGTCACCGAGTTGCTTAGAAGTGACACCAACGATGAAGAATTCAATGGATTTAGTGATTTGGAGTGAGATGGAGAGTTTGGTAAACTTGTTCTGTTGTTTATGTTATATTTATCTGAAGAACTGTTCATATGTGACGTTAACAGTCTGTTGTTCTCTCTTCTATTGTTATTACTATAATTTGTCTTTCAAGATGAGATGTCCGTTTCTGGTCTCTGATTTTATAAAATAAATTTCTCCCAAAAAGTGCGACTTATTGTCCGGTGCGACTTATATATGTTTTCTTCTTCATTGTGCATTTTTGGCTGGTGAGACTTATACTCCAGACTTATAGTCCGAAAATAATAATAATAAGCATTTTTTGGCTAGAAAAAGGGGAGTGTGCTGTTAGCATGCTAGTTGTTGTTACCACATTACCGAGTTGTGAGTTGTGAAAAGTGCTTATAAACTCATTAGAGTGGATAATTAGGATACTCAGAATAACTTTGGACCACTGCAACCGTTTAAAATGAACTAGTTCTGTTTTTCACATTATTAAAACAGTAAAAATCAGGTACAGCGCCTTTAAAATACCCAGGCCCGATTTAACACTCTGAATTCAACTAATTTTACCTCATGTAGACGTGTATTTTTGTAGTGCAGCCTGAAGTTCAAGTTTAACCGTTTTCATTCAGTTCTTCAGGTCCTCTGTTCCTGTCTTTGGGCAACGTTCCGTACATTCAACTTTTCAGTGCCTCCTCCTTTTCAGCCACGACATCCTCAAACTCAGCTCCAGGACAGGGCCTACAGACATCTTTACACACAACAGGAAAAACAGGTAGAGGATTCTTGTGTTTGTTAAATAATATATGGACCACTCACATGCAGGAGCACACGATCTTTGCTGCAATGACAAAACAGCATGAAAATAATTTAAAATCAAGCAAAGATCCAATGAAATGATGTGAGAAACCAGGGCTGAACAATGTGGGTCAGAATGAAACAGGGTATAGTGTATTTTAAGAGTTAGGTCGCCATGTTCTGATGTTTTTTTTAGAGTAACGGGCATAATATTAAGAACCGGACCCCAAAACAAACTTACACTTAAAATCAGAGTTAAATAAGCAAACGTATTCCAAAATAAATACAGATTGGGGGCTATATTGAAGGACCACAACATTCAAAGCCTGATATTTAAATAAAAACAGATAAAACAGGACACGTCTAATGATTGCACAGTCTTAAAGGTGCACTATGCAACTTTTTGATTGTTTATGGATGTCATTGCTCTGTCTGGAATGTTCCACAGTATGGCATTAAACAGCTCTACCTAACATGTATAAAATTTCAGGTGGTTTTATAGCTCAAAACTATCTAGAAAAACAAAAAAAAGGCATTCTGACTCTTGCGTCTCCACAGAGTTGACCTGTAACTTTTTCTGGTTTGGTCTCAATGAAGATAGAAAGATTTAATGCCATACTGTGAAACATTCCAGACAAAGCAATAACTTATCCCTCCACCAGAAAAGTTACACAATATACATATAAATAGGGTTAAATGATCACATATGTTCTGTAATGTGGGGCTCGATCACACCATCAGAAACTGTGCTTTGGGTTAAACTTGGGCTGTTCTGACACCAACACTTTTTGGGATTTGAAAAGATGCCACACAATTTTATGTATTGCTATAATTAAATTTATACATGGGATTGCAAATGCTACCACTAACTAGCGCTGAAAGATTTGGGAAAGATATAAAATTTCTGGTACTATAAAAATTGCAGCTAAAATAAATTTTACTTAATATTTTACTCGGGCTTCTCTGTTGTTGATACAGTACTTGCTATTGGCTGCCTCTGTAAGCTCTTGTATTTAACAAAATGGTGCCGAAACAACCCAGTTTTACTTTGGGGAGGTTTGACGTGCTACATTCCACTCTCCTGGCTCATAGCTCAGCGTCTTTATGTCAAAGTCTTTTATCTTATAAGGCAGAAAACGTCTCCACAGCTGTACATGGTAAAAGAACTGTCATATTTACACACGCAGTCAAAAACTGCATTCAAAACACTTTTACAGTACATACAGTGCATTCCCACCGTGTTCAGGTGTGTTTGAAAAGAATGTAACAAAATCTGAGGTTAAAACTATATCAGTTGGAGGTCAACAGTGGACAGGGCCTGTGCTTCTGGAAGTAAAAATCCCATTCTCTTAAACCACAGAGGCTGAGCAGCTGTGGGCCAATGACCATTGCACAGTTATTAAAATATAAGTTTCAGATGAGTATAAAAAATAACAGTATGTTTTATAGTATGGAGTTACATAGCCGTTTAGCCTCAAACTTTAAACTCCCCCAGAAGTGCCTGCCCCCTGTTGATCATAATGAGGTACTGCAGAGACATAAAAACATGATGTTGAATAAATAGTTTTGTATTCATAGTATAAACACTGGAGTGGGAATGCCTCAGGTCCTCAGTAAAGTGCAGAGTGGAAGGGGGCGTGTCCATCACAGGCTGCTGGGCTGGATCTGAGTGGAAGGAGCTTGCACAGGAGGGGCCTGTGTGAGGGGACCAGTCTCACAGTCTTTGGGACACTCGTCCCCTCCGCGCGCGTACATCAGCACCAGCGTTACCGTGGCGAAGGTGGCGGCGTTGACAGGGAATGCTCTGAGCAGCGTGGAGGTGAGTCCTCGTGTGAACACCATGTAGCCCTCCCTCTGCACGCTCTGACGCACACAGTCTGCGATGCTGCTGTAGCGGTTCACCCCGCCAACGCCGTCTGCCTGCAGCCGCGACTTGATCACGTCCACCGGGTAAGTGGAGAGCCAGGAGGCGATGCCCGCCATGCCTCCTGCGAACAGCAGCTTTGGGATCATGTAGGGGTCCTCGGGCTCACAGCCTAACCCCCGCGTCAGCACGTCGTAGGCCCAGAAGTACACACCAAACCCGGGCGTCTCACGGAGCATAGTGGTCACCATGCCACGGTTCACACCTCTCAGGCCCTCGCGCTGGTAGATCCTGGTCAGACAGTCCAGGGAGTTCTTGTACAGCTTCTTTGTGGAGGACTTCTTCATCCCAGTGCCCTGCATCTGCATGCGCGTCTTGGCCAGCTCCATGGGGCAGCAGATCACGCACTGTATGGCACCCGCAGCAGCTCCAGCCAAGAACTGGTTAGTGGGCGTGTCCTGCCCCAGCAGCCGCATGGCGTTGCCCTGGACGCCAAACACAATGGCGTTGATGAACGTGAGGCCCATCATGGGAGATCCAATGCCTTTGTACAGGCCAAAGACCTGCAGACAGGTGCAGACAGGTGTATTAGACATATATCTGTCTGTTAAGTCAGATTTAGAGTCAGCTCATAGATTCAGTATTGTCTCACTTAAACGTCCAGTCTGACACCTTAAAAAATGTTTGTAGAGCGTTTAGTTTTATTGCTGGAGCCTAGTGACCTCTGACCTCAGTCACAACAGTAACTCTACTCCTGAACTCACTGACACCGGAGAGAGGGAGAAGGGAGACAGGTAGGGGTCAGTAAGTGAAAGAAAGGTGAGGTGTAAGGGTGAGAGAGAGGGAGAGAAGCAAGTGAAAGTAAATTATTTGGCTAGTATTTTACAAGGCTAAATTTTGGCAGCACCTTCATTTTATGGCGTATTTGGTGACAGACTTTTTTTTTTTGCTGATAGTTGTATTAACTGTTTAGATTATTACAATAAAATTACAAAACTGTTATGATTGACAATATTTTTAAAAAAATGCACAAAAACAAGAACTGACATATTATGTATTTTAGTTTTCTTAATCCTGTTTTGTATTGTAATATGGAGTCACTGTGTCAGAGTCATTTCCCTGGATCAGTGAATCCCTGGCCTCGTGTAGTTTCCCCATTAGGAAACAGCTGAATGTAAACACAGTGAAGTGGTCACGACAAAGCTCTGACCTTAATCCTCAGGTATTTTTACAGTAGCCACAGGAGACCACAGAGTCTCACACAGAGAGGATACAACTGTACTGCATTAGCCAAGGTGGACAAATCCTGGACATGGCTCGTTCAGACCATGGACTGTATAAATGGACATAGCTAGCTCACTAGCCTCCCAAATAGGAAGTGAGCATGGGTGAGATTTGGCTCCATCAACTCTGATTTGTTCAAAAACCATCCCCCCTCTCTCTGTAACAGCTGCTGTCAGGTTCGTCATTTTGGTCTCAAAATGTTTCACCCACTCTACATGATCCTGGTGTTTTCATTTTGCATGAATCAAGATTGATGGACATTAACAACAGACCAACCAGATGCTTTCTTTTACTGAGGTGCAGTTACTGTTAGAAACAGGCTTTACTGACAGCTAAGGGAAAGAGCATGTACCTTCAACAGCCTTGGTCCCGATTGGCTCTTTAGTTGCTATGATACACACACACTCTCGGATTTCCAAATATGGATCTTGGCTCCAAAATTGCTGCTATAACTGCTTGCCTTCATTGGCTTCATTTGACTGGAGCCGAACACTATGGGTGATGTCACACTCCTTAGTCCACTTCTTTCTACAGTCTATGGTAAAGAGGTTCGTTCTTTTTTCCACTACACTTACCTTGTGTGAGATATTTGGCGATTGATACAGTTAAACAACATTTAGAAAATACTGTGTCTTGCAAAATATTTGTATACATTTTTCCTGCGAAGTAATAAAGTCTTTAAGTATTTAAGTCTTTTGGGGCATCAGATGTTGAGTCATAACCCATGTTCTTGAAGCTGTGTAAATGTGTACGTACTGACTCCTGGTGGATGATGGACTGGAAGCAGTGGAAGGTCCCTCGATACAGAGGTCTGTCCACACTCTGCACCTGCAGACGCACCTGGAACATGGAATGGGCATTAGGTTATTGAAACGACACAAACACAAAAGGTTCTGGCATTAAAGAAGCACTGTGGAACTTTTTCAAAGAAGTCAATCTGCCACATGCTTCTCTCTATGACAATGTTATGAATTTGCCTGAAATTTTCAACAGCTATAAAGTTTCTGTAAAGTAGGACTTCATCAATTAACAACTTTATTGTTCATGTCAGCAACAGTCAATAGAGATGTAAAGATATGCATCTCACGGTACGATATTTATTGCGATATTTTGAAGAGGCTTATATAATTGTAGATAGGACACTTTTAAAATACCTTGACAAGATTTTGGTGAGAATTATTTCCGTCATAATCCCAAAAATTCAAGTAAATAACATATTTCTTCATGTTTTCTGCACTGAAATGAATCATGGGATATGTAGTTCCCTATGTTTATAAGATGTTGTCTATAAAATAATGCATTTAAGCAAAGGAACTTGTGATTCGATACATTGTGACAGCCCACGATATTATTGTGAGACTTCTGACGATACAAATCACGATATTCGGTTATTGTTACATCCCTAACAGTCAACCTTGTGATGCTAACTGAAGGCACTGCTTTGTCTGAAGCTCTGTTACTCAAAATTTTTACTTTAATCTGATCTTTAATTTGACCCAATCTGACTATGAAGAACTGATTTAGCTGTAATGACAAGAGGTGAGCTCATTTGTGCTGTCACTCTCCAAGTCACTCTAAATTAACATTACAGCCACACGCCAGCTTGCATAGGCCAACAGAAAATGTGTTATTTAAATCCATTTTACACATCTTAAATTTTCAGATTATCTTAAAACTTTTTAGGCAATGTCAGCTAATGTTTTTAAGTATGTCACCATGGTAACTCCTAAACATTCCACCATACACCTACATGTAGAACACACCCAGCATGATGTCATTGCAAAGTATCAATGAAGCTTTCACACATCTAACATCCAGCATGTTCTGAAATGGACGGGATGATGCTCTTTTAGTTTAATAGCTCATTGTCCAGTGTTGTGTTAACTGCAATGCTCCTATACATTTAATTTTTTTATTTTTTTATTTTGGATTCTTTGCAGCATTACAAAACAAAACCACAACATGACAGGAAGGGTTCAAGCCGAAGCAAAGGTACCGACGCATGAACAACAAGTTTGCATTTACAGCTTCACTCACTGTACATATAAGAGACAAAATATAAATTAAAACAAACTAAATTCAATGCTTACTTCATTAACGCCAGAGCTGGATATCTTTCAAAACCTAACACTTTATACTATTTTTAAAAGGCTTCTATAGTGTTGGACTGTTTAAAGTCATAACTCCGTTTGTTCCACAAACTAACCCCTCTACCAGGAACACAAGCACTTTCTTCCTAGTTCCTTCCTAGTATCTTCATTTAAAAAAAAATGTTTTCGTTCATGGTCATACAAACTAATAATGTTAACAAAGGCACAAAAATGTATCGTTTATGATCGTGCAAAATAAACCACAGTGAAAATGGAAGAATGTAAGGATTTTTTGTTTTTCATTTATAATCATACTAACTAATATAATAATAATTATTATAATTAATAATATTATTAATAATTATTATTAGCTCCTAAATTGAACATTATAAACTTGATTTATAATTTATAATTTATCTTATTTATAATTACATGATTTTAAAAAGTTTTTACCTTCACTGTGTCGAAAGGATGCCCAACCAGGACTCCAGCAGCGCCTGAAAAGAGAAAATGTGCTTTTAGAAATAATATTTAGAAATAAATAATATTCAGTCCAAAGTTATTTGTTATTTTATGTAACACAACAAAACAATACAATTCATAACCAATCAAACATTTTGTAATCAGGATGTTTGTATTTCCCCATTGTGGTTCAAATAAAGCTTATCTTATCTTATATTCTCTTATCTCGCCTCATCCTTAATTATGAAAGAACGTGCAGATACAATAAACATAAACAGCAAACGCATTCAAAAATGTGCTTAGATAACACATTTTTATAAGATATTAAAACCGCTGAGGGGTGGGGGGAGGGTAAACAAGCCGCTAATCCCTCTACAATCTGTCACATGACCAGTTTGTAAGAGACGATCCAATCAGGACATGGCTCGGGCTGTAAACTAGGAAGCGAACGGACACAAGTGTTCACTGACCTCACTGAACTCACATTACCTAAGAGCAATGGACAGAGCCAAAAATGAGACTAAAGTAAAGAAACTGTGACCTAAATGTAGAAGTCAAATGTGTATTTAAATAATGAACTAAAGTGAGAAATGCATGATGTAATAAATACTACCCTAGATAAAGTACATAGTAACAGTCTGGACATCTGTTTAATACAATCAATGTTTAGTTAAACCATACTGTGTAAAATTGTAAATAAGAGGTTTATGTACAAAAAAAATAACGGCTGCTCAATATGTAAAAATAAGAATCATATTTGGCTTCTATATGATGTGGACATTAACCTGTGGAGAAAAAGTATCAGTATATTTTATCATAAATGTTTTGAGACACTACCTGTTTTTAACCCAGTGCAGATTAGAAAAACTGGAATTGAACACAGTAAAAATGAAATCACAGCCCTACAATAAATACTAGGGGTAACAATTAACCAAAATATTGTGATATCATATCATCAAAGTTCTCCCAATAATATTGTGGACCATCATAATATATCGAATTACAAGTCTCTTTGCTTAAATTAAGAGCTATGGTGCAGCAATACCTCAAAAAAGACAGAGGGAACTACATAGACCATGATCCTTTGCTCCATTTCAGTGCAGACTACAAGAAGAAATAACAGTTCTAAGCACTTTTAAGTCTTAGTTCTTTTTCAAGATTAAGTCTTATCAAGGCATTTTAAAAGAAAAAAGTAGCATATTAACAGTTTTGTTAGGCTCCACCAGATATCGCAATAACTATCGTACCGTGAGATGTATATTGTGAAAAGCGAGAGATTTGAATATTGTTACATCCCTAATTGTGAGCCTCTCCACCATGTCCTGAGCTTTCCCACGATATCACAATAAATATCATCTGTGAGGTTCATACCGTGATGATATCCCCCCCTAACAAATACAAACATTTTAAATGAAAATGCAGTTTATTTTACTTTTACATGGTTATCTGTAAAAGTAAGAAAGTTTTAAAACTCCCATCAATAACTAGACTGATTCATCAGCCGGTTTTACTTCATTTCACTTCGTACAAACTGTCTGACCTCGCAGCCTTAGATTTCGTTCATTAGACGGTAGGCGGGTACTTTTTTTACTTAACCAATTGCTGCTATTTGGTCATGATGTATGTAATGCGCCGCTAACAGGACTAACTAGTATATTAAGATATTCCCAAATCCCGTAGGAAGAAGGGCAATAACGTCTTTCCCCTTGATGAAATTCACCCAACATTCTCTTTGTTCTGGTTTTAATTCTTCGATCTCGGGAATCGTTGCCAACACTGAATATATGGCTCTTCACTGATTGGCTGGTGCCCGGACTTGCACTTCCAGGATTTTTGCAAACCGTTTATTGAATTTTGATTTCTGACCTAGTCACTGGAGAGAAATGAAATTGAGCGAAGGCACTAGGTGGCGCCAGCCTGGCTAGTCACTAACAAGGTAAAAAAAAAAACAGCGCAGAAAAAGTAAAGCACGATTCTCCATCTCTACAAAATACAGACCATAATAAAATACCTTGAAAAACATGCATTCTTACTATGAGTAGGTGTAGGTTTACCTCGCTATAGCTGCTCGTATATAGACATAGACATGTTTAATGCCATACAATGAACATTCTAGGTAAAGCAACAACATAGACGAGCAGGTGACAGCGCCTCCACCAAAAAAATTACATAAACTTACATAAAGATTTAAAACAAGCCACAAAATCACACTCAGATTTCCATTATAAACCCAGACAAATCATCTTCCGGTTTCTGTGTGGCATAACCTGCTCGTCACCATGAAGACATACTGGTAGATTTCCTGCATGCCATAGAGTGGAACATTCCAGTCAAAGCAATAACATCCCCATGAAGAGAAACAGGTGACAGAAAAGTTGCATAATGCACCTTTAAACTACACAGCAACATCACAGACACATTTTTTTAAAATAAACTCATCTTAGTTTAGTTTTGACAGTGTCTTCCTGGTTGGTTTTGACAGTTCATTTCAGTTTTCTGTCACTGTTCTTACTGTTCTCTTGTTAGTGTTTTTGCGTATGTCCTTTCTCGGCTCATAAATTTGAAGGCTCATCTCTGCTGTCAAGACTGCGGGAGGCCTGGGATTGGTGGAGCGAGGGGTGTGTACGAATCATGCGCTAATGCTAAAGCTACACAACATGTCCAGAATGGAAACATCACATCTCTGGTTTCACCGTGTTTATAAAGGTCGGGCACACTCATTAGCAGCACTGTTTATATAAGTATTACACGTGCACTGAGTCACTTTTCTGGTGGGGGGTCCATCACCTGCTTGTTTCTATGGATATGGAGTATATTGCTCTGCCTGGAATGTTCCACAGTATGGCATTAAACAGCTCTACTTTACATTTATTCAATTACAGGTAGTTTTGTAGCTCAAAAATACCTAGAAAAACAGATATTTTGACTGAGAGCGGGGCTGCCTCTCCATAGATCTGACCTGTAAATTAGTCTGGTTTGGTCTCCATGAAGATAGAAAGGTTTAATGCCATAGTGTGAAACATTTCACACAAAGCAATAACATCTCCACGGAGAACAGCACCAGAAAATTTACATAATGCACCTTTAATGATGCTATTAATTGTGTTTTTAATCGTTGAAAAATACTATGGCTGAAGGATATTTCAAAAAACTGTATCACTTTTTTTTCTTGTGTGTGTAGACAATAACGTGAAGGACTACTATGTAACTTTTCTGGAGGAGGTTTTGCTATCTGCTTTTCTCCATGGCGATGTTATTGCTTTGCCTGAAATACTGCACTGTGGTGTTACATTTATTACATTTTTGGTGTTTTTATTGCTCAAATATACATTGGAAAAACTCTGCAGAGCCTTACTTGTCTCATCTCTGACTTGTAGCATTTTCTGATTTCGTCACCTGGTTGTCGTCACGGAGACAGAGATGTTTAATGCCGTACAGTAAAACATTGGAGACAAGCAGGCAGGGGCCCCTCTACCAGAAAAAGTTACATTGCGCACCTTTAACCTCAATTTTGTTTTTTGGTATTTACAACGGATATAACACTAAAACTAGTATCGAAACTCGAGACTCATTTTAGAAGATATCAGAACTAAAAAAAGTCACACTCACAGGACAGAAATGAACCTTTCCTGAAAAGCTTTAGAATGATCTTGAGCTCAGAACAAATATAAGAACACATAGATTAGTATATACAACCCATGGACCATTATTGAACTGAGGGACTACACAGATATAAGACCACATGGAAGTACTACCATTTAATGTTGAAAATCACATTCAGTTGTGTTGTCAGTTCTAAATGGAGTGTTTTCTGTTTTGTTTTTTTCATCGTGGTATCAGAATCTGTAAGGAGTATCAAGTCTGTTTCTTAGTATTGAAATTTTAGCATCATGGCAACACTCATTTAGAGTGAGTGACTGTGTGACTGTGTGACTCTATGACGGAATAAGGACATGACAAGGACAGTGATTTGTTCATCTCATACCAGAAACGATTGCATCACTTTGATTTGGCAATCCTGGGTGTTTTGATTTTGCCACAGACAAACTAACAAGCTGGAAAACTGTAAGCTATTGTTTATCCCCATTACATCAGAAATTCATTCAATTTAATTAATGGGTCAGTCCAAGTTGAGTCCACTTTTCTTGACACTTGTTTGCAATGCATTTTTCAGGTCATGGCTTGGTCCTGGTTTCATAGAACTATAATAAAATCTTAAATTAATATGTTTATATTATGGATCCATGACTGGTTTACAACTCAAAAACAATACGCTTTAATCCCGGTCCTGGGCTGATCAAAATGTTTACTATAAAACTACTAATGCTGTTTTATTACATTGTCAAAATCACCCCAAAGCAGCCACCCAGAAAATGCACCTCATCCCAATGACTGAATAATCCATAAATAATAATACAAAAATAGAATAATTCCATCTTTTTGCATAATAGTCAATAAATCAGGGTGACCAGATGTCCCTATTTAACCGGGACAGTCCCAGTTTTGAGCCTTGTATCCTCTGTCCCAGCAGATTTATCCAAAACCAGTGATTTGTCCCAGTTTTATACAAGAAAAGTCCCAAGTGTCCCTATTTTTGATCAAGTTGATCTAAACCAGGACTAAAGTAAGATTAAACCAGGACTACATCAACTCTAAAACAGGACTATCACAATTTTTGACTAATCTGATCCCTGCCAACAGTAAAAACGAGCATAAATTGTCATTTGTTTTGTCAAAATACAGAAATTCGTGTTTGCAAATGACCATGAAGCAAACAGAAGTCCCTCAGATCATGACGAACAATGTTAAACGGTCTTTTCATCATTTTATCTATATCAACTATACCAACCCAGGTGTGTCCCAGTTTAGAATGTTGAAAATCTGGTCACCCTACAGTAAATTGGTTTCTTATGTTTACTTATTTGGTTTGGCTGTGCCGCGTGGTGGGGAATTAAACAAAGCAGGGACGCAGTAATCATGTGCTAGAATTGCATCACTTTTTAATGAGCAATTCTGGAGTGTTTAGGTTTCAGATTTACGCGATCAAATACGTCAAATCACTCGAATCAGTACACATCTCTATGACACAATAAATATAACAAATATGTAGCATGCTTATTTCACTTTATGTCATTTCAATTTGGCTTATTTAATTCATCAAACTCACCTCCAATGCAACCAGCCAGAAAATCCATCCTCCTCTTCTCGGCAGCGCTGTTTCAATAGATAACTAAAAGGTACACTGTCGCTATAAACCTTATAAAATGATTGATAAGAGCCGAGAAAAAGCGGACACGTCTCGAAAGCTGTCTGTTTAATAATCTCGTGAACTTAATGACACTGTAACCTAGCGACTATTACACTACTGCGCTAGCACCTGCTAAAAGCTATGAGAGAAACGCGTAAAAACTCAATCAAAACTGTCCTCTCGTTGTTTTTTAATGTTGTGCTGCAAAAGTTAAAATGATCAAATATGATAGAAGGTCCACACGCCTGGAGAAGCCCGCTGTCTGGTGATTGTCGATCCCCTTCCCTCTGTCTGTGCCAAGGAGGTTTATTTCTGTAGCAGACAAGCTAGCGTGCGCGCAGGACACACACATATGACTCTAGAGGGGCACCTGACACACCGACGAGGGGACAGCGGTCGCCATCTTGTGACTGTTAAAAACGACTCTTTCTTATATTTTCGTCAAAGGATTGGCAGAAATTAAGATAGAAATTGTAATATAGTGAAAGTTTTGTTTTGAAATGCGAAAATTGTATGCTCAAATGTACCAATTGACAATACCATAATGCTGCAGTGATCTCAGTTTTATAATTTTCATTCATTTCATATTATTTATAAGTCACAGAGGCTTAGTGCTAATTTTGCAGCCTCATAGCTTTACTCTGCAGGCACAGTGTTGTGATACATTTTGTCTGTTGTTAAATGTGTTATTATTTATCTTGATTGCAGGTTCCTACTCTTCTGCTGTCCTTGAACTTTAAAGAGAGATACTTGATTGATGCCAAGGGAAATTTAGGTTTTGCTGCACATGTCAGTGGCCTTTATGTCTAAGTCAATGGTCTCAGTGCAGTTTAATTGGACAGGTCAGTTAGGGTCAGAAGTGGAAGAGGAAAAGTGTCCCTCCTCTGTGTCCTGCAGCATCGCAGCAGCCTCCAGGGTGAACCAGGTGAACACAACACAAAGGCCTCAGTCTTACTCCACTCTGGTGTTTCAGTTGATGACGAAATGGTTTATTCCCTCAACGTGTTTCCTCTGGAAGATCTTCTGCCACATTTGCTGCCACATATGGTTTGCATACATTGTACACTGTAATTTCCCCATTGTTGGACAAACTCATGTTTAGCTTACAGTATTTTTATGATCTGATCTGAGAAGGCACAGCAAATACAGTGGTTTCTTGTTCAGTTGTTTTGTTTTGACCAATCATAACAGTTTATCTGCATTGATGCAAGACTTAACCAAAGCGTGACACTGAAGAGGCCCAGTTCATAGGTCGACATAAGTCCCTTCTTTCACAACAAACACTAGTTCCCCACGCCCCCTTGCTGTACTTTGACATCCACTTCACTTGGTGTTCAGGACACTGGTTAGTACTCTTAACTCTCAGAGAGGAGGTTCTGGGTTTGATTACTTGATCAGATGAAGTCTTTGTGGTGTCTTGCATATTCTCTCCATGCCTGAAGAGAATTCTTTGAGGTTTCCCCCATCTTCAACAGACCTGCAGTATCTCTTAGTGATGGCGCACATGGTTCTACCATCCACTGTTTTTCATTATTCAACTTCTGAATATGGTGAAAAAATAAAATGCTGATATCTCAGTTCTGTTTATAATCATCAATTAAACAATACAAAAACTCAACCTAAAAAAAACAAAAACAACTAAAAAAAGAAACATTTTACAGTCTACATTAATATGAACAGACCGTACAGTCAAAATATGGCCCTGGGACATGTGCCCTCTAGTGTGTTAACGACCCGGTCCCAGGACTTACCGGCGTAGAGGGAGGATTTCTAGACCAATCCGCACCCAGGATCCACGCCGACACCCCGCACGCACCCCAGCGCTGCCCGTGATTGGCTGCAGAAGAACGGGCTCCCCACGGCACAGTGCGTCACCCGGCCTCGTGATGTTTTGCTTTGTGCTCCTGTCACTGAGGTTAAATAATACAGATCAAATATCAGTCACACTCAATGGGTAAATGCCGAGAGTTGTAGTATATAGACCAGACTACTACTGAATAAACTGAATGTTAAAAGGTCTGTATTATGTTCTATCTATGTTTCTTCATCAAAAATTACCCAAAGTTGTGTTTTGTTTCATTCACACATATTTAAGACACAGACCCTGTATATTTAGGCTGAGTTCTTCTCTCAAACAGAAAACATGAGGTAATACAGGAAGTGCTCCACTGTATTTTTAAACTCCATATACCTTCACAAGAATCATTTGCATAATTCAGACCTGGAATGTATAATAACTAAACTGACCTATACTGAACTAAAGGTAAAAGCTGTAACATGAAAACTACGGGACCTTGAATAGAACCTTTATGGTACCAAAAGTAGCTGTAACATCATGGTGCTACTATAACTTTGCTGTGGAGTGGATGTGGTTTGCCACCTATTTGTCACCACAAAGAGGTTATTACTTTACCTAGAATGTTCCACTGTATGGGCATTTCCACAAAGAAAGGCAGATGACACTACCAGGCCCAGTTACAGGCCAGATGGGTGGAAACTGAGGCAACCAAGTATTTTAGAGCAATAAAAACACTGTTGCAGTTAAATTAATGTAAAGTCGATAAGCTGATTGCGAAACTGTGGAATGTTTATATGGATCTTATGCATTTAGACTATATACAAATGCAGGTAGGGAGAAAATGTGTGCATGCAATTGAAATCAAGACAGGGATAATACAGTATTAAGTGTTAAAAATTTAAATTAAGGGTAAAAGTATAGGCTACAAAATTATGAATATGCCTACATATAAAAAATCACCAGGTTAACAGGATGGAAAAATAAATAAATAAATACATAAATAAAAATAAGCCATATGTTATGTCCAAACACTAAGCAGAAGGCCTATTATATTAGATTTTGACTTATACAAACTTTATTGATCCACAAGGGAACTTCTTTGTTATTTTCTCTCTTGTTATTACAAAATGGCTATACTAGGAATATGTCTGTTTGACAAAAGACGCATGTAAATTAAAGTATTATCAATATGGATCTTAAATTTCTCATGTTTTACGTGTGAACATATTTCTAAAACAACAATAACATATTTAAATTTATTTATTTTTATTTATTTTTTTTATTTTTTATTTTATTTTTATTTTTATTTTTATTTTTATTTTTATTTTTATTTTTATTTTTATTCAAAGCTTAGAGATCACATGGCACAGGCGCACGTCACCGTCTCCGGTTACGCACACGCCCTCCTCCTCCTCCTCCTTTACGCACGCCTGCAGGCTCAGCTCCTCTCTGCGGGAGGATGGACTGATCACTCCCTTTCCGACCGTCCAGGCTGACAGACCTGCTTAAAACAACATGCATCTGGTCGACTTTGTGTCCGGCTCTTTCGCAGGTAATTGTATATCTCATAATGAACCGTGTTTTCTCGTAATAGCAGCGTTTAGAGTCAGGTTGAGCGCGAACCATGCGTACACTAGCTCGCTGTAACACTCCAGTTACAATGGCACAGAAGCGGGAGGTTGTGCAATAATAGCGCATAGATGCATTTTAGCACTAACACCATCTTAATAACGCTTACATTTACTGTTTTAACATTAACAAACATCGTATTGTGTTTGGTTCTGTTTCGCTTTCGTGATTGTCAATGGAGACACATAAACGAGCAGAGTGTGTGTATTGTACTGTACTGTAAAGACACGTCCTTGAATAAGATTAGCAAAGAACTGAGCTAAACAAAACAGCTGGAAAATATATTTTAGTCAGTGGAGGTGACAGTTTTGTAGCTGCCTGAAAGGGCAAAGACTATGACCCCGTGTGTAGTAAACGACAGTAAGATAGTTTGATGGGAGGTAGACCAGGGCTGCACAATAAAAAAATAAAAAATAAATTAATTAAAAAATCACATATAAACGCTAAATATATGATAACCTTATAATAACCTTATAATAACTGATGTTACAGAAATTTCTTATACAGAATATCATGAAATTGTGATTTGAAATCGTTAAAAAAGGCACTATTTAACTTGTAAATTAAGGGGTGTGAGCCACTGTAATGTAGTTGAAAACTATTAAGAAAGTCAGATGGGCAAATTCTGACTGAAATATTCAATTTGAAACTAAAACTACAAAAGTCACATGCATTTCCCTATGTTTTTGTTCATCACATGATTAAAATGTCCATATTACGCAATAAATGACTCTTGATCTATGTTAGAATACTGTTACTCCTCAGAAACATACCTGGAGTTATGTTTTGTTTCATTCATTAATGTTTGAATAACCATTTAATATTAGCATGTTTACAGCTCCAGAGCTCAGTATGCTCTGTTCCACCTTGTAATGTCATGAAAAGGTGGTTTTCAAGTTAACAGCTACTTGTTATCTTTCGTTCAGTAGAGATTGGCAATTCCAAGTCTGAAATTATCCAAATGCCTCGAGTGACGGTGTATGGAGTTTAAAAACACAGTGGAGCACTTCCTGTGTTACTACATGACATCGCAAGGTGAACCTAAGTGTTTTCTGCTTGACAGAAGAATTGATTTTAAATATGCAGTGTTTTAGTGTTTAACGTGTGAATGAAACAACACACAACTCCAGGTCTGTTTGTGATGCGGAAACAACATTAGAACATAGATCAGAAAATAGTGTCATATGAGCGTGTTAAATTGCAGGGTTAGCAGGTTTTGTATTTGTGTCAATAATTTATACTGAGACACTAATACTAAAACTATTGAAACTAGTTAGCCTGCTATCATAATCTGAGGTAACAAAACTGAAAATATATATGTATACTTAGGGCAAAATTGAACTACGCTTAAATAGTTTTGGTTTGAAAATACAAATTTTGGACAATTTAATTTTTATATATCATAACAACACTGTTTCATGCCAAATACATTTCTAATTTGCTCTAAAGTTGTCAAAAGTATCAAAAATCAGATACTAGTTGATAGTAAAACCAGTATTGAAACTACATACTCAAGATCACATGATCAAATAAAAAAGTCCCATTCACAGGACAGAAGTTAGCCTTTAGTGAATACTTTAGAATGATCTGGAGCTGTATCAGAAGTATAAGAGCACATCTATAGGAATCTCCCACAAATGATGGAACCTACCTGGACAACACAGATATAAGGTCAAATAGTAATATAAAAGAAAGTACACGATTTAATGGTGAAAATAATAATCAGAGTCCTTTTCTATTAAATCTTTTTTTTTTTTGACATTATGACAACACTGCTTCTTATTACATTATATTTGAAACATCACATATTGCAGACATATTCTTCACTGTACATTCATCAAATCAAACCAGTGCATGCATGTTCTGTATTGTACAGCCCTAGTGGGAGGAGTTGCAGGCAGTTTTAGTGGGAATGAGGCAATATATTCTGGAATAATGGTGATTTATCCCCAGAGTTCCCAGAATCCATGCCAAGCTGCATGGAGGTGGACAAAAAAGGTTACCCTAAATTTGTCCACTCTCCGCGCTTAACAAAGTGGTAAGTGGGTGTATAGTTTTATAGCTGAACATGTAACCAAAACACAGAAATGGTCCTTGCGTGAGTTGACATCCTGTTTTTCTCTTCTCAGGAGCTTGTGGAATGGCAGTTGGATATCCTCTTGACACGGTTAAGGTATCTATTTGAATGGCAAACAATTGTTAACAAACAAATCAGCTATTTTGCATTTTAGAGCTGCTCAATTTTCTACACATACAGGAAAAAAATGACAATAATCGCAAAATCGCTATCGCAATGTTTTTCCAAAATTGTTGAGCATTGTTTTTTTGGTTTTTTTTTACCCCAAGGGGAACTTATTTTTGTTAGAGATATGTAGTGCCAGCCAGAAAAACAAACACTTATCTTTATAAAGTTAAAACTAAAATAAAATAATAACATATAGGTGTTAAAGCTATGACACCTGATTTTGAAACCATAGATTTCATGTTCTTATTCTCCTCTTGAACTTTGTATTGCAACACTGTAACTGCCTTTATTGTCTATTGTTCAATTTATAATATATTGACAAAGGAAAGTAGTCAAGTAAACTGCTGTCTACATGATGGACAATACTAATCTCATTGTTAAAAAGAAACATTGAGAATTAAGTCGGGGTGTTTAGGCTTGTTGATACTTTACAGTGACATCATGCTGGGTGGATACTGCGTCTATGTCTATGGAGGAATGTTTAAGTCACAGAATGTACAAATCCAAGTTGGCAATTAAGTGAATGTATTACCAGCCCAGATTGAAACTGGCCACTAAACTTTGCTCTTTACGGAGCATTGTGTAACTTTTCTAGTGTGGGGTCCGTCAAATGCTTTTCTCCATGGAGATTTCATTGCTTTGTCTGGAATGTTTCTCATTATGGCATTGAACCTTTCTATTTTCATGGAGATCAAACCAGACCAAGTTACAGGTCAGATCCGTGGAGAGGCGACCCTGCTCACAGTCAGAATGCCTGTTTTTCTTGGCATTTTTGAGCTATAAAACCAGCTGTAATTTAATAAATGTAAAGTAGAGCCGTTTAATGTCATACTGTGGAACATTCCATGCAGAGCAATGACATCTCCATAGAAGCAAGCAGGTGACAGGCCTCCAACTGAAAAGTTACATAGTATATTTTTCATCTTATTTTTAAGCTTTTTCTTGTTATAATATTTGTTCATATTTCATAGGTGCGTCTTCAAACTCAGAAACAGTTCACCGGGATATGGCAATGTGCTACTACCACATTTTCAAAGGAAGGGGTGAGTCAGAGGAGGGGTCAAAGTGGTTCGACTTGTCAGACCTGTTAACAGTCTTGGTGGTGAGAATACACCAGACAACACTAGTCCCATTATGAAAAAGAAAGATCCAAAATTATGGTTTTAAGGCCTGTCATTCTAACAAATATTGATGTGTAATTAATGATATACATATGAAAATATGACAACAAATTATACTACTTTATGCCCCTGACACAATAACTTTAAAGCAGAGTAGTTCCATTAAACCTTTTTTTTTTCAATTAGAAACATTGTAAACAAATCATAAGTTGCAATCACAAAATAGCACAATGAAACATTTAAAGAGAGGCTATTATGCAAAATCGATTTTTAGCTTTCAACCATGTCGTAATCAAAAACCTGCCTGAAGAGGTTTTAGATATCATCGATGCATGTTCCAGTATTTTAGCATTTTCTCCCAGGCTTTACCCGAACCTCCTTACAGTTAGCAGTAAGATTCTGTACAATGCTCCTTCCACAAGCCTACGTCACCCAGGCTCTCACACGACAAGTCTCCATAAATATACAAAAACATGATACAATACATCACCTCACAAAGTAAGTCTGATGTGTAGTAGTTTCATTAGTGCGATACATGCTGGTTGTGTTGTGATAGTGCTCTGAAGGGGGAGTGGCTTAATGTGGAGAGCAAAGGGACCGTCAAAACCAAAACTTTGTTAATATATTATTTTCTCTGACTATAGTATTTTCAAAACAATAAAAGGAAACATGGTGTATAAATATGTTATGTGTTGGCAGTTAATAGCCTACAGAAGTCAAATATCCTCTCTTTAAGTAAATCAAAGCAAAGATGTGTTTGATGCTCTAAACATAATTTAATTGTTTTTCTATGACAATGATAATTAAATCTTGAATTCTGTCTGTTAGTATATATAAGTGCTGGATGTCAACAGTGTACACACACCTGAAGACTTTCACAAGCATTCTTTGCAATGGGTAAAGCTGCTAACATAGTGTACCTTTCTGTTACATTACCTAGTCCTGTTTCGGCACATGATTACATGAAGCACTGTACTACTGCTGCTATATTGTTTGTAGGGTATTCATCACCATCTTATCACTATGGAGATGTTATCACTATGGCAATCTTAAAAAAACCTTAGAGCATTATACTGTCAACAGGTCGCCACTCCACAGATCTGCTCTGGTGGCATGACAGCAGTGTCACTATAGAGATATTAGATAAGATAACATAATATCTCATTGTGGGCCATCCATGGTAAGTCAGTAACATTTCCAAGCAGTTGTCAGGCAGACCCTCCACCGGAAAGTTACATAATACATCTTCTAATACAGGGGTGTCAATCTCACATTCACAGAGGCCAAAATTAAAAACTGGGACTAAGTTGTGGGCCTAACTAAATATTTACTGAAAAATTTCAACAACATCTGCATGTTTTCTCTTTTTTCAAGATATGTAATATTAAACCTTTTCTTATTAAAAGAAATGTTTAGTAATAGTTTTGCTTAAACACTGAATCCAGAACATGCATAATATAAAATAATAACATTTTAAATTAATAATGTCTCTATAGTCTATCTGTAGCTGGCGGGCAGCTCTAATCCATATTTGATATGATCTCGGGCCAAATATAATTATACTGCAGGTCAAATTTGGCCCCCGGGCCTGAGTTTGACATGTCTGTTCTAATAGATAAATAAATGTGTCCTGGGTTTGGCCCAGTTTGAGTCCATGTGTAGATTTGGTTTGGTTCCATTCCAGTTCTGGTTTTGTCCTGGTTTATTCCAAGTTTACTCCCAGTGTTGATGTGGTGAATGTGCCATTGTGAATGCACCTTGAGTAATATTTTCTTACTGACTGTTCAAAAGATACAATATTTTTATTTATTTATTGCAGTGAAAATGATCCTAATTTATCATCACTTTGAAACCCATGCATACAAATCAGATGTGCTCATTTGTGTTCCTTGTTGCAGGTGTCCGGGTTCTTTAAAGGCATGGCTCTGCCTGTGACCACCATTGCTATGACCTCCTCCGTAACATTTGGGGTGTACAGGAACTTCCTCCACTGCCTGAGCCAACTGAGAGGGGGAGGAGCTAACACCAGACTGGACGTGGCACTGGCTGGCATGGCTGGAGGCATCGCCCAGGTAACCAAACTCAAACTGGTGCAGTGCTGAAGGAAATAGGAACATTTGTGTTATGGTATCATGATAGGCGTAGCTGTTATATGTTTTTTTTCTTTTTACATTTTGAAAGAATCTTTGATATTGTTTGGTTTTAGCTGACATCACAACATTCTATAGGCTAATAACATTTAATACTGATGAGGGCAAACTAATATTGTTAAAACCTATATTTGATTTGAACATGTCATGTATTTGGAATTACATAAAATACCTGTAAAGATGCTTTATCTGATTTTTGCTGACTTAAAAACATGAAAAACAGAACAAGTTGATTTTAAACAGTTTGTAGTGGTTCAAAGTTTTTCCTCATTTATCTTTATAAATTCAGATTATCATAATTATTAACTGTGATGAATTTATAAGTGCTTTTCATAGCTCTCAGAGACCTTTGCAGAGTTTTGCAAAGTTCCACAGTGCAGCTTTATATCTCCGGCTACTAGAGGTGTAATGGTACATGTATTTGTGCCAAACCGTTTCAGTACAGGATGTTCCGTTTGGTGCAGGGCTGTGCACAAGTGAATTTGCGCAATTTGTGGGTGTTTACATTCTGCCACTACATGTGCGGCTACACGGATGACTCGGCCCTTTAATATTCACAAGAGAACTCGTCCGTGATTAGGGTGGCAGTGTTTTCCACAGTGCTTTATAGTTAGGGTGGCCACCATGACAACAATTGCCCCCTCGCTTTGACTACATCCGAATCACATGAATCCTTGAAAAACTGCTGTCATCCCGCCACGGTCCTCACTCACTTTCTCCTTTTGCCAGCAAGGAATCTCCACCCCCACCCCCTCCCCTGCCAGCAGATCTGCTCTTACTGCAGACAGTGTGGGCAAGTTGTTTTTTCGGGCCAAAAATATGAAGATTGAGTAAAAGTTCATCCTGGAACTGTTAGTGCTGTGCTTTACTTTTTGAAAAGTTTGTTTACTGTTTAAAATAAATTTATTTTTTATAGTATTTCATACATTTGTTGCTTATTTGAGTATATATTTGTTTTACTTATTAGTATTACCAAGTAGCACTTTGCATTTATTTTATGTTCCTGTTTGTATAATGTTAAAACAAATGGTTGGTTTAATAAAAATACAAATAAACAACAAGCAAATGGTTTTGTTGGCATTTTGTATCATTTATTGGCATGTGTTTAGAATTTTTATAGCCCAGATGACCATTAACATTTTAAAAATTAGTCAATTATTACTTTAATTTTTTATTTTTTTTGGGATTAACTGTTAACAGTGCTAAGTGACAGTAATGACTAACAGCTCTTTCTTTCCCACAGACTTCAGTTATGTCTCCGGGTGATTTGGTGAAGGTCCGTCTCCAGTGTCAAACAGAGTGCAAACGCGGGGGTCCGGTTAAACCCAAATACAGGGGTCCCATCCACTGTCTCCTCAGCATCATGAAGGAGGAGGGGGTCAGGGGCCTGTACAGAGGAGCACTGCCCTTAATGCTACGGGACGGACCCTCTTATGCCACGTACTTCACTGTGTACGCCTCCATCTGTGACGCGCTCGCCGACAAAGACAAGGCCAGACCAGGTATGACTGAAACTCCTCTGGTATGTTCTGTAAACTTGTTTCAGGCATGTGCGGTCACGTTGGTGTTCCCTCTGTGGTAATCCTTCAATTGGGTACTACAGATGTTGAAATTGTTCCTAAATATCTCATCAACATTTGTTCTCAAAGGTGCACTAAGTTACTTTTTTGATGAAGGGTACGCCATCTGCTTGTATCCATAGAGATGCTATTTCCTTGCCTGGGATGTTCCTCAGTAAAGGATTAAACTGATATATTTAGGTTTTAGTACTCAATAATACATTAAAAATTATGTATTGTTGCTGTGAGTGGGATCGCGTCTCCACAGATCTGACAGTAACATGGCCTAGTAGCACCACCCACTTGTTTCCACAGAGATGGATGATTAATCTGATTAATCACTGATTAATGCTGGGATTTAGGTAGTGACCATTCAGATCACACAGAGGCATTTTAGGTTTAATCAACTGGATTTCAGCCTTGGAACTGACAACACAAAAAAAAGAGGGGCTCATTCTCTTTTCTAATTTGATCAAAACACTAAATTATAATGTAAACAGCTTGGTCATTGTGTCCAGTGTTTTTGTAATTAAAAGAAAAAGAGCACAGCGTAATTTATTACATATGTAAAAGTAGTTTACATATGCATTTTGTGCTTTAGTTTTTATGACAGTTATTCATTGTGAAAGCAGTATGAGCAATTCACTTTGGGTTGCCAGATTGGAATGAACCCAAAATAGCTCTAGGACATGATGTATCCTCATATGACAGCTAATGGCATCCAGGTAGTTTTGATTTAATGCCAGATTCACTCATCACAGCTCTTACCTCTAAGGTAATATTATCTTCCTGTGAAGTAGGGAGATAAATCAACCTTGAAAAAAGGTTGTAAATGAAGCTAGTAAAATGAAGAAGCCAAACAAAACTAGCCTAATTATAATTTACATTGTCAATTTAAATCATTTTCTCTTATATAGATATCTCAATTTACATAGTGAGGATTTCTGGAGTGCTGTTAAACAAGCCCCTCTCAAATAACATTACACTCACAAGTTACCTAGATTTAGCCAACACTTTTTCAGTCAGTCTTTCACATTTTTGTTGAAAATCAAGCACAAATGTTTTGTTTAAATCCATTTTGTTTTTTTTCTTGAGTTTTTAAACAATCAGAAAATCTTGTTGGCAGTGTTTGCTAATGTGTGCATTATTTCACCATGGCAACTGCTGAACATGCATGCAGTGCACCCCCTGCGTGATGTCACTGCAATGTTCCTGTTCATAGTGAGCTAGTGATTTTTTTAACCTGTGGAGACTTGAAGTATTGGCTGTTACTTGACCAGGGCCTGGGGCAGTGTACTTATACTACTGCTCTCTGACTAAAGAATGTTTTCAGAGCAGCTTGAACTTCACCACATGTTTAAGTATGTGGTCCTCTGGCATTCCCACTGTCACACTCACAAATGTATTACCATGCACTGAAACCACGTTAGCTCCCAGTGGACACCGCAGTTTTCTAACGTGGAAGTCAGTGGATTTGTTTTTTTAATAAGTTGTTTTATATGAATATTGCATTTAGTCGATATTTGTAAAGTGGATGTGTTCATTAAAGCAGTGTTTCCCAAACTTTTTTCTGGGAACCCATATTTTAAAAGTCACAAACCTTTGCGACCCAAGTCAATAATTATTTGTAAATCACAAAATAAAGGTGGATTTGACCATTATTGAACATTGTTGACTGAGTGATCGTGTCTCTCTGAACAATTAGTATTATTCTTTAAGCTTTAAACAATGAAAAACAGTAATACCAGTAATAAAATGATCCGTAGGTCACCTATTTTGGACATTAAATGTAGCCCATTTCTTTTTTCTTTCAGAATTCAGTTGAACCAGCAATACTGGAACAAAATAGTCAATAAAATAATTACAGCAAGATTAGAAATTATACAAAACATGTACATAACATTTCAACATTTCTAATGCGTTTTTTTGTAGCACGTTCCAGTCCAGGGTGCAGGAGCGCAGCGTCCCATATCAGTAAGCACAGAAAGTCTCGTGTCAGAAGTGTATATTGCAGACTTACATGCAGATCGTGACAAGGCAACCCCCAAAAAAATCTCTTGCGACCCACTTGAGGGAAACAATGCTTTAAAGCACTCATATTACTCTATTTTCTGATCTATGTTATAATGTTGTTTCCTCATCCAAAATGTATGCTTTGTTTCATTCACACATGGTTAACACACAAACTCTGAATATTTAGGCTGAGTTCTTCTCACAAATGTCATATGGTAAAACTAGAAGTGCTAAACACACCTTCATTGGAATTATTTAAGGAATTTCAGCCTCTACTGAATGTAAATTTAAAGGTAGCTGCTTACATAAAAATTACTGCTTCATGACATCACAAGGTGGAACAGAGCATTTTGAGCTTTGGAGATGTAGACGGATGAATAATAAAGGATTAGCATGGAAATAAAGGAAAATCAAGGAAAACAATAAAAATAAAGGAAAAGCATGCGTAAATGAAACACAACTTCAGGTTTGTTTTTGATGAGGTAAAACATTCTAACATGACTAAAAGGCTTAAAGCTCACAAGAGTCAATTTTGCATAATGTAGGACATTTAATATTTCTCCTTATTTCTTTGTTATTTCAGACTGGGGTGTGGTGATGCTCGCTGGGGGAGTAGCCGGTGCCTCCGCCTGGGCTGTTGGTACCCCCATGGACGTGATCAAAGCTCGAATCCAGATGGACGGAGCTCGAGACGTGAAACAGTACCGGGGTCTGCTCCACTGCATCAGAGAGACCGTCCGCACAGAGGGGGCCAGGGTCTTCTATCGCAGTCTATGGATCAACTGCCTGCGCGCCTTCCCCTCCAACATGGTGGTGTTCATGACCTATGAACTCTTAACCGACTTCCTGCGAGTGAGGACGCAATCGGATGACATGCCCTACGTGGTAATGGACTAAAAATACACGCACATATAGTTTTTCTTATTCATTCATGTGAAAAGAAATGTTGCAGGAACAATACGAAACAAAATATTCTATCTTAGGACTGGTGATAAGTACTCAAAATAGCGGCTATAAACAGGAAGTTGAATGGTCACTAACTTAATTATATTTACATCAATTTTTTCTTATTTATTCATCCATAACTGTGAAAAGAAAAGTTGCAAGAGTAAAACAAAACAAAATATTCAGTTTTATTAATGGTGAAAAATACTCAGAAGTTGAAACAATGGCCACATCTCTAACTACTGAAACTGTAACTTTACATTTATAGCCCTATACACACGGGATTAGTATTACCTGTGGACCTTTGGTGATTTGTAATAATGTGGAGGATGCCTGAGATCTTAATCTCGTGCAAATGAGCCATGTTTGTAATTTTTAAAGTAAAAATTCCATCGCAAATTACCTACTATATTTCGCCAAGCGCACACATTCGGTGATAACACTAGTCCTGTGAGAATCTGGATCTTAGTGTTTGTTGTTGTAATTGCGTGCCTTTTCTATCTCATTCTTTTCTTCCTGCGATCTTTTCTCTTTCAATCTCAATCAGTGTCAGTAAAATAGAGTAATTTATGGACTTGGCTTATCCCGTGCCAATTCTCTGCAAGTAACACAGAGGTGGGGCAGTAATTTGCAAATTACCAGATGTCCCAAGGTATCTCGTGCAAATAGGGCTAAAGTTTGTATTATTTATCCGTGGTTGTGATACAAATTCAGCATTGTTGACAGGGCAATTAACAAAACAAAAATATTTTATAGTGAATGGTAGAGATGGGATGAGATACAATTTCCACAAGATGAAACAAGACGAGATTTGAACATAATTCCTAATATATAAAGTGTGCAATAATGTTTCCAAATTGAACTTACAATTTTGGATTCATTTAATTTAATATTTTTGTTGCCATAATAGCACTACTGTTTGGAACTATAATCTAAGATGTAATTCACCGATGCGTGGCTCCTTTTTACTCAATTTAAATTTAAAATACATGAGGGCAAATTCTCACGAGATTTTGTGACACGAGATCTTCCCTCATGAATGGTGAAAAGTACTCAAAATGGTGCCTATCACCATATCACCAACATATCATTTTTATGTTAGTTAAAATACAAAATGTCATTAATATTTCAGTAAAATAATGTCAGTTTTTTTATTAATTCAAAAATAACCCTAAAACCAAAAATACTCATAATCTCACTAAAATATCAAACTGTACTTTTGATAAAATAATGGCTGGGAATTATTAGAAAAAAATGCCTTCTCATGTTATCATCCAAATATTGATTTTAATGCTGTATGAATTTGCTTTCCATATCAGTACTGTTAATAGACCAGACATGCTTTTAATTAACTACCATTTTGCTGAAAAAAGAGTGAAATGGTTTCTTGAACTATCTCAGTTACCATATCATGTTACATTGTTTAAAAGGTGCTGGTTGAAATGGAACAGTAAAGATATTGTTCTCGTTTGTATTCGAGAATAATCCTGCAGTTAGCGCAATGTCTTCCTTTTACCACAAGAGGGCCTCAGCGGACTGTTCATAGTGTTGACATTTTCTACAGGCCTTTATTAATATGCACCAAAACTGTTCAAATGTGCTGCTGTAGATCATTCTCTGCAAAAATGACTTGAATTCATATTTTTGTAGGACTGTTACAGTTTTGTAAAGATACCGGTAGGTGTAGTTAAAGGTGCATTGTGTAACTTTTCTGGTGGAGGGTCCGTCAGATGTGTTTTCTTCATGGAGATGGAGAGACAGTATGGCATTAAACTTTTCAATCTTCATGGAGATCAAACCAAACCAAGTTACAGGTCAGATCTATGGACAGGCAGCACTGTTCAAAGTCAGAATCTGTTTTTCTAGGTATTTTTGAGCAGTAAAACCACCTGTAGTTAAATAAACATGAGGCAGAGCTGTTAAACGTTATACTGTTGATGGACGCCCAACCAAAAAGTTACACAGTGCACCTTTATAATTTAGGATAGGTCTAATTTAGATATCAACAGAAGTTTATTTCAAAAGCTATTTCGCTCATCAGTACTTGACTCATAGTTGTATTTCAATTAATATCATGCATGTTTGAGTAATCCTGTATTGTCCTGCATTTGAGGCATAAGAACTCAGAAAATTGCAGTTTTCACCTACCCCCTATCCCCACAATTCTAGATGCATACACAAATGTCCAAAACAGTGACACAAAAAATACATTTAAAACATGTCATTGAGAATCTGCTGGTTGCTACAGTGAAATTCCACTTTAAAAAGGCAGGTTCAGTTCTGTAATTTTGAATAAGAACTCAACAAATCTGTTTCTGTTACCTATACTTCATTAAGGGTCAACATTGCAGTTCAATTAACAGAATGTAGCATAATGAGCTCCGTATGTGATGGTTTATTGCCAAATAGTGTACCAGAAAAAGCATTATATCTGTTCTTTCATATACATTTTCTATTACGCTGGCAGATACATTTATGAGAAAAAGTCCAGCAATTTAATAAGTCTATACTGCTCAGATGAATACTAATGTTCCAAGAAATCAATATGCCTTCGCTCTTACACTTTAAAAACTGTATTACAATCACACAAATTGACCTTCCAATATTTGTGTACCATAATTAAGAATAAATCAGCATTACAGTCGTTATCAGTATCACAGTTAGGTCATGTTTATGAAATTTCAAATCTAAATCTTACACGGTTCCTTTATTCTCGAGGGGCAGTTTAACAGAAAGACTGTGAGGTTGGGTAGGTACAAGTCATATTAACTTGTGTTGATGCAAATGAATGTTACTCTGTGTTCTAAAATGGCACATAGTAATATAACCAGGACTATTTATATTAAATAGAAAACCTTCCTCTTACATAATTAAACTGTATGGTACTGTGCTAAAACAGACTATTACTCCAGAAAAATATTATAGTTTGAACTGATTTGACTTTTTGTTTCGCAAATTTAATTTCAAAAACTTACATTTAAAAGTGCAATTTTCTTACCCTAATAAATATGGAATTGCTTTACACATAATTTTTAAATATACTGGTAAAGTCAGATAATATTTGCCTTTATGCGCAAAACTACTCCAAATGTATATGTTTGAAAGTGTATCGTTGCTTTCCTAAAAGTGCACTGCGTAACTTTTCTGCTTGTCTCCATTAAGATATTATTACTTTGCCCTGGAATGTTCCACAGTATGGCATTACACGCATTTTACTTGCATTTATTTCAGTACAAGCTCAAAAACAACTTCAAAATCATGAATTCTTACTGTAAGCAGGCTCGCCTCTCTACAGATCTGACCCGTTTCTTGACAAACTGTGACTTGTTTGTATCCATGGAGATAGAAAAGTTACACAGTGCATCTTTAATATCACTATGGTTTCTCTGCACACTCTTGCCTTGTGATTACTGCTGCGTGTACAGTTATTTGTGGTAAGACGTATAAAATATGTATATTTATATCTGAACTAATAAGAGCTGGTACTGGATTTTAGTGTAATAAACATAGATCTATTTATTTTGTAGATTGAACAGATTTATTCATGTTTATTAGAGTTAAATTATATATCATTTTGTCTGTACGGTCACTTTAAAAGGTTGTTGAACACTGTATTTTCCTCAGATATACTGTATGTAAAGTGTAGTACGCCCTCTAGACAGCAGAACTGTTGCTTTGAAAATGTAAGCTTAAATTTGTCACTGGGTAAATTATAAGAATTATTGCACTGGGGAAAAATTATAAAAAATTACAAAAATTACAAAACTTTTTTTTTTTTATTAAATTTTTTATTGTCACTGTAAACAAACAAAACTGAAACGGTTACTTTAATTCACATATTTTCATACAAGTTTCAATGCATAATTCTATAGTTATTCTGAGTTTTTAAAATTTCTGTTTTAAATTAATTTTCAGTTTTTCATGTTTTTTGTTTTGTTTTTTTACATGTAATTGTATTTATTTGATCTTTTTGATGATAAATTATTATTTGAAATGTTATCTGCTGTCTTCATGGTGACTTTTACATGTCAAGGTCAAATGTCCAAATCTCTGAAATAACATGCCTTCCTTCCATTTTGTTGTGAAGTTAATATATTTTTATGTGTTTTTTTTTTTTTTGTGTGTCTCTTACGCACATGTGTTTACAGATTCACACAATGCTCTCTGTTCACTGACACATTGGGCTAACGGTCCAGTTTACTTGCACATACTAACCTTATTAATGTGAAATCCTGCCTTAAACTCTTTAAGTCCACAGTTGGTTTGGTTAAAATAATATATCTGTATATGTTTGGAAATTATCTATTAATCTATTTATCTGATTATCTGTACAGTGATGTGGAATAACATGTACAGGCAATAAATATTTTAATATTGATTGTTTCTGTTTACTGTGTTCTTGCATTGTTGGCCTTTCAATTTAAGAGTGGGTATTATGCAAAATTGACTTTTTGGAACTTTCTATGTTATAACAGTATAGCTTACAAATAGTGGTGGAGTAACCTAAAGTAATAGCACTGTTACTTCAAAATAATAATACAAAGTACAAAGTAGTGGTTCAAGAATTTACTGGAGTATGAGTAAAAATGATTTGAGGTTACTACTAGTCAAATCGGTGTAACTGTCTGGACATATCTGCTGAGGCGGATAGAGCTGACAAAAATTATACTCAAGTTAGAGTGACCAGATTTGCTAAATGAAAAACTGAGACACCCCTGGTTTGTGGTGGTAGGTAATGATAAAATTGTGAAACAAGTGTGTAATTAAGGAGAATTGTTCTGCACTCAGCCCATTCATGACTTATTCATGAATAACATGAATCAGTATGATTTTGTGTGTAGTGTACCTAAACAAATGACAATTTATGCCTCCCTTTATTGTTGGCAGGTGTCAAATTGGTCAAAAATAGGGACACCTGAAACATTTCTTGCATAAAACTGGGACAAATCAATGGTTTTGGAAAAATCTCTTGGAACACAGTGCTCAAAACTGGGACTGTCCCAGGTAAATAGGATGCCTGGTCACCCTAAATCAAGTAAGACTAAAAACTGTCAGGGCGTAACATTTGATTTATAATTTGAAGTTAATATAATGTGAAGGTGGTGAGCTTGGTCACATGGGAGGAGCTCGGAGTAGAGCCGCTGCTCCTCCACATTGAGAGGAGCCAGCTGAGGTGGCTTGGGCATCTGATCTGGATGCCTCCTGGGCGCCTCCCTAGGGAGGTGTTCTGGGCGTGTCCCACCTGGAGGAGGCCTCGGGGAAGACCCAGGATGCGCTGGAGGGATTATGTCTCTTGGCTTGCCTGGGAATGGTCCCCCTGGAGCTGGAGGAAGTGTCTGGGGTGTGGAAGTCTGGGAGTCCCTGCTGAGACTGCTGCCCCCATGACCCGGCCCCAGATAAGCAGAAGAAAATGGATGGATGGTAATTTGAAGGATTAAACATAAAATAATGTACAAAATCAAAGGATAGGACACAAGTCATCTCAATGATCACAGCCAGAAACTCAGATGTTCAAATCATTTCATATTATCAACATAAAGCCTTTGTTGCCTGTAGACCACAACTTTTACTCACGTCACACTGTACAATATATTACTGAAGTATATGAGTAAAAATATGGTGTCTAAAAACTACTCAGAACTACAATTTTATAAAAGAGTTCCAAGAAATACAACCTAGTCTTTTCTCAGTGTAACACAGATCATGGTGGAATCAAACCGTTAACCCTCTGGCCGTGAGCGTGTTTTTGAAGTGAGGGTAAACTCCCTTCACATTAAAAACGTGTGAAGACAATTTACACTCTGTATAATGTGGAACTGACTCATGCTTCTCCCACATTCACAAGAGTCATAAAAACAACAGTACAAATGTTCCAGTGGAAAGCTTTAAATGCTTTTGGAATGACGGCTTTCCCAGACCACGGAGCACGGGTCCCACAGGGATATACAGATTATATACAGCAGTAGTAGTAGTGGAAGTTGTAGTAGTAGTATTATTGGTGGTAGCAGCAGCAATAGTAGTAGTAGTAGTTGTTGTAGTAGTTGTAGTAGTAGCAGCAGTAGTTAGTAACAGTCAAAGTAGTAGTAGTAGTAGTAGTAGTAGTAGTAATGGTGGTGATGGTAGCAGTAGTAGTAGTAGTAGTAGTAGTAGTAGTAGTAGCAGTAACAATCATAGTAGTAGTCTAGTAGTAGTGAGTAGCAGTAGTAGTAGTAGTAGTAGTAGTAGTAGTAGTAGTAGTAGTAGTAGTAGTAGTAGTAGTAGTAGTAGTAGTAGTAGTAGTAGTAGCAGTAACAATCATAGTAGTAGTCGTGATGGTAGCAGTAGTAGTAGTAGTAGTAGTAGTAGTAGTAGCAGTAGTAGTAGTAGTAGTAGTAGCAGTAACAATCATAGTAGTAGTAATGATGGTAGCAGTAGTAGTAGTAGTATCAGTAAAAATCATAGTAGTAGTAGTAGTGATGTAGTAGTAGTAGTAGTAGTAGCAATAGCAGTAACAATTACAGTAGTAGTAGTGATGATAGTAGTAGTAGTAGTAGTAGTAGTAGTAGTAGTAGTAGTAGTAGTAGTAGTAGTAGTAGTAGTAGTAGCAATAACAATTGTAGTAGTAGTAGTGATGGTAGCAGTAGCAGTAGTAGAAACAGTAACAATCATAGTAGTAGTAGTAGTATAGAGATAGATAGTAGTAGTAGTAGTAGTAGTAGTAGTAGTAGTAGTAGCAGTAACAATCATAGTAGTAGTAGTGATGGTAGCAGTAGTAGTAGTAGTAGAAACAGTAACAATCATAGTAGTAGTAGTAGTAGTAGTAGTAATAAGTAGTTGTAGTATTAGTAGTAGCAATTACAGTAGTAGTAGTGATGATAGTAGTAATAGTAGTAGTAGTAGTAGTAGTAGTAGTAGTAGTAGTAGTAGTAGTAGTAGCAATAACAACTGTAGTAGTAGTAGTGATGTTAGCAGTAGTAGTAGTAGAAACAGTAACAATCATAGTAGTAGTAGTAGTAGTAATAGTAGTATTAGTAGTAGCAATTACAGTAGTAGTAGTGATGATAGTAGTAGTAGTAGTAGTAGTAGTAGTAGTAGTAGTAGCAGTAACAATCATAGTAGTAGTAGTGATGTTAGCAGTAGTAGTAGTAGTAGAAACAGTAACAATCATAGTAGTAGTATTAGTAGTAGCAATTACAGTAGTAGTAGTGATGATAGTAGTAATAGTAGTAGTAGTAGTAGTAGTAGCAGTAACAATCATAGTAGTAGTAGTGATGGTAGCAACAATCATAGTAGTAGTAGTGATGGTAGCAGTAGTAGTAGTAGAAACAGTAACAATCATAGTAGTAGTAGTAGTAATAGTAGTTGTAGTATCAGTAGTAGCAATTACAGTAGTAGTAGTGATGTAGTAGTAGTAGTAGTAGTAGTAGTAGTAGTAGTAGCAATAACAATTGTAGTAGTAGTAGTGATGTTAGCAGTAGTAGTAGTAGAAACAGTAACCATCATAGTAGTAGTAGTAGTAGTAATAGTAGTAGTAGTATTAGTAGTAGCAATTACAGTAGTAGTAGTGATGATAGTATTAGTAGTAGTAGTAGTAGCAGGAACAATCATAGTAGTAGTAGTGGTGGTAGTAGAAATGTCGTTTTAGCAGTAGAAATAGTAACATTGTTCTACTGTTAGAATATTCAGGGGCAGTGATTGATGGTTGAATCCCAGTTCTGACCGGTACACTGTGCCATTGTGTCCTTGGGCAAAACACTTACAACACTTTGTCATTTTGGGGGCTTTGGAGTTGCCTAAATCTGTTGGATTTGTGTGTTAAATGTGTTTGAAAAAACAACCACAACACAACTCCAGGTGTGTTTGTGATGAAGAAACAACATTAAACTCAAGACTTTATGGAGAAGGAGGAGAGGTCATCGGGTACGTTTCTGGTCTTATGATAAAAAAGAGAACAAACATCCCCCTCGGAAAAGAAACAAAGAAAAAAAATAAAAATAAAAATCATTACAGCTTCACCGCTAACTCAGTCCACAATGTCAGTGCACTCACGCTTTGATACTATTACATCGTTAATTACTACACAATAGCTTTTGATCTACAGGGAATCTGTCTGTACCTCTAGTACTTAATAACCTTTTACAATGAGTTCTAGGAATCTGTTACAAACCCCCTATTGTTAGTTGATTTTAATTAAGTCCTTGCTTGCTTCCCCCACCCCCATCCCTGATCTCCATCTTATGCAACTACGGCGTACAATTATGCAAGCACGTTCGGGCTGGATGAGAGGCATAGCTGGCATCACTGTGTGCCGTCATGCAGAGTAAAAGTGATCTGCGTGCATACATAATTTAAAGGCAGTTATGGTTTCCCCGGTGCGGTTCAGAGAAGTTGGAAGCAGGGGTTTCGTGGTAGTGGGTCGGAATGTGCCAGGATGGAGTGCTGAAATAACACATTTGTACCAAGAAAATCCAAAAGGGACAATGGTTTCTAAGAATTGCTGAGTTTCTGTTCGCTGGGTTTAAGTGCATGTGATGTTTATTTATAGATTCTTTGGTGGGAAAAATGTCATAGTTAAAAACTCCAGTCAAGTGATAGTTAGTTTGTGAAGGAATGCTGGAAGGAGCTCTGAGTTTTAAAATGGAATCCCTATGTCATCAATACACAAAATTATGTCTCAAATGAAGGGATGCTTTTTTTCTGACAATTTAATGAACACATATTGTGATTATGTCTGTTGTACAGTTATAATCTACAATTGGGGAAAGAAGAGAAACAAATATTACATGGTTAAAAGCTCTGAAAAGTCCATTTTGGGGAATAGTTCTGCAGTAAACATCCTCAGACACATGGAGGCCCTCGCATGTCTCTATGTATGTCTCATCTACTGCTTTTGTCCAACCAGGAAGTACAATTATAAACTAAATATGTAACCCTAAATTGTCAAATTATAAGGAAAACTATGGAAAATTTTGGGATAAATCATATATATATAATCTTGGACAGCTGCACACAGCAATAAGCAGCAGGTATCCTATGCAAAAGCAAAATAAAGAACAAACATAATAAGAGCCTGAGCTGTTCTAATTCAAGGTGAAATGAATAGACAATAGGGCTGCATATGATTGCCTGTCTGTTCACATGGGACAGGAGGGTCCTGGTTAAACTCACATCTGTGCTGCAGCATGTGTGTTGCCTCCTGCAGGACGCCCTGTGCTCTGGAGCAGCTTCAGTGAGGTCTTTCCTTCCACAGGTCTTTCCTGCTGCTGCTGTCACACTGTACAATAAACACTGCCCTGTACATGTAGTACCTGTAGTACTCAGTACTGTAACAGAATGTGAGTCATCTAGTCTAGTTTAATACACTCAAGTCACTTTACCTTCTTTTTATCCTGATTTTATTTTTATTTTTTTTTGACAGGGACAAGTATGTACATTAGACCTGTAACATACTGCAACATTTACAGTAATATAATAATAATAATAATAATAATAATAATGCATCAGTTTTATATAGTGCTTTTTTGGACACTAAAAGAAGCTTTACAGAGCATTATTCATTCACTCCACCCTCTGTGGTGGTAAGCTACTATTGTAGCCACAGCTGCCCTGGGGCAGATTGACAGAAGCGAGGCTGCCAATCAGGGCTATCAGCCCCTCTGACCACCATCATCCCACTAGGCAATGTGGGTGAAGTGTCTTGCCTAAGGACACAACAACCCCACTGTGGCACTTGATTTTCCCAGTGGTCTCCCATCCAAGTACTAGCCAGGCCCAGGTGTGACTGGTGTGGCCACTAGTCAAGGCTAATTTGCAGTGTCTGACCCTAGAAGTGATTTTACAGAAGAAATGTCACGTGCTACCGAACATAACCACAGTCAGAGCCACTCATGGTACAGAATAACTCTGTAGCCCTTTATTTGATTTAATTACACTTGAACATTGTTGTGTGAAAATACATTTTATATTCAAAATGTTCTTGACTTTTGAGTGTATATTTGTATTTTTTTGCTGAAACACTGGAATTTCCCCATTGTGGGACAAATATAGGTCCTCTTATCTAATCTGTACAGAAAACAGATATGAGCTCTGACTGCACACTGCTCCTCCGCTACAAACCACAGCGTCCTCTTTTCTGGACCCTGCCGACCAATCAGAAGCCTCGACAGCAGATTGAGCGAAGTCACATGACTTTTCTAATCAAATCTGAGTTATGAAAGTAGTTCAGTGACATTAAAATGCATACAGTCATCATGTTTGTGTCTGATAAGATTTCAGAACAAAGCAATGAACGATTTCAAACAAAACTTTTATCGCAATGGTAACGGGGCTCATTTTTCACAAGTTCTCAAAATTTCCATCCTTCAAAAGCTATGATCTTTTGTTTTTTATATGTTAATCACTCTGGCAACGGAGCAAAGTTTTCACACAAACAAAAAAAAAAAGTTCTCAAAATGTCGCCCATAAACAAGAAGCTGAGACCCATGACATGACCTGGACGACCATGTGAGGACTTTTCATCAACTCACCATTCATATTCTGGTTTCATTATTAAGCAACTGAGCTTGTTTTTTTTTTTTTTTTTTTTTTTTTTTTCACATTTTAAAACAAACTCTTATGAATAGGATATAAACAAGATGTGGAGACCCATGGTTAGGCGACAATTTGAGGACTTTTCAACATTCAAAAGCCATAAAAATTTTTAATCACTATGGCAACTGAACTCATTTTCAACCTTTTAAAACAAAATCTTTTGAATGGGAAAAAGTCCTCAAAATATTCCTCATAAACAAAACTGCGAAACCCATGACCAAGGACTTTTCACCATTTAAAAGCTATGATATTTAGTTTTTAAGTGGCTAATCACTATGACAACAGAGCAAATATTTCACATTTTAAAACTAAATCTTTTCAATGGAAAAAAGTCCTCAAACTGCTCCTCATAAACAAAACTTTAAAGCCCATGACCGAGGACTTTTCACCATTTAAAAGTTGTGATATTTCATTTTTAAGTTGTTAATCCCTATAACAACAGAGCTCATTCTTCACACTTTAAAACAAAAACTTTTGAATGGGAAAAAGTCCTCAAAATGTTCCCCATAAACAAAACTCTGAAACCCATGACCGAGGACTTTTCAGCCTTTAAAAGCTGTGATATTACATTTTTAAATTGCTAATCACTATGGCAACAGAGCAAATTTTTCACATTTTAAAACAAAATCTTGTGAATGGGAAAAAGTGCTCAAACTGCTGCTCATAAACACAACTTTAAAGCCCATGATCGAGGACTTTTTGGCATTTAAAAGCTGTGATATTTCATTTTTAAATTGCTAATCACTATGGCAACAGAGCAAATTTTTCATATTTTAAAACTAAATCTTGTGAATGGGAAAAAGTCCTCAAAATGTTCCCCATAAACAAAACTCTAAAACCCATGATCGAGGACTTTTCAGCATTCAAAAGCGACGATATTTAGTTTTTAAGTCGTTAATCGCTATGGCAACAGAGCGGAGAGTTTCCGTCGTTCTGAAGCAGTGGAACGAGGGAACGGGAGCATATGCGGTGAAAAGCTTGTGTTTGGACGTGTGCTGGGAGAGTTTGTGAAAAGTGTCGTTTTGTGGTGCGTCGGAGGCTGTTGGTGTTGGGGCTATTTTGGGCTCCAGTTGCTCCCCTGTCTGTGACGTCTGCTGCTGGGTAAATCTGAAACTCACACAGGCCCGCAACCTCACATGCCTCCAGCAAACACACACAGGAGGAGAAGAAGAAGAAGACAGGAGGAGACAGGAGGAGAGGAGAAAGAGGTGAGGAGGAGAAGAGAAGAGGAGGAAAGGAGAGAAAGGAAAGGACAGATGTTTCCAGTAAACACGAGAGGAGGAGAGGAGAGGAGAAAGAGGAGGAGGAAGAAGAGGACAAATGTCTTTAGGGAGGAGGAAACAGGAGAGAGGAGAGGAAAGGACAGATGTTTCCAGTAAACACGAGAGGAGGAGAGGAGAGGAGAAAGAGGAGGAGGAAGAAGAGGACAAATGTCTTTAGGGAGGAGGAAACAGAAAGAGAGAGGAGAAGAACAGTAGAAGGAGAGGAGAAGAGGAGAGAGAGGAAAGGACAGATGTTTCAAGTAAATAAGAGAGGAGAGGAATAAGAGGAGTAGAGGAGGAGAGAGGAGAAAAGAAGGAGAAGGAAGAGAGGACAAATGTTTTTAGGAAAGAGGAAACAGAAAGTGATGGGAGGAAGAGAGAAGAGGAGAAGGACAGTAGAAGGTGAGGAGAGGAGAGGAGAGGAGAGGAGAGGAAGGAGAGGATTAGAGAGGAGGAGGAAGAGAAGACAAATGTCTTTAGGAAGGAGGCAAGAGAAAGCGAGAGAGGAGAGGACAAGAGAAGGAAGGGGAGAGAGGAAAGGACAGATGTTTCCAGTAAACACGAGAGGAGAGGACGAAGAGAGGAGAGGAGAATGAGGAGGAGGATGAAGAGATGATAAATGTCAGAAAGAGAGAGAGGAGAGGAAGAGAGAAGAGGAGAAGGACACTAGAAGGAGAGGATTAGGAGAGGGGAAGAGGGGAGAGAGGAAAGGATAGAGGTTTCAAGTAAAGAAGAGAGGATAGGAAGGAGAGGAGGAGAAAAGAAGGAGGAGGAAGAGAGGATAAATGTTTTTAGAAAAGAGGAAACAGAAAGAGCGGGGAGCAAGAGAAGAGAGGAGAAGGACAGTAGAAGGAGAGGAGAGGAAAGGAGAGAAAGGAAAAGACAGATGTTTCCAGTAAACACAGGAGGAGAGGAGAGGAGGAAAAGAGGAGAGGAAAGAGAAAAAGGAGGAGGATGAAGAGATGACAAATGTCAAATGAGGAGAGAAGGAAGAGAGGAGAGGAGAAAGAGGAGGAGGAAGAGAGGACAAATGTTTTTAGGAAAGAGGAAACAGAAAGAGAGGGGAGCAAGAGAGGAGAGGAGAAGGACACTAGATGGAGAGAAGAAGGAGAGGAGAAGAGGGGAGAGAGGAAAGGACAAATGTTTCAAGTAAAGAAGAGAGGAGAGGAGAACGAGGAGGAGGATGAAGAGATGATAAATGTCAGAAAGAGAGAGAGGAGAGGAAGAGAGAAGAGGAGAAGGACACTAGAAGGAGAGGAGAGGAGAGAAAGGAAATGACAGATGTTTCAAGGAAAGAAGAGAGGAGAGGAGAGGAGGAAGAGGGGAGAGGAAGGAGAGGATTAGAGAGGAGGAGGAAGAGAGGACAAATGTCTTTAGGAAGGAGGCAAGAGAAAGTGAGAGAGGAGAGGACAAGAGAAAAGAAGAAGGACCGTAGAAGGAGAAGGAGAAGAGGAGAGAGAGGAAAGGACAGATGTTTCCAGTAAACACGAGAGGAGAGGAGAGGAGAGGAAGAGAGATGAGAGAAGAAGGAGAGAAGAGCAGAAAGAGGAGTAAGAAGAAGAGGACAAATGTCTTTAGGGAGGAGGAAACAAAAATAGAGAGGAGAAGAACAGTAGAAGGAGAGGAGAAGGAGAGGAGAAGAGGGGAGAGAGGAAAGGATAGATGTTTCCAGCAAGAAAGAGAGCAGAGGAGGAAGCGAGGAGAGGAAGGAGAAGAGGAGAGGAAGAAGGAGGAGAGGAGAGGAGGAAGAGAGGACAAATGTTTTTAGGAAAGAGGAAACAGAAAGAGAGGGGAGTAAGAGAGGAGAGGAGAAGGACAGTAGAAGGAGAGAAGAAGAGGGGAGAGAGGAAAGGACAGATGTTTCTAGTAAAGAAGAGAGGAGAGGCTGGAGAAGAGAAAGAAAGAGAGGAGAGGAAGAGAGAAGAGGAGAAAGACAGTAAAAGGAGAGGAGAAGGAGAGAAGTAGGAGAGGAGAAGGGGGAGATGTTTCCAGTAAAGAAGAGAGGAGAGAAGAGGAGGAGGAGGAGGAGAGGAAGAGAGAGGAGAGAAGAAAGGACAAATGTCTTTAGGAAGGAGAGTGTTGGGAGTGACGCGTTATAAAAGTAACGAATTACAGTAAGCATTACTTTTTGCTGTAACACAGTAATGTAAGGCATTACAGGGGAAAAATAGTAATATTTTACTCGGTACAAATGTGAGTAACGCGCGTTACAGTGTTTTTTTTTAACCTGGATTGAAGTGGTGGGTTTTTCTTCATGCAAATTCGCTAAAATCACCTCGATATCAGCAGCGGTGAAACGCCGGAGATGCGCCCTCATAGACCTTCAGGTAACCGCGGGCGAAAGGACTGACAAAGAACTCCACGCTGTTTAGACCTGGTTTTAGACCTGGGTCAGTTCTGGTTTAGACCTGGTTTAGATCTGGGTCAGTTCTGGTTTAGACCTGGTTTACACTCGTCCCTCCCTCTATCACAGTTCACTTTTCGCTGTCTCGCAGATTTATTTATTTTGTGCAATTTTGCATGCCCTGTTTGTTTTTTTTAAGAGAATGCGTATTGCGTTCCTCCCGCTGCGTCCTGACTGGCAAGGGACTCCTGTCTCCTGTACAGTACAGAATGTGTTCAGCTGCCAAATTTAAATACATGTTCAGTCTCTAGAGTGTGATTCTGAAGTGCTGTACGGTTGTAAGTTTTCTCCCCGACGAAACCCACAACGTCGACGAAACGTTCTGACCGACAAAGTCTCCTGCGCTCGCACCCAAAAGACAGAGAAGATGCAAACCATCACACAAAAAGTTGGACTTCTGGACACGCTGAAGGAAGGTAGAGTTACGCGCTGTAACAGAGTCTTGCACCGGCTCGGGAACCTGCAAATAGTTGCTGAAATCAGGGCCGCGAGCCCGAGCAGCAGAGTGTCCATAAAGAGCGATCGTGTGACAGCCGCTTTACCTCCGTGAGGTGCGGAGCAGAGCCGCTCCTTTCTCCTGCAGTCACCTTCGAGCCCGTCCCGACAGTGAGTCCTGTTTTAGTCCTAGTTCAGTTCTAGTTTAGTCCTGGTTCACTTCTGGTTTAGTCCTGGTTCAGCTCTGGAGTCCTGGTTTAGAGGAGTCCATATACAGCGCAAAAGATTTTGGTGAGAGTAACTTAAAGTAATGCAATAGTAAGTAATGCCTTACATTTTAAAGCAGTAATATTGTAATGTAAGAATTACTTTGAAATGACAGTAATAGGTAATAAATAACGCATTACAGTTTCAAAGTAACTTGCCCAACAGTGGGAAGGAGGAGAGAGAATGAGAGAGAGGAGAGGAAGAGAGAAGAGGAGAAAGACAGTGAAAGGAAAGGAGAAGATGAGATGGAGGAGAGGACAAATGTCTTTAGGGAGGAGGAGAGAGACAAGAGAGGAGAGAGAGAGGAGAAAGGACAGATGTTTCCTTAAAGAAGAAAGGAGAGAAGAAGAGGAACGGACAGATGCTTCTAAGATGTAAAGAAGAGAGAAGAGAGAGAGACAAAGAAGAGACGAGAGGTTGGGAGATATGAGAGAGGAGAGGAGAAGAGGAAACAACAGATGTTTCTAGTAAAAATATAAGAGAGGGAGGGAGATGAGACAGAGGAGAAAAGAAAAGAAGAGAAGAGTGGAGGAAAGGAGAGATGTCTTTAGGAAAGAGGAGAGAGGGAGAGAGAGGAAGAGAGGAAAGAGCAGATGGTTCAAGGAGAGAAAAGAGAGGAGGAGGAGGAGGGGGTAGAAGAGAGGAGGAGGGCAGGAGAGGAAAGGGGAAAGAGAAGTGAGGAGGACATAGGGAGAGGGAGAGGAGGAGAGAGAAGAGAAGAAGAGGAAGAGAGGGGAGGAGGGGAGAGATGGCGCCGGGAAAGAAGAAAGGAGATGGGGAGAAGAACTAAGAGTAAGAGGGAGACGAGAGAGAAGGGTAAGAGAGAAGAGAGAGACAGGGGAAGAGAGAAGAGAGAGACAGGGGAAGAGAGAGAGGGGGTATAGAGAAGAGAAGAGAAAAGAAGAGAAGAGAAGAGAAAAGAAGAGAAGAGAAGAGAAAAGAAGAGGGAAAGAGCAGATGGATCCAAGAGAGAGGATGGAGGGGGAAAGAAAACAGGGGATAGAAGAGAGTGAAAGGGGAGAGGAGGAGAAGATGAGCGAGGAGATGGCAGGTGTTAAGTTTGGGGATTGAGGGCCTTGAAGTTATACGTCAGATCTGTGCTGAGGAGAACCTGTTTACTGTAAAAAAGCATGGCATTTTAGAAGTGGAAAATGGTCACATTTTAGACAGCGCTTTTCATGCTTCAAGGCACTCAAAGCACTTTACTTCAAGGACTCACACACGAGTGTACACAGACACTGCGGGCAAAGTGGGTTGCCCAAGGACACAACAACAACAAACATGTGTGAGAGCTGGGATACTCTGGAACTAACAGCTGAGCTACTGTCACGTCTGCAGCGCCTGTAATCGAATGAATTCAGTTTGATGCCAACATCATCTCCACAGACACTACACTGTAAAATCTAATAAAAAATCTGACTAAAGTGGACTGTGAATCTAAAGATGAGCTACAAGTAATTCCTCAGTGTAGTGTGCAATAAATTCATCTTTCATCTCACTGGGCACAGCAAGTGAAGTGAACTTTAGTTTTCATTCATAATACTCATGTAGTGAAGCTGTGCCAGTGAATCAGATCAAATCTGAATAACCTTTACTTTAAGAGTAAGTTCATCTGACTTGGTAAAACCATGGAAACTGTTTGCCTTGAATTGAGCCAGTAAATGTTACTTCTACACACACGTTAGAGCAGGGGTGTCAAACTCAAATTCACACAGGGCCAAAATTAATAATTGGGACTAAATCATGGGCCAAACTACATATTTATTGAAAAATGTCAACAATATCTGCAGGTCTTTCTCTTCTTTCAAAATATGTAATGTTAAACCCTTTCTTAGTAAAATAAATGTTTAATAATAGTTTTGCTTAAACACTGAATCCAGAACATGCATAATATAAAATAATAACAACATTTTAAATAAATAATGTCTCTATAACCTATCATTAGTCAACAGGGCAGCTCTAATACAGTGATCTGATCCTCAGACATGAGTCTGAGTTAGAGTAAAAACAGGTTCTGTTCTACAATAATGTCATTTAGATCTGCATCAGGTACACACGGACTTGAATATTTATTAGTCTTTGAAAAGAAACTTAGTGAAACCTTTGTTCAGCTTAAGTTCAAAACACATCGTAACATGTAACAATAAAATAATAAAGCTCAGTCATTTCCACATGTCAACTCAACAAAGGCCCCCGCACTTACAGGTGTCAAAAAATACTGGAAGAAACAAAACAGGTGAACAGGTGTAATCCAGCAAAGAGTGAATGAACAGAGGGAGGATATAGAGACTGGATGAACAGAGGGAGGATAAAGAGACTGGATGAACAGAGGGAGGATATAGAGACTGATGAACAGAGGGAGATATAGAGATGGAACATGAAAGAGGGAGGATATAGAGACTGGATGAACAGAGGGAGGATAGAGAGACTGGATGAACAGAGGGAGGATAGAGAGACTGGATGAACAGAGAGATAGAGACTGGATGAACAGAGGGAGGATATAGAGACTGGATGAACAGAGGAGGATATGGATGAACAGAGGAGGATATAGAGGATGAACAGAGGGAGGATAGAGACTGATGAACAGAGAGGATATAGAGACTGGATGAACAGAGGGAGGATATAGAGACTGGATGAACAGAGGGAGGATACAGAGACTGGATGAACAGAGGGAGGATAGAGAGACTGGATGAACAGAGGGAGGATATAGAGACTGATGAACAGAGGGAGGATATAGAGACGATGAACAGAGGAGGATATAGAGAGGATGAACAGAGGGAGGATATAGAGACTGGATGAACAGAGGGAGGATAGAGAGACTGGATGAACAGAGGGACGATATAGAGACGCTCTGGGATGATTCGGGAATGAGTGGCAGTTGTAGGAAAAACAGGGAGGAAACAAAAGGAGGAGTGGAACAAACTGGGAAATGGAGCTGGACTCTTGGCAATAAAACATCACTGGTGAAGTTACTCGTATCATTCAAGTCGACCTGAGTCTACTTGTGTGCTTCTTTCGCCTTGAAAGTAAGTAAGTTTTATTCTACCACAATCATTAAGATCCACAAATTTGTAGCTGTGAGTAAAATAAACAATCTGAATGTTAGATTTTACCGTGTAGTATAGCACTCACCAGAAAATGTATTTTGGAATAGTCATACCAAGTTGTAGCCAGTGCTATTTGAAGTATTTGTCTTAAAACTCAGATGGATTCACAAATATTCTGTGTATCCTTAAGTGCCTCCAGTGTTGTAAATGCATTCTCTCCGTCAGCGGTCGACTCTAAGTGACGCTTTAATAAGCTCTCGAAGCAAAGTCAAATGAATCAACTTGGAGCCCTGCACAGAGTCAGAGTCCACTCACACAACCATGTCTGCTATAAATGTGCTGTCAGCATCAAGAAGAGGCCTGGAGAGATGAGTTAAAGCTTTACACCAGTTAAAAGTCCTATATTATATTACGCAAAATTGATTCTTGTAAGCTTTAAGCCATGTTAGAATGTTGTTACCTCCTCAAAAACCTGGAGTTGTGTAGTTTCATTCACGTGTTTGAATAATCCTTTATTAACAGTCTGTCTACATCTCCAAAGCTCAAAATGCTCTGTTCCACCTTGTGATGTCATGAAGCAGTAGTTTTCAAGTTAACAGCTACATGTTATCTTTGGTTCAGCAGAGATTGAAAATTCCACAGTTGAAGTCATCCAAATGTTTCCAGTGAAAGTGTAAACTAGTAGAGGTTAAAAACGCAGTGGAGGTCTTCCTGTATTACCACATGACATCACAAAGTGGTACATATGCAGGATTAGCTGTGAATGAAATAAAACACAACTCCAGGTACGATATATGTTATCATTTTTTTAAGATCAAGAGTTTGTTTTTGTACCTGACAGTTTGGACTGCTCCCTGGGTTCTTCTTCAGAGTGGTCATGTGATGCTGCTGTGACTAGTAGTGTAACGATATCCAAGTCTCACGATACGATATCGTCACAGTATGAACCTCACGGTGCGATATTTATTGCGATATCATGGGAAAGCTCACGATGTGGTGGGGAGGCTCACGATTAGGGATGTAAGGATATCCAAATCTCTCGGTATGATATTTTCAGGACATACATCTCACGGTACAATGTTTATTGTGATATTTTGTGAGGCTAACAAACCTGTGAATGTGCTGCTTTTTGCCTTGATAAGACTTAATCCAAAGAGCTAAGACTTAAAAGTGCTTAGAACTGTTACTTCTCTTATAGTCTTCATTGAAAGAGCAAAAGAGCAAAGGATCATGGTCTATGTAGTTCCCTCTGTCTTTTTTAGCTATTGCTGCACCATAACTCTTAATTTAAGCGAAGAGACGTGTAATTCGATATATTGTGAGGGTCCACGATATTATTGTGAGAAGTTTGACGATACGACATCATGATATTTTGGTTATTGTTACATCCCTGGCAGTGACGTATCCAATCACCTGGTTTATACAGATTTTGGCGCTGTCTTTCTACTGGTGGAGGCAGGATGAAAACGGCATCTGCAACCCAAAGCTTGCAAAAGAAAGAAGCACATTACAGACTGAGATGGTGCAAACATCGTCAGGACAATAAATATCGTTGCTGGATTAAAGAAGCAATTAAAATACGGAAATGTTCCCACGGGACAACAAACCGGGACAAGGGGACTTTTTTACTCTCACACACCTGGGATACTGTCCTGAGGAAGTTGGACTGCAGATGGCGCTGTCGTACTGCCTCCACCGGTAGGAAGACAGCGCCTAAACCTGTATAAATCAGCTGATCAGACACGTCATAGCAACATCATGTGATCATGTGAGGAAGACCGCAGGGAACAGTCGAAACTGTCAAGTATGAAAACAAACTCTTGGTCTGAAAAAAATTACTTATTAACATAAATTACAAAATGAACCTTGGTCCAGGTACAGCATGTTTGTGATGAGGAAACAGAACATTGCAAACGGACCATTTAAGAGGCAGTTTGTGGAAAAAGTTTAAAATGAGTCCAAAAAATGCTGAAAGTATGAAAAGTATAGCAGTGAGTTAAAAAAAATGTACAAGGAATGAAGGATTTTTCTGTCAGTTTAAGCCTTCATTAACCAAAGCAAAATCTAAAAAACCTGCCATGTCGTATCTACTGCCCACGTCCAACCAGAAAGCAAAATTATACCCGTTCAAATTCAAAAACTAGAAAAGTTTTAAAAAATATATACAGAGAGAGATTATTAGCGAAAACTTTGCCTGTCCAGCCAGGACCAAACGCTTTGACAAAACTTTACAAAGACAAGTGGATCTGAAGGCATAGACTGTAGTTGTCTCATTGATTTCAGCGGATGTCAAAAACAAACATGGCTCTAAAAAGGAGAAAACACAACATTAAAAAACTAAGAAACAGTGGATTTTTTACAGAATCAGCCATCAAAGCACCAAACTATTACATATGTCAGGTAAAAGAGGTTACATATTTTGTTTTGAATGTTATGAGTACTTTTCATAGGAGATGTCTTCCACATTTGAGGGACATGAGATACAAATTAGCAGGACAAATAAAGATTCTCTTATCCGAAGGGCACATATGTAACTTCTTAACTTCGTGACAAGTGACAGGTCAGATCTGTGGGTAAAGCTGTCATAGTAAGAATGCATGTTTATCAATGTTTTGTTTAGCTATACACACACCTGTCATCAAACTTACGGCAAAATGTTATATTTACATGTTAATGCCATACTCTTAAACAGTCCAAACAACAACAACAAAAAACATTTCCATGGAGACAAGCAGGCGGCCACTTGAAAAGTTACTTAGTGCACCTGAGGCTACTTTTATATGACTTTTAGACGAGCGTTTTCGGGAGGAAATCTGTGTGCATACGGTGACGCAAAAGTGTGGAATTCGATTGGGCATGTTTGTACTTAAAGCAACAAGGGCATCTTTGGACATACGGAAGTTTTCACGCCACACATTTTCATCAGCTCCTCCTTCCACAAAGTTGTCCCACCATCGACTGGTTCTCCAGGTCTCGTCCATTGCTGTATGTCTCGCCTGCGGCGAACTGGTGCATCCAGAATTTGACAGATGTGACTGCAGATCCTTCCCTGTTCACTAACAGTATTTTTGCATATTCTGTACATTTGTTGGGATGCCTCCTGTAAGTTTATTAAAGCTACCAGTGCATCTTGAAGGTCCGACGCATGGAAATGATCCGACATGTTTGTTTCTGTGTACTGTATGTATGTGACGTAAACAAGTACGCGACCTGAGCAGATCTGACCAGAGTTTTGCGTCTTGGGCAGTGTAGACAGAAACGCTACAGCGGAGCATATTCAGCTTTTCCACTCTGAAGGGTGGTTTCAGATTTTTGCATTTTTAAGCCCAAAAACGCTGTCACCGTCTAAAAAAGATGCACCTCCGATAAAATATTTTGTTGTTTTTACCTGCAAGAGTTCTCGTGTAAACAGGTCCTGTGAATAAACCAGAGTCAAGCCAGAAATAAGCTCTAAAAAGAGTACTAAACCAATATTATAAAACAAGACTAAACAAGGACTAAAGCAGAACTGAAACTGGACTAGACTAAGGAGGAGGTAACTTTGAAAATCAACTCCTCAGAACCAGATGGATACTTTTGGAACATTTGAACCATTTTGGTGCATATAAGTCCTAAACCAACCAATTCTAGATCAAGACTAAACCAGGACTAAACCAAAACTTAAAAGGCCCATATTATGTTATTTCAGATCTATATAATGCTGTTTCCTCATCAAAAACATTCCCCGAGTTGTGTTTTGTTTCATTCATCCAGGTATGTTTTTGATGAAGTTACGACATTCTACATTCTTCATTCTTCATTGTTTGATTCAATTTTCTGATTATTTTTCTTCATAATTCACACAAACATAGACAGGAACGGTGACAAGCAAGTAGTACATTCTAGAAAATATAAAATGTCTCCACTAGATGCCGTCAGAGAGCTTCAAACTGCGCTTTTAAAAAATTGACTTCACCTGAATTCTCCTCTGCTCCCAGCCCCCACAGACAAGACACAACAGCTGTGTTCTGAAGAAGCTCTGAATATCAAATACCGCACACTGCAACAATTAGTTTACCAACCGAATCAATTCCACGTTCTCGTCCAAAACTGTCAATACTAATGACACGAATTTAAAGAGGTAATGCGTAACTTTTCTGGTGGAGAGACAACTTGTTGCTAGTCGCTATGGAGATGTTATTAATACTTTGCCTGGAATGTTTCACAGTAAGACGTCAAGCTTATCTATTTTTATGAAGACAAACACGTGATGCTGCAAAGCTAAGTTACAGCTGAGATCTGTGGAGAGGCGATCCACTCAGAGTAAGAGTACATGTCTCTTTTCTTTTTCTCAAAGCGTTCATTTTGTAAAAAAAAAAAAAAAAAACAAAAAACACACTCAGCTGTAATTGAAAAAAGCAATATACAGTCCAATTCAATCCACTTTTCACAAACTGTTTCCAAAGTGCTGCACAAATACATAATAATAACAACAATAATAACTCTCCTACATCCCTAGATAATTTTTTTTACATCTCAGAGAAGGTCCCGTCCCCCCTGGTTTTAAGTCTGGTATTAGGCACCGTGAGCTGGAGCTGGTCCTCGCACCACAGAGCGCGCGGGGGTGTAAATTTGGAGGAGTTCGGAGATGTACTGTGGGGCCAGTCCGTTCAAAGCTTTAAAAACAAACAATAAAATCTTAAAATCAATTCTAAAATGAAAAGGAAACCAGTGCAAAGACTCAAAGATTGGGGTAAAGTGCTCGGTAAATTGTGTTTTGTGAGATGACGGAATAAAGTGCACTGCAGTCGTCCAGGCGTGATGAAATAATAAGCGTGCATGACTTGTTCAAAAAGTTTAAAAGATAAAAAAGGTTAGATGTTAGATAAAAGCTGCAAATGATAAAAACTTTATTTTAAAATGGCATTGATCTGGTTGTCAAATTACAGTAGATAAGTTTAAAGCCATACAGTGGATCATTCCAGGCAAAGCACTCACATCTCTATGGAAGCAAGCACGCTGAGGTTACGCTACCAAAAAGTTACATAATGCAACTTTAACTTGTGTTCTTTAATGTAATGTAATGTAATTTTATTTTATTTTAGATAGATAGATACTTTATTATCCCAGCATACAAAACATAATATAATACATAGCATCAGTTTATATACATTCATCAAATTATAGTGAAGCATTGACAAGCTGAATTATTATTTTATTTTATTTTATTATTCATTTATCTTATTTATTTGTATTTTATTTTATTATTCATTCATTCATTTATGCCTGTTAACTTATTTACAAAATGGAGTCTAAACCAAAAGAGAAATGTTGGAAAATCTAAGAATAATGGACAAATTATGAGCTAAAACTAAATTAGATTTGTGAGCTTCTACTTAGTTAGTGAGGTATTTGGACAAAACAAAACACTGTTGACCAATCCTGAAATAAACAGGCCTAAACTAGGTTAAAAAGTGGGTTAAACCAGGTCTTGAGTTTCACGCTGGAGTTAAGCTGTAATGTCCATAAAATGCAGAGTAAATATAGAGAAGAGCAGAGCACATGTCCAAACACATTCATTAAAGAGGCACCCAAAGCATCCATTAGAATGTGGACACACAGCAGACAGACGCGCTCATGTTACTAAAAAGGGAGATATAAAAAACAAAAATACTAGTTAATACTAATACTTTTCCATCGTGGTACTTCTGACAAAGATCATGGTTCAAGGTGAGGAGAGGTGACTGCGTCTGACAGGCAAAAGATTAAATCCTTAAGAGTGATAATGAAAAGTGTACCTTAAGATAAACCTAGACGTACAAAAAAATGTAGATGAAGTACGTGATAAAGTATTTGACCCATCATTAAAGGTGCAGTTTGTAACGTTTGCTTTTGAGGTTCCAAAAAATATCTCAGAAAACATTCATTCTTACTCTGAGTGCGGTCGCCTCTTCACAGATCTGACTTGTAACTTGGTGCAGTGGTGTGACTGCCTCGTCTTCATCAGGACTAAACCAGCACTAGGTCAAGACTAAAACAGGACTAAGCCAGGACTAAACCAGAACTAAGTCAGAACTAAACCAGCACTAGATCAGGACTAAACTAGGACTAATCTAGGACTAAACCAGCACTAGATCAGGACTAAACCAGGACTAATCTAGGACTAAACCAGGACTAGATCAAGACTAAACCAGAACTAGATCAGGACTAAACCAGGACTAGATCAAGACTAAACCAGAACTAGATCAGGACTAAACCAGGACTAATCTAGGACTAAACCAGCACTAGATCAGGACTAAACCAGGACTAATCTAGGACTAAACCAGCACTAGATCAGGACTAAACTAGGACTAAACCAGGACTAAAGGACTAGATCAGGAATAAACCAGGTCTGGATCAAAACTAAACTAGGCCTAAGACAGGACTAAGCCAGGACTAAACCAGGACTAGATCAAGACTAAACTAGGACTAAACCAGGACTAAAGGACTAGATCAGGAATAAACCAGGCCTGGATCAAAACTAAAGTAGGCCTAAGACAGGACAAAGCCAGGACTAAACCAGGACTAGATCAAGACTAAACCAGAACTAGATCAGGACTAAACCAGGACTAATCTAGGACTAAACCAGCACTAGATCAGGACTAAACCAGGACTAATCTAGGACTAAACCAGCACTAGATCAGGACTAAACTAGGACTAAACCAGGACTAAAGGACTAGATCAGGAATAAACCAGGTCTGGATCAAAACTAAACTAGGCCTAAGCCAGGACTAAACCAGGACTAGATCAAGACTAAACCAGAACTAGATCAGGACTAAACCAGGACTAATCTAGGACTAAACCAGCACTAGATCAGGACTAAACCAGGACTAATCCAGGACTAAACCAGGACTAGATTAGGACTAAACTAGGACTAAATCAGGACTAAACCAGGACTAAACCAGCACTAAACCAGCACTAGATGAGAACTAGATGAGGACTAAACCAGGACTAAAACAGGACTAAACCACCACTAAATCAGCACTAGATTAGGACTAAACCAGGACTAAATCCGGACTAAACCAGGACTGGAACAGGACTACACCAGTTGCCGTAAGGCACTTGTATGGCCTCATCTTTGAAAACTGAACCAAGACTGTGGTCCAGACTCAGAGTACCTTGCTGGAGCATTACCCTCCAGGACATATCCAGTTATAGTTAACAAACCCAAACACAGAGAGAGCATTCAAACCTGCACAGTAAAGGGAACTGAACATGTGACCGTCTGGCTGTGAGGTGAGTTTGTTTGCTTTTTCCTTGTAGTTTTGTCCTCACTTCAGTACCATAACCTCAGCTTAGAGTTAGACTTGTTTGACCCATGGAAAAAGCCTGGTCACGGTTGACAGGAATAAGACGGCTTTTCTACAAAACGTGAGTCGAGTGTACAGGATGTGTTCAGGTCATTACCTCACATGACTCTATAACCCCATGGACTTTCCGTTTTTTTAACTTAAATCTGTAGAGGGACGGAGGGACTAGGGACCAGTCTGATACCTCTTTGTGTAAAAAAAACAGATGTGGGTGATTCACTATATTTGGAAAGAAAGGATTTTTGAACATAGACGATTTAACAAGTTGAATATTGCAAATGTAAAATCTAAAACTAGAAATTCTGCTCGGTCCAACTAATCTTGTCGTATAACTTTCGACATAAAAAGTGCACTACCTAATTTTGTTTTGTTTCATTCACAAACTCTCTATATTTAGGCTGAGTTCTGTAATCGCTCAACAGGAAAAGGGAGTGCTCCACTGTGTTTTAAAACTCCATACACCTTCAGTAAAAGTAAACATAGAATGTGGATGATTTCAGCCCTGGAACAGCCAAACTCTACTGAACTAAAGATAAAAAGTAGCTCTTAACTTGAAAACTGTCACTACATGACATCACAAGGTGGAACAGAGGATTTTGAGCTTTGGAGATGTAGTTGTAATGTAAAGGATCACTCAAACAGAAACAAAACTAATATGGCTTGAAGCTCACAAGAATAGAGCCGTCAACAACTTCATACATTTTTCATTACGAATTCAGCCTTTCCTTCTTTATTAAGTCTAATTAATGTGTAGTTACTATAAAATATAAAATGGTACCTTATGTTATTTTGAACTGAAGGCATTTTTTTTGTTTTGTTTTTTATATTTAGCTTCTCTGTTAGAATGACTGCAGTTGTGAGGTAAAAGGGTAAAGTCAGGTGTAATGGCACAGGTGAGAGGAAGTGAGAAAGCACAAGCCTGGAGGTGACAGGATGTTTGAACAGCCCCGAGTGGGACTAAATCTGAAGTCACTTTATATGGATCACACACTAGTCGAGAATCCCTGGCCTATACTTTAAAGCTTCTATATCATGCAAAATCCATTCTTGTGAGCTTTAAATCGTGTCAACTGTAAACTGCTGTTACCTTGTCAAAAACAAACGCAAAGTTGTGTTTTGTTTCATTCAAACATGTTTGAGTAATCTTGCTTTATTAATCTGTCTACATCTCCAAAGCTCAAAATGCTCTGTTCCACCCTGTGATGTCATGAAGTGGTAGTTTTCAAGTTAACAACTCCTTTTACCTTTAATTCAGGAGAGATTGTTAATTCCAAGACTGAAGTTATTTATATGATACCAGTGAAGGTGTATGGAGTTTAAAAACACAGTGGAGCTCTTTCTGTGTTACCACATGACATCACAAGGTCAAACAGTGGTTTCTGTTTAAGAGAAATCAGCCTAAATATTCAGGGTCTCTGTATTAAATACAACTCCAGGTATGCTTTTTTAATTTTATTATTATTTTTTTTTTATGAAGAACCAGATCAGAAAATAGCATAATATGGGCCCTTTAACCTGACTTGGCGGACAAGTCAGAATCCTGTAGTGGAATTTACTATTTAACTGTCAGATTGTACATTTGTTGACCTCTTTGTTGATCTCTGTAATTACTGGGCCTTTCCACATGAAACAAAAACTGGCACAAAGTTCAATGTCTTCTCCATCAGCCTGCGTAAACAAAGGGAACTGGAGCTTTTCAGGTTCTACAATGTGAATCTATAGAATATTTTTCGTTCTGTTTGCTGCTCTTTATGTGGCATATGTTAAGTGCTGAACATTCTGTCATACACATACATGTAGAACACCCTCAGCATGATGTCACTGCAAAGTATCAAATATTAAATACATGTTAAAAGACATATTATGGCAAGTTAACAGTTTTATGAATGTTATAAAATTGTTTTCTCATCAAACACATACCTGGACGTGTCTTTTGATTCATTCACATGTATTTAATTCGTTTTGTGCAGTAAGTTTGCTCCCCTGAGCTGTCTCAAAACACTGAATAAAATTTTCCCAGAATTGTTACGTCAGAGGTAGAGACCACACACAGTTTTTTAAGTCCACAATCATCAGCAGAATTTTGTTTTTAGCATTTAGGTATCATTTATTAGTCAGTATTTATGCTGGTGCGTGCTTTTTCCTACCTGTCAGGGCATGTTTGTTATTAGATTAAGATAAGGTTGATTTTTCCCCATGGTAATTCCTTCTGCTGCCAATAGATGGAGCTCTACACCAGATTAAAGGGAGTGTCCAAGATGAAAAATCATGTCTTGTTCCTTGAGCTCTACATCGACTGGCCTTCCTTTAAGGGGTTTTAACTTGATTTTGTTCTTTATCTGTTTTTATTATATTTTATTAATTTATTTATGTATTATAATTAATTGAATTGTTTGATGCTATTTTAATTGATCTCGGACTGTCTTTCTGTTTTTCGATGCTTTCTGTTTGCTATTTTTTATGCTGTTTGTATTGTTCTTTGCTGATTGTACAGCGCTTTGTAAACCTTGTTTTTTTAGTGCTTTATAAATAAAGATTATTATTACTTTATTATTATTATTACTACTACATGAACTGCCAAAGCAAAGGAACTCAGAGCATGTTTCAAGGCTAATAACAATACCAATAAGGCATTATATTTCCAATATCATAATATTTGTTTTTTGAAATAGTGGTGATAGATTGACAGTTTTGAAAGACTCCACCCTTCCTCTTCACCTGAGCTGCTGCCTCCGCCCTGCTCAGCTATGAGACGCCCAATGAGTCTGTCCCTGCTCATTCAACCACTTTAATTTAACATCACTTATTTTTAGACGTCATCATTGAGTGGGAGCAAAATTCACAAACTAGGAATGTTGTTTGGCTGTAGTGTGCAGCAAAAACATAAAATAAAATACAAATCGTAATAAATAAATAAAATTAAAAACACACAGGAGTGTTAATAGACGATGATAATTCAACATGTCAGTTTTATGTTTTATTATAAAGTCAAGATGTTTCTTCTCACAATAATCGTAACACTAATATAAAATCTCAACTACACTATTGATACTTCGCAGTGACATCACCTGGTGGGTTTCTGCATGTATGGCTAAGGCAGAATGTTCAGCAGTTACCACGGTGACACACATTAGCGAACACTGCCAAAAAATAAGAAAAAATAAATAAATGAACAACACATTTCCTGGAGCCTGTGATCAATACGAGCATTTAATATTCACTTTTATTTAGGAGTCTGATTTTTAACAAAAAAGGTGAGAGTGACAAGTCCAAAACATTAATTTGTCTTTTTTCTCGAGCCTTGAAAAGTGAAAAACTGTTGACTAATGGAAGCGTCTGACTGTTATGTAATTTGAAAGCGACTTGGTAAACAGCACAAATGAGCGTTCCTGTCGAAGTTCCAGCTAAATCGCTTCTTCATGGTCAAATTGTCAAAAACACAGCTCAGATTAAAGTCTAACTCAAGTAACAGCGCTTCAGACAGAGCAGTGCCTCCAGTTAGCATCCCACCCCCGGGAAACGTTGGTGACATCAGCTGCAAAGTATCGATATAAGCCTGCGGAGGTTACGAGGGCTTTAACGCCTAAATAAGCTGCTTTTGTCCGGTAACATTTCTTTTTTCCAGACTTTCCTTTGAGACATTTGAACACACCCTGATCTGACTGCTGTCCTCATATGACCCGGACATGACCTGAATTGACCTGCTTATGCTAGTCACGCGTTCGCAAAGCACACAGCAAAATACAAACAATTGTTACTTTGCGGTGACATGACGCTGAGTGTGTCCTACATGTGGTTACCATGGAGACACAATGCACACATTAGCAAACACTGCCAAAAAGTTGTAAGAGTTTTAAGCCTGAAAACTCAAGAAAAAGACACAAAATGGATTTAAACTGCTCATGTTCAGGAGTCTGTGATCAATACAAGTGCTCATGGTCCCGTTTAGGTGTTTCATTTTTAACAAAAATGTGAAAGTGACGACTGTTGTAATTTTATGCGTGAGATACTTGTTCAGGGGCGGCGCCAGAGGGGGGTTCGAGGGGGCACTAGCCTCCTCTAAAATGGTCAACACTCACTCAAAGATTATATCCCAAATTTTAAAGGACATTCAATCTCAATTAAAAATGTTCAAATGTTCAAACACAGAATACCTAAAATGTGACTACAATCAAGATAAAAACTGAACATTAGGTTGTATAAATCACTGCAGGGGCTAACTGCAATTAAACTGAACTAAAACAGCAAAACACACATGGTAGAGGATAGAGGGTGCTCGCATCTATAGAATTCTATACATTAACAGAACAAGTGAGCACCCACATCGAAGACCTCAGCTCCCCCACAGCTCCACCGGCCCTGCACTTGGTTAAATCAGATCATCTGTTGTAGTTCCAGCTAAAACAGTTCTTTCTGGTCAGATTGTTTTCAAATACAGCTCAGAATAAAGTCGAACTTGAGTAACAGAGCTGAAGAGAGTTTTATTCTTAATTTGATAACAATATCGATCAAAAACACACACATATATATACTGTATGTATTTTAACTTTTCTCATTTTATATGGAAAATATTTCATTCTTTGTTGAAGGTAATACCAGTTGTAATTTTATTTTATTTTTTTATTCAAATGCAGTCTGGAATGTTTTAACCCTTACATACTGTTCAGGTTAAATTTGACCCATTTTGACATTCAACAGTAGTAAAAATACACTAAGCATCATTCTTTGATCCTGAAATTTGATGACTTTTCCTAAATTTTACCAAAATACACAAAAATGAAAATATTTTTAAATGTTATACTTCCATATACCACTGCTTTGAATGCACTGACTAGTTTGAAATAAGAATAAGGGCTGAACTGGATAAAAATGGTTATATTATAAATTCCAACAGTTCCAGAATATTCATGTCGTTTTCAAATGCAATAAATATAATCACCATATTGGCTTTTATGGTTGTATGTGTTTTGTAAAACAGGTCATGATATTCTGTGATAGCAGATGTTTTTCTCCAAGGACTAGTGTTGTAAAACTTGCAAAAATATACTCTTCCTGTTCTCTGAAACATTATATTTATTTCACTAGCTAGGCCCACAGCAACAACGACATAGCGCAAAGATGTTTATTGATAATGTACGAAGTGGGACAGAGATGACTGGGTTGAGACTCTAGGTGGGGGCTCTGTCTCAACTGGCCCAGCCGGAACGGGATCCCTCTTGTAGGGGTCTAATGACTGAAAGACGAACAAAATAGGGGATGGGAGGGTGAGGTCGAGTTAGTTGAGACAAACAGGGAAAGGCTCCTACAAATAGGCTTCTGAGAAATTCGAAGCATGGTCGAGGTGAGCTGTGGTCCGCTGGTGAAAGGAGAGGGCGGCTGAGGTGTGGTCCTGCTCCTGAATCTCACTTAATCATATTAACTACATATATTACATATATTTATTAATGTGGGGCAGTCTTTTTTATTTGGTATAGACACTTACTATAAGGGAATTCTTGGTCCAGGTTCAGTTTGACCTGGACCATACTGTGAAGGTTTAAGAAATGAACAGTATGTACGGGTTTAATGATTAGTAAACCTTCCAAATAAACAAGATGATTATCAATTTATAAAGAACTGCAATCTGAATGAATTAAATACACATATGTCTTGTAATGTTTATTTGTATTGTTCATACTGTATGTTTGCTTGCTCTATTATGTATGTTTAAAAGAATTTGTATTAATTTGTAAATATGCAATATTTATTTAATGAATAAAAGTAGTTGCAGTTTACATCACACCTCCAAGAAATCTTGATGACATCAGCTGCGCAGTATCAGTGGCCCATATGCTGTTTTGACACATGTACACGTGTAATCAGATTTTTATCTTGTAATCAAATTATTTATGGCTCTGTAACCTGCTTCCACTGGTTTAATAACAGCTTTACAACCTGTAGGCTTTGCTCTCTCTGCCAAATGTCTGAATGATTAAAGCTGCACTATGTAACTTTACTGATCTGTCATGTATTTGTCTCATAAAAGCTCAAAAAAAAAACAACAAAAACTTGCCATTTCGCTTTGCCTGGAACAAAAATTCCAGAAAGGCTGCAAGATTAATTGGCGTTAATTTTTTTTTTTTTTTTTTTTTTGGGTGTAGCATAATTTCTCCCACAAACAACTAAATCTTATTCTGCGTAAAAGCTTCTAACCCTGTAGTTTAGTTTTGTACAAACATGCTCTGAAATGCGATTCTTATATTAGTTTGTCAGTTTATATTTCAATCTTTTTACCAGTTCATCTAGAAGTGTTTAAAATCACATTATTAATTGTTATACTTGTCAGAAAATTGCAGTTTGCATTTTTTTCGCCAAATTGAGACAACCAAAAAACTAAAAAAAATCCAAAATAATGAGTCTGTTTTTGCCTAAAAGTTACGTGGAGAGGCTTTAAATGATGTTGTTTTCGCAGTAGAAGGCTCGTTGTTGACAGAGGAGTTCAACTCAGGTCAGGCCCTCCTTCTGTCCACATCCCTTTCCACATCCTGCACCTGGTGATGTCATCAGGTGGTGACCTTCAGTCCAGGAAATGCTCCTTATTGTTTTGTGTTCTGTACTCAGATATTATTAGTATTAAATGTCCTATATCGACTCTTGTGAGCTGGAAGTCACGTTCAGAGTATCAGAATGTTGTTACCTGCTCAGTAGTTGTGTTTTGTTTCATTCACATGTTTGAGTAACAATTTATTACTATCTGTCTGCAGCTCTAAAGCTCTAAATCCTCTGAAGCTGTAGTTTTGAAGTTAACAGCTCCTTTTACCTTTTGTTCAGCAGAACTATTGAGCTGGAACTCCAACACGTGAGCTGATTTGTGCTGTTAACACATCCCTCAGCAGCAAATTAAAGTCACAAGATAACTAACATCAACCAACAGTTTTTCAATTAGTCACTCTCACCTTATTTGTTGAAAATAAAACACCCAAACAAGACCATGAACTCCTTCAACTGTGCTGTTAAAATCCATCTTGAGTTTTCAGACAACCTCAAAACTTTTCTGTCTGTATTTGCTACTGTGTGCTTTAGTAACTTCTAAACATTCTGTCACAGCGCATACATAGAACACCCCCGATGTTTGTCTGCAAAGTTACGCAGAGGGGCTTTAAATCATGTAGTTATTGAATCTCTTCGCAGGAAACTGACAGGAGTTGTTCTGGAGCCAGGGTTCAGCTCAGGTCAGGTCCTCCTTCAGTCCGCAGTCCTCTCCACATCCTGGTCTTTATTTGCTCCACATGTGGGAGCTCCGCGCACTGACAGATTTCCTAATTTACCATTACATTGGGATTAAGCGCAACGTGTTAAATGGACTTACCAGGAAAAACAGTACAGCCTGGACCCAGACTGTGAGCAGATGTGACACTGTGCAGCCATTTGGGGAGAGAACCTCTGGGTTACTGGTTATGTAAAACGTTCTTCGAATAAATACTGAATGAACTCTGAGTTAAAGCAGACATATTGTGAATTTCAAACTTTTAAAGGTCCTTTTTATTAATGTAACAAAGGCTGGTTTGTTACTCATAACTACACTCGGCACCTTCACCCTTCACTAAGACACTTTAAAACACTGCACTTTGGATAGTACATAGCACTTTAAACATATTTGCACATGTTACAAAAATAAATTGCACATAATTGGTTTAAAAATTGATTTATTGTCTTTCCTTTTACCACTTTTGGTCCTGAGGCACAGTGGCATTTTAATTGAAAGCTGCTGGTCCCTGGAGGAAAAGGAGACAGAATTAACCAATTACATTTTAAATTGAATTGGTGCAATATATCTGTTTTGAAATGTGTGTGTTAGTGTGTTTTATGGTGTTTAAATGAATGGTGTGGTTCTGCTTTTTACTTACCTCCTTTTACCTTCTGTCCAGGTCCTTCTTTTAAGGTTCCGGACTGGACCATGTGTATTATTTTGTACAGGGGTCATAGGTTTGGTGTTTTATTGGTTTATGGGTTTTCAAGTTTCACTGGTGTATGGTTTTAGGGTTTTTATGTATATATTTGGGGTTATAATTGTTATTTGGTTTTGGGTTTATTTTATGGAGGATTAGGTCAAGATTTTAAGATAATGATAATTTTACCATCCCTGTTTTAGCTATAGTAGTTTTATCCAATTAGTCAGACCAGGATAAAAGGCGCTTCAATACATCATTCTGTGTTCTGCTGCTGGAGAGGAAACTGCTGCCTGCCTCCATTTTGCACCCTGCACTTTTTGTAAGGATTGAAAACAAAAAAAGTAAACTGTGGACCACTGCTTCGTGTCTATGTCTGGATTTTTTAAACTATACTCACTGAACCCCAACCCGGTCATGGTCAACCTACGTCACAATTACACAAAACTGACTCTTATGAATTTTAAACCATGTTAGAATATTGTTATGTCCTCCAAAACATTCCTGGAGTGGTTTGAGTAATCCTTTATTATTAGTCTGTCTAGTCTGTCATGTTAATAAATACTTTTACTTTTAGTTCAGTAGAGATTGGTAATTCTAGGGCTGAACTTATCCAAATGATTCAAGTGCAGGTGTATTTAGTTTGAAAACCTGAAAACCTTTGAGAAACTGAATATCCAGGGTTTGTGTGTACTATATTTTTTGCACTATAGGGCGCTCTGGATTATAAGGCGCACTGTCATAGAATGGTCTATTTTCAAACTTTTTTCCCAAATAAACCGCACCGGACATTAAACACAATAGTTGGATGGGTCAGTGGGACTTTGTTTGGCGCGTTCTGGGCTTTGTTCAGTTGTGGCGTGTAGGCAGGGTGCTGTCTGGGACTGCTGAATTGTTAGCGTGTTTGCAGTGACTCAGTTGTTCAGTTGTGGCTAAAAGTGGCACACTGCACTCGCTTTTTCGGTTTGTTCCTCCGTTCCATTCCTCGGTTTGTTGTTTGTTGCTGCACGGTCGCTGTCTTCTCCGTACATGTTTGCGTGTTCTGCGGGTGGTGCGGCTTTGTAGTTTACCGAAGTTGTGCTGGGACATCCGAGTGGATTCGTGTATAGGGCACTCTGGATTGTGGGGCGCGCAGTCGTTTTTTGATGGATTTGGAGGCTTAAGAGCGCGCCCAATAGTCCGGAAAATACAGTATGTGCGCATGAAATAAAACACAACTGCAGGTATATGTTTGATGAAATAACATTATAACGTACATCAGAAAATGGCTTAAAATGTACCTTTTAAGAAATTTTTATTGTCCCTTGAAAATGATCATGAAATAATGAGTAACAGCTTCATGACACATAAGCTTCTCTGTCCCTGCCAGGTATCTGAATGATTAAAACCTTACTATGTTACCGTCATCAGCTTGTCTCGTAAAATTGTTATTGGCTTGTCTGGAATGCTCCACAGTACCACTTAAACTTAGCGTTATTGAATTAGCATTGCTTTTATTGCCAAAAATAATTCTGATATCACCTGCAGATGTTCTTTGAAGACTTCTTTGTGGTGGTATAGGGAGTATGAGAGATGGAACTGAATGGACTGAATGGATTGCAAATTTTGTGGAGTGGTCCCAGGCGAACCATCTACTCCTGAACGTGGACAAGACCAAGGAGCTGCTTAAATATTTTACCTTTTTGTGTCAGAAAGAATATTCTCCTACAATGGACTTCTCCTAAGGCCCCTACCATTTCTGGGTGGAGAAAGCTAATTTTGGAGCTCATTCCATTTGACTCCACTTTTTACTATATATGGAAACTCTTTCTGGACTATTCTGAAGGAAACATGTCCTCCATTTTGTCCCGAGGTTTTATTTGTTCTTAAAAAGCATTTATTTGGGATATTTTGTATTTACTTTTTAAAATGTATTTATTTCATGTTATATAATGATGACACTATGATGATATTGCTGATTATATGTGTGTAAATCTTTTAATAATGTAGTATTGCTTAGTTAGCCTGATTCATCAGCCTCACAGCCTCTGACCTCACAGCTTTGGGATTTGTTCGCTTGACGGTAGGCGGGTACTTTTTCTATTTATTTAACCAGTCCTTGCTATTTGGTCATGAAATATGTAATGCGCTGCTAACAGGGCTAAATGATATATTAAGCTTTTCCTAAATCCCATAGGAAGAAGGGCAATAACGTCTTTCCCCTTGATGAAATTCACCAAACATTCTCTTTGTTCCGGCTTTAAATCCTCGATCTTGGGAATCGTTGCCAACAGAATATATGGTTTCATCTACATCCATCTCGACCACTTTGTTTACTGTACTGCAAAAGGGACCCAGTCATGGCTTCACAGCTCTTCACTGATTGCACGGTCTACAACTTCCGGGGTTCTTGCAAACCGTCTATTGTATTCTGATTCCTGACGTAGTCACTGGAGAGAAATGAAATTGAGTGGAGGCACTAGGTGATGTCAGCCTGGCTATTGCTGAGTAAATGTGTTTGTGTGTTTGAGAGGATATTCATTTTAGATATGGAGAGAGTGGGGAAAAAAAGACTAAGGAACTGATGATAGACTTCAAGAGGAAGAGGACCTCAGTGGAGCCTGTCACCATCCAGAGCCGTGAGGTGCACCTTGGCGTCCAACAACAGGCTGGACTGGAGGTACAACAGTAATGATGTGTTTAAGAAGAGAATGGGGAGACTCTACCTCTTGAGAAAACTCAGGCCGGGTGGATCAACAGGGACGGACTGGGACCAAAAAAAAAAAAAAAAAAAAACGGCTCTGGATTTTACCCCCCACAAATTGGCCCTTGGTGGAAATTGAGGACTTGGGTGGGGCGCTCAAATCAGCCCACGATGGAAACTGAGGACAATGGAAACTGAGGGCGTCTATTATTATCGTATTACCATCCTCTGCTGTTACTATGGTCAATGGTCGGTGCACTGAACGACCGTTCAGGACTTTTCTAGAACGCACAGATTGCCAGTCCGCCCCTTTGGATCAATAAAGTTTGTCTAAGTTTAAAAGTGCACTATGTAACTTCTCTGGTGGAGGGTCCATCACCTGCTTGTCTTCGTGGAGATGTTATTGCTTTGCCTGGAATGTTCCATGGTATGACATTAAACATATCCATTTAGCATTTATTCATTATGGGTTTCTATTGGTCGCTCCTATTCACAGAGGAGACCTGTGATGTAGTGTATTGCTGTAACCTGCTAATCTAGATATAGGTTTAATCTATACTGTGGAACATTCTAGACCAGACTATGGTATTGTCCAACTCCCGGACAACGTACGGCTCTTTGTTTGACTCTGACTGACCCGTTTAAGCTAATTTGGAATTACAAATTAGACATATTTTATAATTTTACCTCATGCATGGACTAAAGTTGCATTGCTTTTATTTTAGAAATGTCTTTTTTATGACATTTTTTTGTAAGACAACCTCACTTTTTCATTTCTTACACTGCAAAAAACTAAATCTAAGATGACTTGAATTAAGAAAGTTTTATCATGATTTGAGTAAATTTCACTTGACAAGTAAAATGATCTGCCAGTGGAATAAGACTTTTTGCACTTAAAATAAGAAACAAAATCGAATGTTGCTTGAATTATAAAAAAACACACTTAATTTTACTTGTCAAGTTGAATCTGCTCAAATAAAACAACATGTTCTTAATTTAAGTCATTATAACTTACCATATTGTTTTTTTTTCCAGTGTAGTCATAAAAAAAATTCTTACCATTCTTACCAGCTCATCAAAACAAAGCTATTTACTGCTTTTTATAAAGAAATACAATTAATATGATGCAGAACTGAGTTAAGTACTTTGGCCCGGCCCTCCACAATATTTTCTGTTTCTTATGTGGCCCCATGGAAAAAATAATTGCCCACCCCTGGTCTAGACGAAGCAATAACATTTCCATGGTGACAAGTAGGGGCGGACCCTCTACTAAAAATGTTACGCAGTGCACCTAAGTTCAGTGGAGTCTTCTGCTGGTCTCTATGGAGAAGTTTTTTTGCCATATTGTGGAACATTCCAGGCTAAGCAACAACATCTCCATGGAGAATAAGCTTTGGACGTTGGTTAGTGTTCTTACCTCTCAGCATTATGGTCTTGGCTTCAGTTTGATACTTTCCCCAACTATTTGAAGAGAAAAACCACTGGTAAACTATAAACGTGTTAAGGGTTATGTAAAACTTCTAGGAACTTCATAAATACAGCATGTATTCTGGGTTAAAGGAATTGAGTTTCAAGCTTTTAACCACGTTTTATTGTTCCCTAATGAAAACCAAGCTAGCTCAGATGTTTTAGTGATCTGGAGTATTCAGTCTGTATCTTTTATAAGAGCTCAAAATGCACTGTTGACCTGCTCCTCTGTGTTTTTAAAGTCCTGATTATCTCAGAGCTCAAATGTTTTTCACGAAACAACATGCCTCGTTAGAATACGCTTGAAGAAAACGTAATATATCATTTAAAGGTGCACTATGTTACTTTTCAGTTGGGGGGGGTCTATGACCTGTTTGTTTTGATTTTTATTGTTTTTATGTCATTGCTCTGCCTGAAATGTTCCAAAGTATAACATTAAACATCTCTAATTTTTCACTATCCTTGTAAATGTACTTAGTTTAAAGGGCCTATATTATGCTATGAGTTCTTCTCTCAAACAGACAAGTCTCTTCCACTTTGCGATGTCATGTGGTAATACAGGAAGTGCTCCACTGTGTTTTTAAACTCCATTCACTAGAATCATTTGTATAATTTCCCGCAGGTACCTGAAATAGTTGCTGGTTTTAACTTTCTGGAATGTTATGGGCGGGTATGATTACACACGGGTGGGTCACGTGAATCAAATGAATGACAAATGGAAGAAAAATACTTGATGTGTGTCCAAGACGTCCATTGCCCTGGAAACAAGTGCCATTTCCCGGTCTTTTCCTGGAAAGATGGACCAGGCTGAGAGAGTGACTTTGTATTTATTACATAAAACCATCAGTGGAGGTGATTGGCTCGGCGGCTGCACTTCTGGTTTAGTCCTGGTTTAGTTCTGGATAAATCCTGGTTCAGTGTGTGTAGTTTTGGCAATCAGCTCAGTGGTTGTAGAGTTTATATATTTATGCTAATGACACTGGTTCAGTCCTGGTTTAGACCTGGTTTAGTCCTGGTTCAGTCCTGGTCCAGGCTTGGTGTACTCTTGATTTAAACCTGGTTTAGTCCTGGTTCAGTCCTGGTCCAGCACTGGTGTAGTCCTGGTTTAGTCCTGGTGTAGTCCTGGTGTAGTCCTGGTGTAGTCCTGGTCCAGCCTTCGTGTAGTCCTGGTGTAGTCCTGGTTTAGTCCTGGTTTAGTCCTGGTGTAGTCCTGGTCCAGCCTTCGTGTAGTCCTGGTTTAGTCCTGGTTCAGTCCTGGTTCAGTCCTGGTCCAGTCTTGGTTTTTTCCTGGTTTAGTCCTGGTTCAGTCCTGGTCCAGTCCTGGTAAACAGCTCTGCGGTTTGCGACATGTATATATTTATAATCCGCTAATGACACAGCGTAGGTTTAGTCCTGGTTTAGTCTTGGACTACTGGGCTGTTGGACTAATGGGCTGACCCCGATTTATCACATGCAGGGGCGGGTAACGTTTGGAATGTTAATGGGTCCGGGCGAGTGCGGATTTAAGTTTGATACAATCACTGGTTAACGGCAGGGTGTGGTACTGCGCAGGTGTGGGCGGGTGCGGGTTTCCAAAAATGGACCCATGCAGGACTTAAAGGTAAAAAGTAGCTGTTAACTTGAAAACTACCACTCCATGACATCACAAGGCTTTGGAGATATAGACAGACGAACAAACCAGATTTATAAAGCATCTGTGAGTGAAACAAAACACAACTCCAGGCATGTTTTTGATAAACCTAGTCTAAACTTCACAAGAGTCAATTCTGTGTAATATAGGACCGTTAAACCCTATACCTTGTTATTTACGAATATGTAGGACACTTGTATAGAGTTCATTACAGTTGCAGTGTCCTGGTTTGGCCTGGTTGTACAGTTCATGCGTGTCCCATTCAAACACAGGCTCTTGCTCGTTAGGCTGCACATACGGAGAGGTTAAAGGTTAACGAGAGGCATTCTTGTGTACACTTCATTAACACAGAACAGACATGGGTTCGGACGGAGCGGTTGTTTTGATGCCCATGACCAGCGGTTACATGAGGTAAACATTCCCTCGACCGTTCAGACCTACTTCATGTAACAATAACAATGCCCCACTTTTCTGTCACACGCTTGGACCATGGACTTTGTAAGGTTAAAAGTGCGTTGTGTAAGTTTTCTGGGAGAGGGTCTGTAACCTACTTTTCAGTATGGAGATGTTATTGCTTTGTCTGGAATGTTTCACAGTATAGCATTAAACCTTTCTACCTTCATGGAATCCAAATGAGGCCAAGCTACAGGTCAGATCTGTGGAGAGACAAAGTCAGTATTTTTGTGCTATAAAACCACCTGTTTAATGTCATATTGAAGAACATTTGAAGCAGACCAATGACTTATCCATAGAGACAAGATGGTGACAGACCCCCAAATGAAACAGAAAATGCACACCAAAGTTCTTGCAGAGGTGCAAATGCATAGCCTGATTCATCAGCTGGTTTCACTTCGTAGAAACTGGCTGACCTTGCAGTGTTAGAATTTGTTCGCTTTCGGGTTGGCGGGTACTTTTTTTCATTTAACCAATCGCTGCTATTTGGTTGTGACGTATGTAATGCGCCACTATCGTGTCTAACTGGTATATTAAGCTTTTCCAAAATCCTGATGGAAGAAGGGCAATAATGTCTTTCCCCTTGATAAAATTTACTAAACATTCTCTTTGTTCCGACTTTAAATCCTCAATCTCGAGAACTGTTGCCAACACAGAAAATATGGCTCTTCGCTGATTGGCTGGTGCTTGAACTCGCACTTCAGGGGTTTTTGCGAACTGTCTAGTGTATTTCGATTCCTGACCTAGTCACTGGAGAGAAATGAAATTGGGCGGAGGCACTAGGTGGTGCCAGTCTGGCTAACAAAGGCAAGGGTCAGCAAAATAAAAGCGAAAAAATGCACAGCACACTGAAATGGCCAAAAGCTTTCTTTATTTTTAATTAACATTTCGGAAAAAAACAAACAAACAAACAAAAAACCTTCATGTCAGATATTTGTTCTTGTTCTGGACCAAAGTGAGGTTACCCAGTGAGTTCAGCCCACTCTATAACCAGAAAAAAAAAAAAAAAACAGTTTAGATATTTACATAAAAACATTCAATTAAATACAAAAATAGTTTGACAATATCACAAAAAGCATCTTAGGTCAAACTCTGTGGCAGACCACAACCAAAAAAATTACATAGTGCACCTTTAAAGGTCCTGTAGGAGATTTTTTCCCCCATATATTATACAATCCTAACCCAGCACAGATATATTGTAAAAGCAGCTCTTGAAGTCAAAATAAATCTGCTGTGTATGGTCTGCATCTAAATATAAAGCGTTTTATTGTCCAGTAATCAGGTAGTGCTTGCATGCTAGTTGTTATTAGGGTAAAATTGCGCACTGGCCTCTGAAAGTTGTGAAAAGTGCTTATAAACTCATCGTGGTGAATAATTAGGATACTCTGAATGTATAAGGTAATGAGGAATAATGACCACTGCAAACGCTTTAAAATTCTGTTCTGTACTAGTTCCGTTTTTCACATTTTTAAGTCAGTAAAAGTTCAAAAATATACATTCTTTTTGGCACCTGCTTGTCTCCATGGAGATAAATGAGGCTGATGGTGAAGTGTGGAACATTTTGCGTAATTATTGAGTAATTATTCTGCTGTAGTTTTTGCATTGGTTTTGGATTCATTTCTCTACAAACATGCCGTGTATATTGTTTTTATTTATATATTTTTATTTTTTTATGAATAGCCTTAGACTTAGACAAACTGTATTGATCCACAAGGGAAATTATTTAGACACAGTAGGTCACACATCACAATAAATATAATAACAAAAAAGCAAAAATAGAAATGTTAATAATACGTTCAAAATAAGCAGCAAAAAACTGGTGAGACTGGTGTGAAATAAAGCATAATTATATATATAAATGTATATAATGTGATTGTTGTCTGATTTTTGCAGGACCTTTTTCACTGTAGGATCTGCGGTTATGCTGTGGAGTTTTGTCTGAGGTCTGTGGCAGTTGAACTTAAAGGGGTCACTGCAGTTCACACAAAGATTTACAGTCTGACCTCATAAAGTCTGTCATAGAGAACAATAACATTATGCAAACCCCAGCCCTTTATGATTCTCTCATTCTGATTTAATTTGGTGGAATTACAGCTATTATAAATATAAATTATAGTCAGTTTTCAAGAAGAAGAAGAATCAAGGAAAGCAAAGAAAAGTTGAAATACATGTTGAAAATTACAGGAGTTTTTTAAAAACACTAGGGGAAATTTGACACAATTTACATAGAAAAAAACATGTTTTCTGATACTCTAAACATTAGTTTAACAGAATATAGGTATTTTCTTATATTTGTATTTGTCAGATAATAAGGAGTTTTTCTTTAGGTAACAGTTATTAATTCCCTAGTGTGCTTTAGTGCTGCTGAGTGTTAGAATGTTGTTATGTGCTCAGAAACATACCCAGAGATGTTTTGTTTCATTCACACGTTTGAGTCATTCTGTATTACAAGGCTGTCTGCATCCCCAAAGCTCAAAACACTCACCTTGTGATGTCATGAAGCCATAGTTTTCCAGATACCTCTTACCTTTTGTTCAGTTTACACATACACACGGGTATTTTTTTTTAAAAAAGGAGACATTTCCCTTTGTTTGTTCCCATCTTTTACACGCAAATGGCAAGTTTGCCTCTGAAAATGAATCTTTCTAAAAACTCCGGCTAGAGTGGAGATTCTGGAAAACTACAGTTTACCTTTTACTATGATGATGAGCAATGTTGGGGAGTAACGGATTACATGTACCAGAGTTACGTAATCAGAGTACAAATTATGAGTAACTCTATTTGGTTACAGTTACTGTTTCAATGAGTGGTAATTGGATTACAATTACTTTGTTGAAATAAATGGATTACACAGCAGTATTTTCCTGTTTTCACATTTTGGGCTATATCCCTTTTTTTTTTTTTTTTTTTGGTAATTCCACTCATTGCCTGACACTAAATTAGATCTAAAACCAGATCTAAAACCAGGTCTAAACCAGGACTAAACCAGGTCTAAAACCAGGTCTAAACTAGATCTAAACCAGGTCTAAACCAGGACTAAACCAGGACTAAACTAGGACTAAAACCAGGTCTAAACCATGTATAAACCAGGATTTAACTGGACAAAACCATGCCACGTGGACTGTGTCTTCTCATTTTCTATCAATAATATTTTTAATATGGTTAAGGAAAGATTGGCCTTTTTATTGTCTTTTAGCAGACAAATGATCTTACGTGAAGATATCCTAGTCTTTGCTACTCTACTGCAAATCAAGTAATCCAAAGTATTCAGATTACATTACTCACGTTAAGTAATTTAATGGATTTCATTACAAACTACATTTTAGGGTTTGTAATCTGTAGGGGAATACATTTTAAAACTAACCTTCCCAACACTGATGATGAGTAGCAGTCACATTTCTTCCGGATGCAAAATCATATCAATGACAAGAGAGGAATGGGGCTTGGAGGTCAGCCATTTTGCCACTTTTTTTTACATATCTGTGGAGAGGCGAGCCCGCTCAGTAATGCACATTTTTCAAGATATTTTTGAGTAATACTAGTAGTAGATACGATGATGCTCGACATGCGGATGTAAACGAAAACTTTTTTGAAAACAATGCTGTGTGCACGATATTATTGTGTAAATCATTTTTGCGGAGAGAGGGAAATATTCATTTCTCAAGATACCCAGATTGGCAACTCTAGATATGAAATTATGCAAATGATTGTAGTGAAGTGCATGGTGTTTAAGAACTGCAGAATTTATGTGCAAATGAAACAAAACACAACTCCGAGTATGTTTTTGATGAGGAAGCAACATTAAAACATAGATCACAATAGAGCGAAATGCAGGCCAATTAAGATAGTAAAAATCATGCCCTGTGCCTTTAAATTATAGACTGTGGCTTCTTCACATTTTATAAAATTAAGAGCCCTCAATAATCACCATGAACCCCCACAGAGCAGGAACATCAGATCACACCCGCGTAAAGAGCAGCTCTGAGGCCTGTTTCATGGCTGTGGTAGTTTAGCAGAAAGCACAAATCATTCAAATGTTATCGCCTCAAATGAGTACAGCATGTTTGGCCTTCAGTTGTTTTCTTATAATTCTCTACTCTCTTCCTACTATTTGTTATATTGTCGCTCTTGGAAATGCACCATGACCAAGAACCAAGTGTCTGGGAATTGCAAGTGTTGGGCAGCTGTTTTCCCATGATTCTTTGTAACAATGTCCCTGATTGGATGAAACACGTCGACCTCTCAGCAGCTTGTGCGTAAGTTATCATCTGAGAAAATCTTATGTAAAAACTGTGTTATGTTAAATTACCAGATTATATTTTTTACACAGAGCACAATGTAAAGAGCATGTATCTTGTGCATTACATTAAACTGATTGCATTATTAAACATGCACTATATAACTTTTTAGTTGGGGGTGCATCACCTCAGCCTTGAATGTTCCACAGTATGGCATTAAACAGCTCTGCATTACATTTATTAAATTACAGGTAGTTTATAGCTCAAAAATACCTAGAAAATAGGCATTCTGACTGTGAGCCTCTCCACAGATCTGACCTTTAATTTGGTTTGGTTTGGTCTCCATGAAGACAGAAAGGTTTAATGCCATACTGTGAAACATTCCAGACAAAGCAATAATATATCTCCATGGAAAAAACAAAACAAAACAAAACAAAAAACACTTGAAAAGTAACACAATGCCAAAACCCTGTAATAACAGGAGTATTATGCAAAATAGATTTTTAGAGTTTTCTACCATGTTATAACATTGTTCCCTCATCAAAACCATGCCTGAAGTGGTTTTAGATGTCACGCATGCATGCTGAGTGATTTAGTGATCTTTCCCATGCCCTTCTTGAACCTTTCTTAAAGTTCTACCTCACCCATGCTTCCACACTACAATTCTCCCTAAATATACAAAAGCATGATACAAAACTGTACATAACTTCACAAACCTGCAGTAGTTTCATTAGCGGGGTGCACACTGATTGTGTTGTGATGGAGCTCTGAAGGGGGAGTAACTTTGCCCAGGGAGCAAGAGACGAGGGGAGACGTATAAAACATGTTAATAGCCTGTTTTCTGTGAATATAGCAATAAAAGGTAACACGGTGATCTGAACATGGTGGTGTTAACAGTTAATACCCCACAGAAGTAAAGTACCTCTTCTTTAAGGATTAGGTGTCTGTTTGGGATAGTACTTTGCTTAATCGTATTCTCAGAAACTTAAAAGCACAAATCATTTAACTTATCATCTCAAATGACTACAGCATGTTTGGCTTGTAGTTTTCACCGGTTGAATTCTCTGCGGTGTAATCACAGTCTGTACCACTCGCAAGTGTGAAACTCTTCCATCTGGGTTTCTCGTTTCATTAAAAACATGTTTCCAGACAGGGTGAAGTTTTAGGTTAAGAGGTGGCCCTACAGTTTTTTATATTATAATTTTAATTATGTATTTATTTAATTTATATTTTTTTATTCAGTCACTTTTAGTCTTTAATTTTAAATGTGCACTATGTAACATTCTAGTCCCTAACCCACCCTGTGAAGCCTAACAGACTGTTATAGGTCAGATCTGTGGAGAAGCGATCCTGCTCACAATAAGAATTAATGTTTGGTTTTATTTTAAATTATTATTATTAACATTCTTTTCTTTTCCTTATTTCAACATTCAACAAGAATAATATTAACCAAGTAGAAAAAAAAAGATAAATTACAGAATACATGTTTTTGAGCAATAAACTGAATGTACTTGAATACATGCAAGATACTGTATATGTTTAAAGATGCTCTGAGCATTTTTTATTTTATTTTTTTATTTTTTTCCTGGTGGGGGGTCCACTACCAACTTGTTTCCATGGAGATGTTATTGCTTTCCCTGGAATATTCCGTGGTATGACATTACACATTCCCATCTTTATTCATTACTGGTGTTTCATTCATCTGTGTGGAGACAAGTACAGGTGACTGACCATTCACCAAGAAAAAGTTACATAGTGCAGCTTTAATTGAAGTCTGAGTGCACTTCCAAAAGCAGGACATGAGCGTGGCTCACATACAAACCCATGACTCAAAGAGAATAGTTGAGCACAAGAAAAAGCAAAGAACAGAAGATTAGGACAAAGAGTGAAGGGAACGTGTACATTTACTCACATCAGAGGAACAGAGAGGATTATAAAAGTACTTTGAAGTGAGGACTAAACCAGGACTAAACCAGGGCATGGTGCAATGTCCCGAGAGCATGCGTAACACTGCTAAATAAGCGAGCTACGCACCATTTGTTCCTGTTTTAGCGTTGGGTTTTGGATTACTGGATTAATTCAACGAATCATTAAAGGGCCTGTATCGGGAACATGTTTTTTTTTTTTACTTTGAACTTTGAGCCCTGCCCACTTAGTCACAGTTACGTATATTAATTAAAGAAGATTTATTGTGCTTGAGTCTGCTATATAATTATAATCTATGACAGCCGTGGATCATTACTTTATCATTTGCACAATTTAAAATCTAAAATGATAAATGCTAGGAAACTGTGGTGTAACCGATTAAGAAAAGGAAAATTGGATTGTAATGTCGATTGCTCAATGATTGCTCAAATATGCACAAATCACTCCAAATACAACTTTGGTACTAAAAAGCACTTCTTTTAATAAAAAAACACTTTACAAAGATCGACTTTACAAAGACAACAAAAGAGAGGAGAGGTGTATGGGTGTACAATAGCCAAAACTCAGATGGCAAGTATTAAGCAATGCCTGTTGTTACTGTAAAGCAGGGATCACCAAACTTTTTTTTTCTGAGGGCCACATTATCGCTCCTGACTGTGATGGGCGCTGGGTTTGGGTCGGCTGTATAACAGAACTGCATGACCCTGACGACGCAGGTTATGTTCTTTGAAAACCGCCGCACTTTCTTTACAGATCAGACAAACTGCGCTGTCCTTACACTGAACAAAAAAATAATTGCCCACTGAATACACTACATTCTCTGTCAAGACTTCGTACTTTAACACGAGCCATTTTGCTGTCCTTAACTGCACTACAGAACTCTGTAACTATGTTTTTAAACTCCATACACCTTCACCGCTGGAGTTGCCAATCTCTACTGAATAAAAGATAAAATGTAGCTGTTAACTTGAATAATATCTCTTGATTTTTTTATTACTCATGACATCACAAGGTGGAACAAAGCATTTTGAGCTTTGGAGATTAATAATAAAGGTTTACTCAAACGTGTGTGAATGAAACAAACATGTATACTTGTGTGTGAGGGCTCTCCTCGTCACTGAACTGATCTGTATGTTGGCCTGCTTGTCTCCATGGAGATAAATAAGCGTAATAATACCTTACTGTGAAACATTCCAAGCTAAAATGTGAAGTACATTTACATGGAGACCAGCATGTGGCATACCCTCCCCAAGAAAAGATACTATTATATTATATTCAGTGAATTTAGACTCAGACAAACTTTATTGATCCCAAGGGAAATTATTTGGACAGAGTAGCTCACACATCACAATAACATAATAACAAAGAGCAAAAATATCCTCCTGAGACCCGGTCCATTCATTTGTGTCCTTTATAGTGGACATTGAATTAAGCACTTTTATCTTTTAAGTGTTCTGAGATAGACTCTTGGGTGGGTGGACTAGGTTTCTCTGCCTAAATAGGGCTAGGGGATTATAGGGTACTATAATGTCCGGCTGGCTTGGGAACGCCTTGGGGTCCCCCTGGAGGAGCTGGAGGAAGTGTCCAGAGTGAAGAAAGTCTAGGAGTCCCTGCTAAGACTGCTGCCCCCGTGACTCGGCCTCAGATAAGCTGAAGAAAATGGATGGATGGATGGATCATGTCCAGGATAAAAAAATAAAAAAAAAACTCTAGGAGTTAGTTTGTGCACTATGCTGAAAAAAAAGAAGAGGAAATTAAAAGGGAGTCTAAAAACGTTTTGAGGTGACATCAACCAGTTTTACTTCATTTCACTTCGTACAAACTGTCTGACCTCACAGTGTTAGAATTTGTTCGCTTGACAGTAGGGGGTACTTTTTATCATTTAATCACTGTTATTTGGTCGTGACATATGTCATGCGCCGCTAACTGGTATTAAATTAAGCTTTTCCCAAATCCCGTAGGAAGAAGGACAATAACGTCTTTCCCCTTGATAAAATTCACCAAACATTCTCTTTGTTCCAGCTATAAATCCTCGATCTCAGGAATCGTTGACAACACTGAATATATGGCTCTTCGCTGATTGGCTGGTGCCCGAACTCGCACTTCCGGGGTTTTTGCGAACCGCCTAGTGTATTCTGATTCCTTTCGCTGGAGAGAAATGAAATTGAGCAGAGGCACTAGGTGGCACCAACCTGGCTATTCATTTACCTCCAAATAGATAAAAATAAATAAATAAATAAAAAATAACAAAATATATATATATTTCAATACACTTTTTGTCTTGTCTTGACCTTTAAATGTGAGAACACACAGAGCTTCGTCTTCCTCACGTGTTGCTGTAACTCCAGGTGTCACCTCCAGTGTATCCTGTTGTGAGTTGTGTGTTTTAGGTTTATGATTCCCACCCAAACACATGGAGAACATGCAAATTCCATGAAATGAGTGAGAACATGAGATCAGGGAATTGAACCTGGGGCGTATTCGATGTTAAAAAAACATGCTAACAACTATTACGACTCAGATGGAGATGTGTGAAGGAGCACGAGAGAGAAGGAGTCTGCAGCTCTGCCAAACACAGCCACGACTAATTGCAATTAATGGAAAACTAAAACTCGCAATCAGCCAAGAAGTTAAAGGGAATTTTGATTTTGTTTCCTGTTGTTTTGAAGCACGTAGCTCCAGGCCAAATGTGAAATAATAAACCAGAGTGTGACGACAGCGGCAAGTTTTAATCAGAGAGAAATGTGCCTCCTCCTTGAACCCGCACTAATGTTTATCAGAGCTTTTATGCCTTTGCCAGTTTCATTCAAAAGCGTAAAATGCCTTTATAGTGCCATCTGGTTTGTGGCCAGTTTAAGACACAGTTTTCACAGTTTTTAGTGCTGCTTTTATTACTATAACATACACAATAAAAGAGCAGAGAGCCTGTGAACACTGATGCTGAAGAAGAGAAGAAAGGCTGAGGGGGCTGCTGGTTTTGCTGCTTGAATATGTCTTTTATTACATGGAGGAACAGCAACGAGTTACGACCAGCGGGATGGTCTTCTTCAGGGCGTCTGTGAATCGATACTTTGCAGCTGAAACATTCCCTGGAGGTGTGATGCTAACTGTAGGCATGCTCCGTCTGAAGCTCTGTTACTCAAGTTAGATTTAATCTGAGCTTTACTTTAACACAACTGACTTAGGGCCCTTCCACATGACAAAGTATTTTGGTCGAATCTGTGAAATTTGTCTTTGTTTTGGCCTTTCGTTCACACGGAGCCGGCGTTTTGGGTGGGTGAAAACTGTGTGTTTTGAGAACAGGTTCCAGAGTGGAGAAATTTGACAATGCTGGTATTGAGTTGTTGTTGACAAGCAAACCGCAGCTTTTGGAAAACGATGACGTCGACCTCCGATGCAGAAAAGGCTGCAGCCCTCGATCCTCCGCGGACCACAAGGTTGTGCCGAAAATGGGACAGGTGTAGCCCACTGAGCTCTCCCGTCGCCCAGCAACCGAGACACTCGCTAATGTTAACAACATGCACCACAGAATATGCACACGGATCAATAACAAAGATTATGCACGGGTAATTAAACTTTGGGGATTTTGAGACCAAGTTATTCTAATAATTCTCATCCAAATTTTATGGCTGTTTAACGTTTACAAAACAAAATGGCTATATTTGTGGGAAACATGCAAAATTACCTTAAAGTAAAAAAGAAAAAAGAAAAAAAAAAACGGTGATGAGATATGCATTATTAAATATTATTATCATTGTTAATAGCGCCACATACAGGTGTGGCATATGTATTACATCGTATTCACTCAGTGCTCCGTTGTTGTCTGGACATGAATATTTATTAATCTGACACGTGTGGACGAAAAAAATTTTCAGCCTGCACAAAAAAAAAATAAAAAATCCAGGAGCGTTTGTCATGTGGACGTAGCCTTAGCTGGAACTACAAGAGATGAAATGATTTGTGCAGTTAAACAAGTCAAAAGTTTTTCAGTTAGTCACTCTCCCCTTTTTGTTAAAAATCAAACACCCAAACTTCTAAACAGAACCATAAACACTCGTATTGATCACAGACTCCTGAAAATGTGCTGTTTATTTTTATTTTTATTTTTTTCTTAAGTTTTTAAGTTCTCTAACCTTTTTCAGCTGTGTTAATTAACGTGTGAATTGTGTTGCCACGGTAACTTCTAAACACTGCTCCATACACATACATGTAGAACACCCCCAGTGTGATGTCAATGCAAAGAATCAATAATGAAAAATGAAAAATGTGTATGAAAATTCTCAGATCTCGTCTGATCTCTGAAGCTGAGCAGGGCTGGACTTGGTTAATAGTTGGATGTAGAACACTGGGAATACCAGGTGCCACTCTAGTGCAAACTGTTATTGTGTCCTTAAGAAAGACACTTCACTCACCTTGCTATGAAAGTGGTGGAAAGAGAGATTGGTGGTGGCTGCGTTTCATGGGTTACAGAGAAACATTTCCTTCCTGATTTGAAGGACTCTGTGAGGACCCAGTAAGGAGATTTTCCCATTCAAAGATATAATATTTTGATTTGAATGAAGCTTGAAATCCATGATTGAATTGGTAGTTTTCAGATTTTAGAATGTGATGGTGTCATACTCCCAGATGGGGGCCAGGGCCACTTTTCCCCTGTCCTACATTGTACTTTGCCATGAAATATCCAAACGGTAAATGCACAAATGTTCAACTTGGTATTTTATATTATTGACCAAACTCAAGAACTTACTGGATTTCAACATAATTTTGCATTTTTACAATTTTAATTTTAGCTGCCTCTCAAATGTACTAATTAATGGTAAATGGTCACACTCAAAGCACTTTACAACAAGGAACCACTCACCCATTCACACACACATTCACACACCAGTGTACGCAGACACTGTGGGCAGTGTGGGTTAAGTGTCTTGCCCAAGGACACAACGGCAGCATTCATCTGTGGGAGCTGGAATCACACCAGCCAACCTGTGAGTCAGTGGATCTGACCACTTAACCTGTGATGTTTATGTCAAGAGCTGGAATTGAACCGCCAACCTTCCGATCAGTGGGCGAATGCAACTGAGCTACTGCTGCCCCATTAATATTGGCCCATAGAACGCAGTGACGTCATCTGAAACCCAACAATAAGTGGTTTTCAGTTTCTAGAATATAATGATGTCATACTTCCAGATGTGATCAATATGTTTCGTGTTCATGGTGTTTGATTTTTTACAAATAAGGTGAGCAAGACTAACTGAAAAACTGTTGGCTAATGCCAGCTCGCCTGTGACTGATATTTGAGAGACAGTTGCTTAACAGCACAAATCAGGTCACCAGTTCCACCTAAGTCACTTCTTTAAGGACAGATTGTGCTAAAATAAAGCTCAGATTAAAGTCTAACAAAGCCTCAGACAGAGCAAAGTCTTCAGTTAGCATCACACCCCCAGGGAATGTGGATGACATCATTAGAAAGGCATCAGTGTGCATCATTTTATTATTGCATTAAACATTCAAATTTAAAAAGTTAAATTATAGTTTATATTTATCCACTTTGTTGATATATTCCTATAATTTGCATATTTTTTATTTGCTTCTCCCTTGTAAAAAATAAAATAAATTTTTAAGTATTTCAGCAGGATACAGTGTTGGGCAGTAACTTGTCCAATACTACTACAAAGCAATATTACAGCTGCTTTCAGAATACTTCTTTAGTAATAGTAAATGTGTTCAATTGAGTTATTAGATTACAATTACTTGACCTAGTAACGCTGAGTTACTTTTCTCCTCATGAGTGTGTGTCATCCATCACAAGTGTGTTGTAAAACAGTGAAGCAGATAAACAGGAGCATGGGAGGTGATCTCCAACTTTGTGACGCAGATCAGCAGTGAACCGAAACAACACAAATATTGGTTTATAGTGCAGTGGTGTCTCATCTGAGCGAATAAAGCTCTACAACAGAAACAGGGTTCAAAAACATTTGGGTGATAAAAATAAAACAAAAATACATCAGGGACTGCTGCTTCTTTTTTAATCCAAAAGTTTTCACTGTGAAACCTGTACAAGTATTTGATCAGTCTAAAAAAAGTACATCACTGATTGAAACGTGTGAATTCAAGGCCAGGGAATAGTATGGAGGAATCATGGAAAACCTTAAGTTAACATCTATACAAACTCTGTTATATGTTCACTAAAACTCAGAATCCCTGTAGTTACAGATAAAGCACCCGTACAGGGACCACATCACATTAAATACCTCTCGCCCACTTCTTTTGAGTTCATGTTTTGTAGTAACACGTCAGGCTTGAACAAATATTTTGTTTCATTTCAAATCTGCACAAGCTTCTAAACTCCCAACAGTCATGGCATTACCTGTTTCTCTCCTTGACCCGCTCCGTCTCCTTCATTTCATCCTTTTTTAAGCGCTCCTCTCTCTCGCTCTCTTTTTTTTTTTTTTTTTTTTTTTTTTTTTTTGTTCCTGTCCTCCGCTGCCCTCTCTCCCTCGCTCTGTCCTCACTTCACCTCTGGCTTTGTTCCCTCGCTCGGTTAAATGATTTCCCCATTACGGCAAAGACAAAGGCTCTTAATGTGAAACCAGGGACAGCGCTCTGCAGGTGCCTCTGTTTTCGAACACATGTCAGTCACTCACATGTTCAGTGGCACTCAGATCCGAGGGGCGTAACGCAGAAACAAAACCCCGCCGTCTACTAGTTTCAATATTAGCTGCGTACACTGTAAAAAAAGAGCTCACGTTACAATGAATCTGATCTCGTCTGTTTCAGCGTCTAAGTCGTTTACCTGGTCTCAGCATCAACAGTATAATAGAACTAGTTTAGCGTGATTTTAGTCCTTATTTATTTTGATTCTATTTGAATTATTTATCATTACTCACTGAATAGTTTGAACCAATTTTTTTGTTATTGTGTTAACTGACCTCTTTTTTTTTTTTCCCTATGATTTCTGTATGTTGGTTTTATAATTTTTGTATTGTTTTTGCACACTTGTTTTTTAACAGTGCTTTAAAAATTAAGATTTATTCATTATTAATATATTAAATGTTACCTTATATTGTCCCCAATATAAGGTAACATAGATCTCCATGTTATCATATACTCTTGAAATGCTATATTTGCCAAAAACAACATATTAAAATGTTTTATGAGTTTCAGTTTTGGTTCTGACACTCTGAATCACCACTCCCTTTGCTCCGTGTGCTGCGTCTTGCATTCTTTTTGTATCATGTTTTAATATTTAGGTCAGAGGTCAGAACCGGATAGGATAGTATTGCTGTAAAGGTTTTTGATGATGGTAAAAAGTATGGATGTAACAATAACCGAAATATCGTGATATCGTATCGTCAAAAGTCTCACAATAATATCATGGGCTGTCACAATATATCGAATTACAAGTTCCTTTGTTTAAATACATGGTTTTTATAGTAGTAACAGCTTATACACGTAGAGAACTACATTCCCCATGATTCATTTCAGCGCAGACAACATGAAGATATATGTTTTTAATTGAATTCTTGGTTTTATGACGGAAATAACTCACACCAAAATCTTGTCAAGGTATAAAAGCAAAAAAGTGTCCCATCTACAATTATATCAGCCTCTTCTAAATATCGCAATAAATATTGCACATCGTGATAATATCGTATCGAGAGATTTGGATATCGCTACATCCCTAGTAAAAAGTAAATTTTGCATCATACCCTGTGTAGCATCCAGTCAAATTGAAAAGGCCAGAACTGATGGTTAAATAACTTTAATCTTTTCCTTGTCGTGTCATAGCAACAACGTAAGAGCAAGACAAGAACCAAATAACAGAAATTATCATAAGATCACCGTATCACTAGCTCGTTACACAGTTTACCATCCATATACATCCATATTTTAACATTAATTCAATAAAAATTCAATACAAATAAAACAAACCTTGGCCCATGTCGACTGTTGCTATCTTTAGGTTTTTATACCACTTTTAACCATTGTTTTTGTTTTTCACCATTAGCATTGCTGTGTTTACTTCGCGTCTTTTCTGTATACCAAGGTGTATACCAATGTTTTTACCTTCACTTCTGCTCCCACAGGAAGTCACCAAAATAAAAGCGTAACCTTACTGTTAAATGCCATGGACTATATGTTAATGTATATGAGAGCTAAGTTGACCTTTACACCCCGACTTTAAAAGAGGATGTATTGTGGTCATTATAGCCTGATTAATCAGCCAGTTTCATTTCATTTCACATTGTACAAACCGTCTGACCTCACAGTGTTAGAATTCCTTTGCTCGACGGTAGGTGGGTACTTTTTATCATTTAACTAATTGCTGCTATTTGATAATCACATATGTAATGCACCACTAACAGGGATAACTCTTCATCAACATATATCTGTTTCTGAAAACCCAGACACCTTACCGGGCGTGGGGGGTGGGGCCTCGACATTCAGCTACACTCACCTCGCAAACTGTGCACATGACCTCCCACTTGTCTCGACCGAGATGGAAAACGGGGAATTTCTTGTACAAGTCATTGTTAAATACACATTTGTGCTTCGGCATGTTGCAGGCTGACCGACTGTTTGTGTCTGCTCGCTCCTTCTGAGTGCACAGAGAGCTATACGAGAACCGCTGAATTTAATGGCCCATGCAATGAAAGATCACGAAAACCTGGACATTTGCATCACTTTATGAAAAAAAGTCCGGACACTCAAGACAGGACGAAAAAAACGGACATATCCAAGGAAAAACGGATGTTGGTCACCCTAATTAAGCTTTTCTCAAATCCCGTAGGAAGATTTGGGAAAAGATCTTTCCCCTTGATAAAATTCACCAAACACTTTCTTTGTTCGATCTCGGGAATCGTTGCCTACACAGAATGTATTCACTGACTGGCTGGTGTCTGAACTTGCACTTCTGGGGTTTTTGCGAACCATCTATTGTATTCCAATTCCTGACCTAATCGCTGGAGAGAAATTAAATTGAGTGGAGGCACTAGGTGGCGCCAGCCTGGCTAGTCACTATATGCCTCAAAACCCTAAATCAGAAATCTCAACTTTCATCTCTGATTGGCTAATTCGGCTGTCAATCATGCGCATCATTTCATTTAGCTCAGACCCATGGATATAAATCAGGAACAGTGCCTTTAGCTGTGTCAGTATTTCTTGCACAGTGTAGTGATTTAACATGTCACTGGCCTGTTGTAATCTATTGTGTAAATGCTCTCACCGCTCATGTTGTTGATGTTGTGATTATCCTCTCTCTCCTCTCGCTTTAAGCACTTTTTGGACCTCTCTACTTCCGTCCCAGCCAGAACCCGGGGACATGACCCGGGATAATTCCCTTGTTGTTTTCTGCTTGTTTAGTTGTTGACGTTGATGTCCATTTTGTTGCGAGCAGCTCGTTGGAGTGTCATCACAAATACACGGCTCTATTCACCTCCTCTGACCCCTGCTCAAACAAACCAGAGCGGGGAGGGAGTCACGCTTTAGGTGACAGAGTATTCAGACCAAAGTGACATTGTCCTTTAAAAACGAATGCAAAAAGCGTTTTCTATTGAGGCAATATTTGTGTTGACTGCAGCAAAAATTTCATAAATGACTAAATTAACCAAAAATATGAGCACAAATGGTTTTCAGAACAACATTATAATTCTGTTTTTGAAATGTATAAATCACAAAGTTACTAAAACATTTTGCAGAATTGTGCATTTTAAACATGCTTCTTGGACTGGTTCAAAATTCATTCAGTTCAAGTGCATTTTTAGTGATATTGTAAAATGTTCTAGAATATGACATTAAACTAATCTTTCTCAAAGCAATAAGTTAAAGCTTATTGACTTATTGTTCACAGCGGGAAACAAAACCAAAACTTTTGCTCATGTAACAAAACAGTTACTTCAATAAAAATATTATTCAACTAGGAGTAAAAGTATGTAGCTAGAAAAATCCTCTGAAACGTTTTTCCTTTTAAAGTTTCTGTAAATGTAACTACCCACCTCTGCATATCCCCAAATACTGCATGTTTTAATAAAGATTTGTAAAGTAATGAATGGGATATTACAAAAGTTTGGCTGGGTGTGTGGTTATCCGCTTTACGCAGAGGCTAAATCTCCAGTGGCTCTGCTCCAAAACTAGTGGACAAGATTAGCCTTTATCCTGTAGCAGCACGAGCAGGAGCCTCTGAGGTCAGGAGCAGGGAAATGCACAGGACACAATCTAGAGACTGAAAATGACGTTATTAAAAGGAGAGTGAGAGCTGATATTAGGCAGATAAATTTAATAAATACATATTCTGTGCAATGTGGTCCTTGATTACCAAATATATACTAACCAAATATCACAGGAAATGGGAGGTAAAGAGCAGAGACAACACAAATTATCTGTGTCCTGGTTTAGATTCAGATTCAGAATTTTGTATTGGTACCAGAGGGATCAGTAAAATGACTATTTAGTCTTGGTTTTGCATTTTACAGTGCAGTATTCATTCACTCCACACTCAGAGGTGGTAACCTACTATTATAGCCACAACTGCCCTGGGGCTGACTGACAGAAGCAAGGCTGCCAATCTGCACCATCAACCCACACACACACACACACACGCACACACACGCGCACACACACACACACACACACCACTTTCATACTTGGTAGTTTAGTTTTAACTTCTTGGGTTCTTTTTAAAGACAATGCAGTAAAGTGTGTTTACCTTGTTGACATGTTTCGGCTGCTAGCTGCAAGCCATCTTCAGAACTGTCACCGGTGTTGGTGGTGACGTGTCGTATATCAGCTGTTGTTACTTCCTGTAGGCGTGGTCAGCCTGATGGACCTGCAGGTCGCTCAGACTGACCACGCCTCCCGTCGCCCGGTGTCTCTGGTGGAGGGTGTCCCAGGTGTGTGAAAGGAGGAACGCGCCGTCGTCACGGTTAATGCTGTCCGTGCCTCGCTTTCTGATTTCAGCGTCCTCCTTGATCCAGCGTTTGAACTTGTTGTTTTCTGATCCAATGATCCGAGCCCCGTCCCAATCCAGAATGTGGTTGTTCCTTTTTACAGTGTCTGATATGGCGGATTTTAGGTTTTCCTGTTCTGCTTTGTCTTTTTGTGTTCTGGTGAGTCTCCCTGACGTTTCCTTCTCGCATTCCTTTTGGTGTTCCTTTTTTCAGATGTGAAATGCCCGGCCTGTTTCCCCTATGTATGATTTATTGCATGATTTGCATTGAATTTCGTAGTTTAGTCTTGTTTTAGCCTTTGCTTAGTCCTAGTTTCATCCTGGTTTAGTTCTGCTTTAGCCCTAGTTTAGTCCTGGTTTGGTCCTGGTGTGGTCCTGGTTTAGTCCTGGTTTGGTCCTGATTTAGACCTGGTTAAGTCCTGCTTTAGTCCTGGTTTAGTCCTTGTTTAGTGCTGATTTGGTCCTGGTTTAGTCCTGGTTTGGTCCTGGTTTGGTCCTGGTTTGGTCCTGGTTTGGTCCTGGTTTAGTCCTGGTTTGGTCCTGGTTTGGTCCTGGTTTGGTCTGGTTTAGTCCTGGTTTGGTCCTGGTTTGGTCTGGTTTGTCCTGGTTTAGTCCTGTTTAGTTGGTCCTGGTTGGTCCTGGTTGGTCCTGGTTTGGTCTGGTTTGGTCCTGGTTTAGTCCTGGTTTGGTCCTGGTTTGGTCCTGGTCCTGGTTTAGTCCTGGTTTGGTCCTGGTTGGTCCTGGTTTGGTCCTGGTTTGGTCCTGGTTTAGTCCTGGTTTAGTCCTGGTTTGGTCCTGGTTCGGTCTTGGTTTGGTCCTGGTTTGGTCCTGGTTTGGTCCTGGTTTAGTCCTGGTTTGGTCCTGGTTTGGTCCTGGTTTGGTCCTGGTTTGGTCCTGGTTTGGTCCTGGTTTAGTCCTGGTTTGGTCCTGGTTTGGTCCTGGTTTGGTCCTGGTTTGGTCCTGGTTTAGTCCTGGTTTGGTCCTGGTTTGGTCCTGGTTTGGTCCTGGTCCTGGTTTGGTCCTGGTTTGGTCCTGGTTTGGTCCTGGTTCGGTCCTGGTTTAGTCCTGGTTCTGTCCTGGTTTAGTCCTGGTTTGGTCCTGGTTTGGTCCTGGTTTAGTCCTGGTTTTGGTCCTGGTTTAGTCCTGGTTTGGTCTGGTTTGGTCCTGGTGGTTTGGTCCTGGTTTGGTCCTGGTTTGGTCCTGGTTTGGTCCTGGTTTGGTCTGGTTTGGTCCTGGTTTAGTCCTGGTTTAGTCCTGGTTTGGTCCTGGTTTGGTCCTGGTTTGGTCCTGGTTTAGTCCTGGTTTGGTCCTGGTTTAGTCCTGGTTTGGTTCGGTCCTGGTTGGTCCTTGGTTTCTGGTTTGGTCCTGGTTTAGTCCTGGTTTAGTCCTGGTTTGGTCCTGGTTCGGTCTTGGTTTGGTCCTGGTTTAGTCCTGGTTTAGTCCTGGTTTGTCCTGGTTTGGTCCTGGTTTGGTCCTGGTTTGGTCCTGGTTTGGTCCTGGTTTGGTCCTGGTTTGTCCTGGTTTGTCCTGTCCTGGTTTGGTCCTGGTTGGTCCTGGTTTAGTCCTGGTTTAGTCCTGGTTTGGTCCTGGTTGGTCCTTGGTTTGGTCCTGGTTTGGTCCTGGTTTGGTCCTGGTTTAGTCCTGGTTTGGTCCTGGTTTGGTCCTGGTTTGGTCCTGGTTTAGTCCTGGTTTGGTCCTGGTTCGGTCCTGGTTCGGTCCTGGTTTGGTCCTGGTTCAGTCCTGGTTTAGTCCTGGTTTGGTCCTGGTTTGGTCCTGGTTTGGTCCTGGTTTGGTCCTGGTTTGGTCCTGGTTTAGTCCTGGTTTGGTCCTGGTTTGGTCCTGGTTTGGTCCTGGTTTGGTCCTGGTTTAGTCCTGGTTTGGTCCTGGTTTGGTCCTGGTTTGGTCCTGGTTTGGTCCTGGTCCTGGTTTAGTCCTGGTTTGGTCCTGGTTTGGTCCTGGTTTGGTCCTGGTTTGGTCCTGGTTTTGGTTTGGTCCTGGTTCGGTCCTGGTTTAGTCCTGGTTCTGTCCTGGTTTAGTCCTGGTTTGGTCCTGGTTTGGTCCTGGTTTAGTCCTGGTTTGGTCCTGGTTTAGTCCTGGTTTGGTCCTGGTTTGGTCCTGGTTTGGTCCTGGTTTGGTCCTGGTTTGGTCCTGGTTTGGTCTTGGTTTGGTCCTGGTTCGGTCCTGGTTTAGTCCTGGTTCTGTCCTGGTTTAGTCCTGGTTTGGTCCTGGTTTGGTCCTGGTTTAGTCCTGGTTTGGTCCTGGTTTAGTCCTGGTTTTTGGTCCTGGTTTGGTCCTGGTTTTCCTGGTCCTGGTTTGGTCCTGGTTTGGTCCTGGTTTGGTCCTGGTTTGGTCCTGGTTTGGTCCTGGTTTGGTCCTGGTTTAGTCCTGGTTTGGTCCTGGTTTGGTCCTGGTTTGGTCCTGGTTCAGAGTGTGGTATTTGATGAGTATTATTAGCTGTTCCTGTGACACATGCTGAGGCTGAGTGGGAGACTGGGGCGTCATGGCAGCAGCAGAAACAGAAATAAAAGAAGTTCAGGTGAGGTCACTCTCTATCTCACTCTCTCTACTCTCTCTCTTTTCCTCTCTCACCCCCCTCTGTCATTCTCTCCTCCCGTCTCTGCCCTCCATCCCTCTCTCTCTTCTTCTGTCATCTGTCCCTGATCTATCTCTATCGCTCTCCCTCCTCCTCTCTCTCATTCTCTCTTCCCTTTCTCACATCTCTTTCTCTCTCTCTCTCTCCATCTTTCTCTCTTCCCTCTCTCCCACCTCCCTCTCTCCATCCTTCTCTCTTCCCTCTCTCCCATGTCTCTCTCCTTCCTTCTCTTTTCCCTCTCTCCCATGTCTCTCTCCTTCCTTCTCTTTTCCCTCTCTCCCATGTCTCTCTCCTTCTTCTCTCTTCCCTCTCTCCATCTCTCTCTCTCGCCTTCTCTCTTCCCTCTCTCCCATCTCTCTCTCGCCTTCTCTCTCTCCCATCTCTCTCTCTCGCCTTCTCTCTTCCCTCTCTCCCACCTCTCTCTCTTTCATTCTCTCCTTCCTCTCTCCCATCTCCCTCTCTGTCTCTCTATCTTTGTCTCCCCCTCTCTCCTTCTCTCTTCTCCCTCTCCCATCTCTCTCTCTCCTTCTTTCTCTCTTTCCTTTCTCCCACCTTTCTCTCTCCCTCTCTCTCTCCTTCCTTCTTTCTTCCCTCTCTCCCACCTCTCTCTCGCTCTCTCTCCTTCCTTCTCTGTTCCCTCTCTGCCACCTTTCTCTTTCTATCTCTCTCTCTCCTTCCTTCTCTCTTCCCTCTTTCCCACCTCTCTCTCCTTCCTTCTCTCTTTCCTTTCTCCCACCTCTCTCTGTGTCTCTCTCTCATTCTCTCTTCCCTCTCTCCCACCTCACTCTGTCTCTCTCTAGCTCTTTCTTCTTCTTCCTTCTCTCTCGTCCACCCCTCAGTCCCCTCTCTTTCTCTCTCCTTTTTCTCTCCTCTCTCTCATCCACCTCTCTGTCCCCTGTCTCTCTGTCCCTCTCTCCTTCTCTCTTCCCTCTCGTCCTCCTCTCTCTCTCTTTCTGCGTGCGTGCGTGTGTGTGTGTGTGTGCGTGTGTGTGTGTGTGTGTGTGTGTGTGTGTCCTGAGAGCAGGGCACATCGCTCTTAAACAGAGGAGACATTAGTGGAGATGTTGTTGTGAGTCAGAGGAGATGTGTTTCTCTCTCATCACTCTGAGCTCTGCCACAGTGACACCATCCCCTTTATTATTTTATTATAGGAGCTTAGCAGTATTATTAACACATTATTCACAAAATGCTGCTTAAAGGTGCTGTATTACGCTAATTTGGCTCTTGTGAACTTTCAGTCATGTTATAAAGTTTCCTTATTAAAAACACACCGGAGGTTGTGTTTTGTTTCATTCACACATAATAATATTTTATTCACACATAATCCTGCATTATTAGTGTGTCTACATCCCCAAAGCTCAAAATGCTCTGTTCCGCCTTATGATGTCATGAAGCAGGAGTTTTCAACTTAACACCTTTTACCGTTAGTTCAGTAGAGATTAGGACTTCCAGAGGTGAAAATATCCAAATGATTCCAGTGAAGGTTTATGGAGTTTAAGTAAAGTGCTCAGGTCTCTGCACTGAACCCTGTGGATCAGATAATAGACATTAAAGTGGCTCTGCTTGTACAAGTCTCTCCACCAAAGTACCAAAGTACATCTGTGACATGTTAGTGTCATATGAACATCTCGCACTCTGAGGAGCTCAGGGCCCGGCCTCCTGCTGGTGCCCAGAGTCACGACTAAACAGGGGGAGTCAGACTATGTTTATATGATGACGGTCTGAACAGAAGACGCAAAAGTGGTGTCAAGTCTTCACTTTTTATTTCTTGTTTAGACGAGCATTTTCAGGAAGAAATCTGTGTACATACGGAGACGCAAACGTGTGTGGAATTTCATCAGTTATGCATGCCGTCTGGCTCACCTGCGACGAACTGGTGCATCCAGAATTTGACAGAGATCTGTTCACTAATAATATCTCTGCACATTCTGTACATTTGTTGGGATGCCTCCTGTAAGTTTATTAGAGCTGTAGTGCAGCAGGTCCGACGCATGGAAATGATCCATGTTTGATTCTGTGTACTGTATGTATGTGACATAAACATGTACGTGACGTGAGCAGATCTGACCAGAGTTCTGCGTCTTGTACAGTGTAGACAGAAACCCTGTAGACAGAGAGTGTATTCAACTTTTCCACTCTGGAGGGTGCTTTCAGATTTGTGCATTTTTAAGCCCCAAAAAAGCCATCACCGTCTAAATGAAAGGCACTTCCAATAAAATATTTTGTCGTTTTTACCCGCAAGCGTTCTCGTGTAAACAGGTCCTTAGTGTTTCAGTTTTAAGCAGCTAAAACCTGAACAGTCTTCCTGAACATGTGAGACAGACTCCACTTTGCCTCTGTTTAAATCAGTGCTTCTCAAATAGTGGGGCGCGCCCCCCTGGGGGGGCGTGAGGCTCCGTCAAGGGGGGCGCGTTTGACCTCGGGGAACATGCTTTTTTATTTTTTTATTTTGATTTTTTTTTTACTGTCTTAAGGGCCGTTCACACCAAAGCGTCAAAAAACACCTTGACGCCTCTATTTGGAGCCTTTGCATTTGAGTTCAGACGCCCCCGACGCGCATCTTTGACGCCGTGGACGAACGGGACAAAAATACTTGACGCGCGTCCGTTGCCCTGGAAACAAGAGCCCGGTCCCGCTCTTTTCCCGAAACAATGTCAGACCAGACTGAGAGAGTGTTTTTATGACATAAAACATCAGCGGAGGAGATCGGGTCGACGACTTGGGCGTTTATATATTTCTACTCCGCTAATGACACTGGATCAGTCCCGGTCTAGTCCTGGTCTAATACCGGTCTGGTCCTGGTCTAATCACGGTCTAGTCCCGGTCTAGTCCTGGTCTAATACCGGTCTAGCCCTTGTTTAGTCTCGGTCTAGTCTCGGTCTAGTCCCGGTCTAGTCCTTGTTTAGTCTCGGTCTAGTCCTGGTTTAGTCCTGGTCCGGTCCTGGTGTAGTCCTCGCGATCGGCTCGGTGATTGTGGTGTATATATTTATTCTCCGCTCATGTTGGTGGTTCTCGTTCTGGTTCTCGGGTTTTTCTTCCTGATAATAACGTCGCTGCGTCTCTGGATACTCGTCCCTGATTGGTTGACGCGGCGCGTCTGACGCGAAAAGTTCAGCATTTTCAACTTCTTGACGCTGACGCCTTGGACGCGCGTCTTGGCCGCTGACGCCAAAACGCTGAAGACGCGCCGCGCTGACGCCAGATTCGCGCCGCGCTGACGCCGAAAACGCGCCGCAAAAACGCAGGACGCTCTAGTCGCGCGTCCACATAGACTTTACATAGAAAGTGGACGCTTTGACGCTTTGGGCTGAACGGGCCTTTAGAATAAAGTGCAATTGCACTTCCACTACATTAGGGGGCAGTGGCGCTCTCATTGGCAGAGTGTGCGCAGGGAGCATTCGCTCGGTGGTGTAGGAGTTTTGTTTGCACTGAGCATGCGCGCTTTGCACACAGCACAGAGTTTGAGTATGAAGTGTAGACACGAAGTGTAGCAGACCCTCAAGTGACACCATGAAAAACATATTTAACAGGGATGAGAAGACAGACGGAGAGAGACGAAGATAAAGAGACAAACGAAAATCTCCCGAAAGCTAAGACGAGGAAATATGACGAAGCGTATATAGCGCTTGGCTTCACTGTGACTACGGTGGGAGACGAGGAAAGACCGGTGTGCTTACTGTGTCTAAATATGTTGGCAGCGGACAGCATGAATCCCAATAAATTAAGGCGTCACTTAAATACATTACACCCCAATCACTCTGATAAGCCACTTGAGTTTTTTCAGCGAAAACGTGCCGAATATTGCCGACAATCATCCCGCTTTGTGACTGCTACTTCAGTAAACCAGCGAGTGTTGTTGGCGTCATATAAGGTGGCAGTGTTACGCAGAGGTGCACTTATAACAATTTTATAGACAAATGATACTATCTATAGTCACGCGGGGGGGCGCGAGATGTTTTATTCGTCCCAGGGGGGCATGACAGAAAATAATTGAGAAGCACTGGTTTAAATCCAGGCTCAGAACAGTTCAGTTTATCTGCATATGACTGACAGGTTTTCATTTTTCATTCCTCACTTTTCTCTCTCATGTCTCTCTCTTTTTTAATTTTATGATGATTATTTATGTTTTCATTTATTTTTATTGTAATTTTTCTGTATTTCTTATTGTGTAAAGCACTTTGAATTACTTTGTGTACGAATTGTGCTCTACAAATAAACTTGCCTTGGCTTTAAAAACACAGAGGAGCACTTCCTGTATTACCACATAACATTACAAGGTGGATCACGTCCCCTCTCTTTCACTCTCTCTCCATTTATCCCCCTCTCCCTCTTACCCATCCTCTACCCCTTTCCACTCTCTCGCTCTCACTCAATTTCCCTCCCTTTCTCTCTCTTTCTTTCTATCTCTTTCTCTCTCACTCCCTCTCCCTCTTACCCACTCTCTCTCCCTCTCTCTATCCATTTCCACTCTCTTTTCCTCTCTATCTCTTTCTCTCTCACCCCTCTCTCCCTCCTACCCAGTCTCTCTCCTTCTCTCTACCCCTTCCCACTCTCCCTCTCAGCCAGTCTATCCCCCTTCCTCTCTCTCTTTCTCTCAACTCCCCCTCTCCCTGTCTATCCCTTTCCACTCTTTCCCACTCACACAATCTCCCTCCCTCTCTCTCTCTCTCTCTCGATCTTTTTCTCTCTCATCCCCTCTCCCTCTTACCCAGTATATCTCCCTCTCTCTACCCTGTTCCACTCTCTTCCTCTCACAAATCTATCTCTCTCAATTTCTCTCTTTCTCTCAATCTCTTTCTGTCTTACCCCCCTCTCCTTCCTACCCACTCTCTCTTCCTTTCTCTTTCGCCGTCTCCTTCTCTTTACCCTCCTCGCCCTCTCCTCTCTCTTTCTCTCTATCTGTCAATCTCTCACACTCTCTCTTCCCGTCTCTTCACTTCCTTTTTTCCCTCTCTTTCCCATACGTCGTGCTGTGACTCAGTGGTTGCTGCGTACATGCTCGGAGCACATGTCCGCGAGGCCTGCTGATGCTTAGATTAGAAACGAACGTTACAATAGAGACTTACCGGATCCGTGCTGACTCAGGGGTTAAACCAGGCGATGGCAAGCGGCAATGTCCTGACCCCGCCTGATCCGTCATCACATACATTCCTTTACATTTAATTAGTCCATAAATGGGTCGACATAAACGTATAGCGCCCTCTGGGGAGTCTGACGCAAGGCAGAAGTATGCGGCTGTAAAATACTCGTATGTTTCGACCCACAATTAACCAACTTCATGGATAGATTTTTAAAAAAATTTATGGAAGAGGTGGAAGAGAATAAGTGAAATTAAACTCCAGCTTCAAATTTCAAACTGTTACTGTGTCCTTGTGCAAGACACTTCTCTCACATGTAAGAATGTGCTGGCAAGACAGTGACTGAAGGTCGTTTTGGGTGAATACTGAGTCACTGTTACAGTTAAAAGAGATAAGCATGCATGTGGGTGGGTGTGGGAGTGTATTATTATCTCAAAAAAAAAAAAAAAAAAAAAAAAAAAAGAAAGAAAGAATGAGAAGGTGACGGTCCACTATCAGCTGTCTCCATGGAGGGGTTAATGCTTTGCCAAGAATGTTTCACGGTCTGGAATTTAACTTATTTCTCCAGGACAGGTGATAGGTGTGGAAAGGTGTCAGTGAGTTTAATGCCGTGCTGTGGAACATTCCGGGCAAGGCAATATAATCTCCACACAGACGAGCAGGTAGAAGACCCTCCACCAGAAAAATTGACTAAAAATCTCCATGTATCCTTGATTTAGTCCTCCTGGTCTAGCCCTGATCTAGTTCTGGATTAGTCCTAGTCTAGTCCTGGTCTAGTCCTGATTTAGTCCTGATTTAGTCTAGTCCTGGCCAGTGTTGGGGAGTAACAGATTACATGTACGTAATCAGAGTACAAATTATGAGTAACTGTATTCAGTTACAGTTACTGTTTCAGTGAGTGGTAATTGGATTACAGTTACTTTGTTGAAATAAATAGATTACATGTTCACATTTTTGGGCTTTTTTTTTTTTCTTTTTTCGGTAATTCCACTCATTTCCGGAAACTAAACCAGGTCTAAACTAGAGCTAAACCAGGACTAAACCAGGACTAAACCAGGTCAGGTTCACATTTTTGGGCTACATATATATATATATATATATATATATATATATATATATATATATATATATATATATATATATATATATATATATATATATAATATACACACACACATATATATACATATATATATATATATATATATATATATTATATATAATATTTTTAATATGGTTAAGTAAAGTCTGGGCTTTTTATTGACTTTTAACAGAGAAAAAATCTTATGTCACGATATCCTCGTCTTTGCTTCTCTACAGCAAATCAAGTAATCCAAAGTATTCAGATTACATTACTCACTTTAAGTAATTTAATGGATTACGTTAAAAACTACATTTTGAGGTATGTAATCTGTAATCTGTAGGGGAATACATTTTAAAAGTAACCTTCCCAACACTGGTCCTGGCATAGTCCTGATTTAGTCCTGGTTTAGTCCTGGTTATGTCCTGTACTAGGTTGGATTTTAGAGTCATAAAGTTTAGTTCTGGTCTATTCCTGGTTTAGACTATCTGGTTTAGTCCTGCTTTAGTCCATACATAACTGGTTTAATCCTGGTTTAGTCCTGGTTTAGTCATGTTTATTCCTGATCTAGTCCTGGTCTAGTTCTGGTCTAGTCCTGTTTTAGCCCTGGTGTAGCCCTGGTTTAGTCCATGAATCACATACAGGTTAAGTCTTGGTCTAGTCTCTAGTCTAGTCCTGGTTTATTTCTTGTTATCCCTGGTATAGCCCTGGTTTAGTCCGGGTTTAATCCTGATTTAGTTCTGGTTTAGTCCCGGTTTAGTCCTGGTCTAGTTCTGGTTAAGCCCTGGTCCTGGTCCACTTTCTGCTTGTCTCCATGGAGGTGTTAATGCTTTGCCAAGAATGTTTCAGGTGACAGGTGTGGAAAGGTGTCAATGAGTTTAATGCCGTGCTGTGGAACATTCCGGGTAAAGCAATAGCATCTCCATAGAGACGAGCAGGTAGAAGACCCTCCACCAGAGGGATCGACTAAGAATCTCCATGTATCCCTGGTTTAGTCCTGATTTAGTCCTGGTTTAGTCCTACTCTAGTCCTGGTTAAATCCTGTACTAGGTTAGGTCTTAGAATCACAAAGTTTAGTTCTGGTCAAATCCTGGTTTAGTCTTTGTCTATTCCTAGTTTAGACTAGCTGGTTTAGTCCTGCTTTAGTCCATGAATAACTCGTTTAATCCTGTCTTAGTCCTGGTTTAGTCATGTCTGTTCCTGATCTAGTCCTGGTCTAGTTCTGGTCTAGTCCTTTTCTAGCCCTGTGTAGTCTTGGTCTAGTTCTGGTCTAGTCCTGTTCTAGCCCTGGTTTAGTCTTGGTCTAGTTCTGGTCTAGTCCTGTTCTAGCCCCGTCTAGTCCTGGTCTAGTTCTGCTTTAGTCCTGTTCTAATTCTAGTTTAGTCCTGGTTTAGTCCATGAATCACAGATAGGTTAAGTCTGGGTCTAGTCCTAGTCTGGTCCTGGTTTATTTCTTGTTATTCCTGGTGTAGCCCTGGTTTAGTCCTGGTTTAGTCCTGGTGAATTCATGAATCAGTGATAGATCTAGTCCTGGTTTAGTCAATGAATAACTGTTTTAGTCCTGGTGTAGTCCATGAATCACAGACAGGGTAAGGCTTGGTCTAGTGCTAGTCTAGTCCTGGTATAGTCCCGGTTTCTTTCTTGCTTATTCATGGTTTAGCCCTGGTTTAGCCCTGGTTTAGTCCTGGTCTAGTTCTGGTTAAGCCCTGGTCCTGGTTTAGTCCTGGTGAATCCATGAATCACTGATAGATCGAGTCCTGGTTTAGTCCAGGAGTTATGGATTTAATCTTGGTTTAGTCCTAGTCTATCCCTGACCTAGTTTAGGTCTAGTCCTGATCTAGTCCTAGTTTAGTACTAGTCTAATCCTGGTTAAGTCCTTGCTTAGTCCTGGTTAAATTCTGTACTAGGTTGGGTCTTAGGATCAGACCCTTGAGTATGGAGCAGTGCAAATGAGCACATAGTGTATTGTGTATTTATACGGCTCCTTGTACAAATGCATTAATCTTACAGAGAATAGATGACGCCCTCATTGTTGTTGTGCTTGGTGGAATTGTTTTTGCCTTCTCCATGAACTCAAAGAGCCAAATGCAATGTTAGTATTATAAAAACCAATATGCAAATCCCTCTCCCACATCCGACCACAGCATGTTTCAGTCTAGTAACACAACCAGTTTGTCCAATGTTTAACTTGACATTTCTGGGCGAGGTGTGATTTTCAATAGAACTGCCACACTCCAAAAATATCCACATGTGTTATAATGATTTGAATTCATTATAATACTTTACAAATATCCAATATTATGCAGTGCCAGTGTAGTGATGGAAAATTACTTTTATTCCCTTAAAACTAGTTAACTTGTTATAAAATTGAACCAACCGTGTTACGTAGCAGCTATTTATCCTTCAAACTACTGAGCAGCTTGGTATGAATAAAAGTTCCAACATTATGAAACATTCTAGGTCAAAATCAGCCTGTAAATATTCTTATTACGTTCAAGTAAATCCAAATCAGGATATTCACTTAACTGTTATCCAAGAACCGATGCCTGACGTAGACAATTTTATCAGTATCACCTCCGACATTCAAAGGTGAGGTACAGTGTGTAACTTTTCCACGTGCTTGTCACTGTGGAGATGATTTTGCTTTGCCAAGAATGTTCCACAGTATGGCCTTGAACTTATCTCCTTGGAAAAAGCAGGTGACACAACAAGGCACAACAAAGTTATAAGTAAGTTCAGTGGAGAGGCAAGTCCACCCACAGTAAGAATGTATGTTTTTCACTGTAAAACATATATATTCAAATAAATACAAAAGGATAAGCTAATGTATTTGTGTATGTCTGCATATGTGTAAAAAAAAGGTTTTGGGGTTAAAATTAGATTTTGTATACATAATATGTAATATATATGTAACATATGCAATAATGTAATTTTGCTATATGTAAATATTTGTTAAGTTCTGTGATCAATGTACAGAAGCAACTACATTATTTTATAATTTTTTTTCTTCTTCCCATTCCTTTATGAGAAATGTGCTTTTTTGTTGTTTACAATGTATCTGTAGTATACATGATTATTGTTTCTCTCTTGGCACAAACTCAAAATAAAAATGAATGAATGAATCAATCAATCAATACTAGTGTTGTATTCAAGACCACACTAATGGAGACCAAGACCAGTCCAAGACCACGGGATCCCTAAACCAGGACAAGACCAAGACCTCTGATGGTCAAGACCAAGATGAGACCAAGACCACGACCCATCAAGACCATCTTTGTCATTTTCTACATTTATTTGTATTTTACAATTATTTTGGCACATTTATTCTTATTCTTTTTTTTTGTTTGTTTGTTTGTTTGTTTTTTTAATAAATCTATCTCCATTTGATCTGACTAATGTTAATTTAAGCTTAAAAAGCAAACTGTGCTGCACTTAAACTCTGTGCTCCTTTTTTGGACCTTCACCCAGAGTGTGAAAAGCCCTTCTTTAAGCCAACTACCACTGGCACTTTACAGAAAACAACTTCAAAGTTAATCAAGTGAGTATATTCAAGTTTATAACATTTACAGTTACATTCTCTTACTGGTTTTGCAGTGATATTTAGCAGCCTCTGCACATTTACCGGCCGTAATGAAATATGATCACACTCATCGAGTGTCAGACCTCGAGTCTGAGACAAGACCGAGACCAAGCACCAACAAGACCGAGACAAGACTGAGTCCAAATGCACTCAAGTTTGAGATGAGACCAAGACTGTAAAAAAGCAGTCTGGAGGCCAGTCTCGAGACCAAGACCTGTCTCGAGTACTACGACACCACTAGTGTGGAACATTCCTGACAAAGCAACAACATCTCCATGGTAACAAGCAGGTGGCAAACCATCTGTCCCATAGTATTATAGAGATAAAAACACCTGTACAGAATAAATGCCAGAGAGAGAAGTTAATGCTATACTGTGGAACATTCCAGACCAAGCAGCTGCAGAGAGCACCTGTAAAGACACAGATCTGCAATCTGAGACTTTCTGGGGAGGCACGTCACTGCTATGGACAGAGAAAGTTAAAGCCCTAATTTGGACCATTCTGCATAGAGACATTATACGTTATATGAACAACATTTGCATAGAAACAATCAATGTTATGACAATGAGATGTTTTTGGCATTTGAGGGACTCAGGTTTAACAGAGGTTTTTCACCCTCTAGTCGTGTCCCACTTCAAACTCTTCTGTACTCACACAGAATGTAGAAGGAACTGGCTGGTTCAGGCAACCACTCAGAGAAAGGAGACATGTGTTCCAGTAAAATAAACACAACTCAAAAAAAAAAATCTACATTTTTGGGTGAAGTTTTGGCAAAAAAAAAAACTTCTACATTTTTGGGTGAAGTCTTGGCTAAAAGTTACATACTGTGGCTTTACATGTAATATCAATGTAATTATTTTTACTACACCAACAGATCCAAAATAAATCACTGTCTTCAGACTTTGTTGTTTCTTTTTCTCTGTAATACAAGATCCTGGAATTCTAGAAAACAGTTGAATAGATTTAGTCTGGTCTGGGGTAAGTCCTGGTTAAGCAGTGAATCACTGACAGGTCTAGTTGTGATTTAGTTAAGTTCTGGTTTAGTCCATGAATAAATGGTTTATAATAATCCTGGATTGGTCCTGGTTTAGTCCTAGTTTAGTCCTGGTTAATCCATGAATCACTGACAGGTCTAATCCTGGTTTAGTTAAATCCTGGTTTAGTCCATGAATAAGTGATTAACAATAATCCTGGATTGGTCCTGGTTTAGTCCTGGTTTAGTCCTATTTTAGTCCTAGTCTAAGTCCTGGTCTAGACCTGATTTAGTCTGTGAATAAGTGATTAACAACAATCCTGGATTAGTCCTGGTTTAGTCCAAGTTTAGTCCTGGTCCAGTCCTGATTTAGTCCATTAATCATAGATAGGTTTAGCCCTGGTTTAGTTCTAGTCTAGTCCTGGTCTAGTCCTGGTCTAGTCCTGGTCTAGTCCTGGTCTAGTCCTGCTTTAGTTCTAGTCTAGCCCTGGTTTAGTTCTAGTCTAGTCCTGGTTTATCTCTGGTTTATCCTTAGTTTAGCTCTATAAAACAAGATCCCAAAAAGTCTCGGAAGTGTTAGAAAACAGTCCGATAATCACGTTACGCGTTATGCAATGAGGAGGTCTACTTTGAGTGGCTGCGTGACAAAAACACCGCAGGAGTCAGAGAGTTGGACAAACACATCCTTGAGTGGAACAAATCTTACAGAATCTTACAGACTTTTCATCACTGACATAGTTCTTTTTGTTGTGAGGGTAGTGGAGGTTACTATCGAGCCTGGGCGTATCGCGGCATGCTCTGGGCCTGACCTGTTGGCAGTGATACAAGTGGAACACGCACTGTGCTTTTTATTTCCCTGTTGATATAAAGGCTCACCTCAAATGAACCCGGTATTACCTCATTCTGGGAAAACCACGTGACCGTGTTTTAATGTTCTTACTGCAGACGAAGTGCTGGCTGCCTCATACTGGGCACATTCAAATGGACAATAAAAATTTGATAAGTACAATAAGCAGATAATGGATAGTGGTCAGAAATTGTACTTTTTGGAGTCAATCTTTAAATCCTATCTACTGATTTGTAACTGAGTATAATTCTAGCTGAGTGAAATTAGTTATACTTTAAATTATTAAAGTTATTCAGTAAAGTACAAGTCCAAATTGTGTGACCCCAGCTGTCTCTGTTCTGGTTAGAGTATTAATTCATTATTTATCTCTACTGAACAAAACATTTTTTTATTTATTACCTCCGCCAAGGAGGTTATGTTTTTGCCAGCGTTTGTTTGTTGTTTGTTTGTTTGTTTGTTTGTTTGTCTGTTAGCAACATAACTCAAAAAGTTATGGACCGATTTTGATGAAATTTTCAGGATTTGTTGGAAATGTGAAAAGGAAGAACTGATTTCATTTTGGGGGTGATCTGGAAGAAATCCTGGATTCTGGATCACTTTGAAATTTTAGTTAACATTGTGGTAAATGGGGCCAAAAATTTTGTTTCTCAATATCTCGGTTAATTATTGACCAAACACCATGAAATTTGACTCAGGGATGGACAATGGGATCCTCTTTCATATTCCAAAGGCTGATCCGGATCTGATCCAGAAGACTGATTTTATCGCAATTTATATAAAAAAATGGGGGTAGTCCTTGGCGGAGGTCTGCGCTCTCTGAGTGCTTTTCTAGTAAATTTTTTTATTGCTTGATTTTTTATTACTAATTTTTCTATTTAAGTTTGACTTGTACATAAACATTTACATAATTATTCCTTATTTGACACGAGTCTCTTGCTGTTTTTGTGACTTATTTAGAATTTATTATTGCCATTTATATTTTATACTCTTTGTTATTATAGTATATTGTGATGTTTGAGCTACTGTGTCCAAATAATTTCCCTTATGGATCAATAAAGTTTGTTTAAGTCTTAGGGGTGTAACAATATCCACAAGTCTAAAGATACGATATCGTCACGGTATGCACCTCACGGTACGATATTTATTGTGATATTGTGGGAAAGCTCACGATTAAGGATGTAACAAAATCCAAATCTCTTGGTACAATATTTTCACCATCTACATCTCACAGTACGATGTTTATTAAGATATTTTGTGGAGGCTGCGAACAAAAAAGTTAATATGTGACTTTTTCCTCTTAAAATGGCTTGACAAGACTTAAAAGTGCTTAAAACTGTTATTTCTTCATGTAGTATAAACTGAAATGGAGCAAAGGATCATGGTCTATGTAGTTCCCTCTGTTTTTTTTTGTTTTGTTTTTTTTTTTTGGCTATTGCTGCAGCGTAACTCTTTATTTAAGTAGAGAGACATGTAATTTGATATATTGTGATGGTCCATGATATTATTGTGAGAACTTTGACAAGACAATATCATGATATTTCAGTTATTGTTACATCCCTACCAAGTCTAAGTCTAAAAGGTAGCTGTTAACTTGAAAACTGCATGACACTGCATGACATCACATGGTGGAATGTCAGCTCTGGAGATGTAGACAAACTAATAATGCAGGATTACTCAAACAAGTGTGAGTGAAACAACACAACTCCAGGTATGTTTTTGAGGAGGTAACAGCATTATAACTTAAAGCTCTTAAAGATCACAAGAGTAGATTTTGTGTAATATAAGTTATCTTTTAAGTTCAATAAAATGATAATAGTTTTTAACCCAGTCACAAATTGATTATTATGAAAAATAGTTGATTTTCTGTGAGGACATTTTATTTCCAAACATCACGTAGCCTTTTTGTTTACACATTCCACTGGCCTCCATTTGAGATTTTCATGACAAATTGTGGTGAACTTCAATGACCTATTAAACAGTTTGTCCTTATCTGAGTAAATTTCCAAGAAAATCATTCTGTGATGTAAGTGTCCGAGGTCTGAACAGCTGCACGGTGCAAGGGCAGGTACAAAACACATGAGCTACTGCATCGTTATGCAATGTTATGGACTGTAACTTCAAGATGCACGATGTACCTTTTCTGGAAGAGGGTTACCACATTTTTTATGGAGACATGGTGATGTTTTATTTTTGCCTGGAATGTGGCACAATACAGCATTAAATTGATCAATCTAGTGTTTATTTCATAATATATTTTCAAAAATAAAACATGAGCTGGGTCGCCTTTCCACAGATTTGGCATGTAACTTAGCTTCACGATGTCTTCTTTAAAAGTAAGATTTATGTAACATTTCTGTTTGAGAGTCCATTACTTAATTGTGTCCACGCAGATGTTACTGCTTTGTCAAGAATGTTCAGCAGTGTGGCATTAACCACACTCATACAGTAAGGGCACATTTTTGTTTTTTTCAGCATAAAACACCTAGTTTGATTCATCAGCCAGTTTCACTTCATAGAAATCGTCTGACCTCGCAGCATTAGGACTTGTTCGCTCGACGGTAGGCGGGTGCTTTTTTATTTAACCAATCGTTGCTGTTTGGTCGTGACGTATGTAATGCGCCACTAATGGGGCTAACAGGTATATTAAGCTTTTCCCAAATCCCGTAGAAAGAAGAACAATAACATCTTTCCCCTTGATGAAATTCACCAAACATTCTCTTTTTTCAGGCTTTAAATCCTCGATCTCAGGAATCATTGACAACACAGAATCTATGGCTCTTCACTGATTGGCTGGTGCTCGAACTCACACTTCCAGGGTTTTTTTGTGAACCGGAGTGTATTTTGATTCCTGACCTAGTTGCTGGAGAGAAATGAAATTGAGCGGAGGCACTAGGTGGCTCCAGCCTGGCTATAAAACACCTGGAAATGACCAGATTTCTTTCAGTATTATGCTCTTATGCTATATCAGCCATGGAGACAAGCATGACCCCACACCAGAAAAGCCACACAGTGAACCTTTAACTAACTCATAAAAGTATAACCCCAGGTATATTTTTGATAAGGATGCAACATTATAATATGGGAGAAGCTAGAAATTGAAATTTGAATGGAACCAATTAGCAAATTCCAAAGGCTTTTTTTGTTTTTTTTTTTTTACTCTTTTTTATTGTAATATATTATGATGACTGAGCGACTGTGTCCAAGTCATTTCCCTTGTGGATCAATAAAGTCTGTCTAAGTCTAAGTAAGGCTGCAAATTTTGCAAAATCTCCTCTTATTCTGCATAAAAACTGCTAACCCTGTAGTTTAGATCTGCACAAACATGCTCTGAAATGTGATTCTTGTTTTCTTGTTTGTCAGTTCATATCAGTTTTTGTCAGTTCTTCTAAATGTGTTTTGGGGCGACAGTAGCTCAGGTGAGTGTTTGTCCACTGATCCAAAGATGACTACAGATGAATACTGCCATTGTGTCCTTGAGCAAGACACTTAACTCACCTCTCCCCTAGTGTCTGTATATACTGGTGTATGTGTGTGTGATGTGTGCATTAATGAGTGAGTGGTTTCTCATGTGAAGAGCTCTGAGTGCCTTCAAGGTGGAAAAGTGCGACGTGACCATTTCAGATTTGAACAGAATATTATTATTAAAACAGCTCAAATCTTATCAGACTCATTACAAAATCAAAATCTGATGTCTTTTCCAAGTTGTTCAGCTCTGTTTTGATCCACTGCTTTATACTTGGGTGAGTATTTTCAGCAAGCAGAGATGGAGGGCTATTACTGTCCTCTCCTGATCACTGATTAGCACCACGCTTTGTTTTGGAGTTAAAGATTGTCGATGTGTTTAACTTGTCCTGTATTAATCCAGTTAGATTCAGTTAGCTGTGGATAGATTTAAGAGGCCCAAGCGGATTAGACAAGGCGTCGTGCCCAGTTGCTTAACCTCATCTGGTAAATGATCTACTCAGAAGCACATTGTATCATGACTGAAGTTAAAAAGAACTAACCCGACTTTGTAAAAATCTATTTATATTGGCCTAGAAACAACAGGCACAGTGTTAGCTAACAGGTTACACCACAACAAGCTTTTAGTTCAAGGTGGAATAGTAAGGCCGAGGTGAGCAGGTTCACCTCACAGCAAAAACGCCCATGGTTCAGTTCCCAAAACATGTGGAGCCTTTTATCTTTCAAAAATGGTGCAAAAGAAAAAACTAGATCCGCACTGGAGTTTTTTGATCTGTTTTTCTTTTCCACAAATTTTATCTTTGGACCCAGCTCGCAGTCGCAACTTTTATTGGATGTGCATGTCTCTATCTACCAATACTTTTTATCTTTCAGCTATGTTATAATATCGTTCTCTCATAACATACATACCTGGAGTTGGTCACATTTGTATACAGCGCTTTTCCACCTTCAAGGCTCAAAGCACTTTACAACAAGGAGCCACTCACACATTCATACACATTCACACACCAGTGTACGCAGATCCAAGGACACAACGACAGCATTCATCTGTGGCAGCTGAAATCGTACCACCAACCTGTGGGTCAGTGGAGAAACGCACTACCAACTGACCAAATCCGTTCACGCAAAGTTGTTTTCTCTTCACATTTTGCCAATTTTGTTGCATCGTAGATAAAACTCCAGACTTGTACGCCGTTTTTAATCCCATAAACCACTTCAATTGTTTAGTTTTGTCATGGTTCATGTTCTGTAGTTGTTGTTTTTGCTTATTTTTGTGTAGTATCATGTCTGTTGTAGATTCTAGTTTTTGGATTTTTGGATTTGGTTTCTTCTGTGTGTTTTTTTTTTTTTTTTTTTTTTGGATTTGTTACATTAAACAACTGAAGCAGTCCTGCATTTTGGGTCCTCCCTCTGTTTCTACTGACAAGTTTCTCATTGCCTAAATGCCTCACTGGAAAAGGAGATGCAGTTTATAAAGTGTGTTTTTTTTCTAAATGCAGACAATATTTTAAGTAAATAAAAGGGAAATGCCTATCTCAGGGTGGCCAAAAGCATGTTTAAAATAGTTTGTGGTGATCTCACTTAACTTACACATTACAAGCATCCTAAATATTCGCCATAATAAGTTTATAAGTGCTTTTCATAGCTCTACAGCAACTAGCATACAACTAATAATAACATCTTGCATTCTGACATATCGTCCACTTCCTGATTATCTGACAATAAAATGGTTTCTAATTATATGCACAGTACACAGCAGACTTATTTTGACCTCAAGAGCTGCTTATACACTCTGGGGCAAGACAAATTAGCTCAAATACATGAGGAAAAATGCGATACGGGAACTTCAATTCTACTCACTGGAAAGTACCTGTTGTCAGTGCATTAGCCCACCACTAACTTCCCTTTTTACGAGCTGCAGTTGTTTTGACCCATTTTTCTGCAGGGGCCTTCAGCTTTTTTATAGGACTTGGCTAAATATAACAATTTGAACTACTTTGAATGGGAAATAAAAAGCAGCTGTGCTCTGGGTGGCATGGACTCATTTAAATACCAGATAATGCATGTGGAAATCCATCAATGATAAGGATAGTGACATTTGTAGGAAAGCAGAACTAGACTAGATCTAAACCAGGTCTAAAAGCCGCCATTACTGGATTTTCCAGTCTTAAACGATTTTTAAACATTCAACAGTGTCTACAGTAAAACGACTCACTTTGAGACTATTAAATGTTTAATTAATAATCAGAGCACTAGACTTCTAGTTTAGATGCAAGTCAAAACTGTGTTATTATTATTTGTGAAATGTGATGCAAACTTCAGCGACAACTTCAGTGACTAGTGCGCACAGCGGCTTCAAAATCGGACATGAAGACAGAAGGTCACTTCACTCCTAATTTTGCAGTGTCAATGGAGTGTCTCCAGGCTTTTTGACAGGGGTACAACAGGAGATTTCAGGAAAATTTCTGATGCCCTTGCATAATGCGTTCTCTAATACCACTACAGTCGTGTAAACACGTTGCGTCGCATCAGGAGCTCGGGAAATGGATCGTGATGGACTACGCAAAGTTTACAGCCATGGAAGATAAATATAAAACACTTGGCATCAGAGAGCAACTTTTGCATGAGACAGCAACTTTACAAGAACAACTTCTGAAAGGAAAGGGGCGTGGTGAAATGGTGAGTAACTTAATTAATGCAGCAAACTTATCTCATTATTGCTGCAAAGCATAGTCCTCTTGTTGTCAATGTTTGTTTTGTGATTTAAACATAATTCATCCAATTAACAATGAATACAAAAGCAATATAAAAAGATTAGTGTTTAAACGTGAGAATCCACAGAGTTTAGTGTTTAAACGTGAGAATCCACAGAGTTTAGTGTAAATTCCTGGAGTAAATTCTGATAAGTATATACATGGGGACTACCCATGGACTATACAACAGGTCTACATTAGGCCCAACCCAGCTCTTCTAAACCAGTTCAGACAAGAAAGTAACTTAAGCCTAACCTAGATTTAAACAATGACATAGCCACAAACCTAGAATTAAACCAGGTCACTGGACAAAAGCATAACAAAGGACAAAGGTCTAAATAGGTCTCAATCAAGACCAGAACTAACAATTATGATTATTATTATTATTGATTCATCTGGCGATTATTCTTTTGATTAATTGATTAGTTGTATAGAGAGCATGAAAGGCCTGAGATCTCTGTGCCCAAACACATCAGAAACTCATCCACACTCACCAAGTTTAAAAAAGCCCTGAAAAACTCTTTTTAAAAAAAACCTTTCATTAACTTTCTTCTGTTGTCTTCTTTCATGTAAAGCATCACTGAGTATCTTGAAAAGGGCTTTACAAGTGATATGTATTAATATCTTAAGCAACAAATTTGGCTGTTCATTTAAGTGTAACATTTCCTCAGTCACTTACAGTAAATCCTGCTTTGTCTGAGTCATTAAACCTCTGCTCTTAGCTCATGCATAATCTGGAGTACAAGCTCAGAGAACAATTGGTTACTAAATTAGTTGACATGTATTTCACCACAGGAATCCATTAGTCCAGGACTTTAATCAGTTAAACTAGGACTAGGACTTAAACTAGGACTATAAAACAAGATTAACTTTGCATTACAGTTGAATTATCTGACTTTGTACACCACCTGACTTGTCTCCATGAAGATGATGCCAAGAATGTTCCACAATATGCCCATAAACATATCTGTCACCATGGAGACAAGTAGGTCAGGTCACCAGGTAAGGTCATACAGTTCAGATCTGCGGAGAGATAACTAAGAGAGTGATAAAATGCATGTTTTACAAGGTGTTTTTGAGCAATAAAAACTCTTCTAATGATATATTGTGGAACATTCCAGGCAAAGCAATAACATTTCCATAGAGACAGGCAGGTAGTGGACCTCTTACAGGAAAAATAGCATCTTTATGGAATATATTTAGGACTAGGCCAGTGTGAAATGAAGAAACTAGGTCTAAACTAGGTCTTAACCAGGACTATACCAGTACTTGATCTCTTAGTTGAACCAAAAATACCTGTATCATCATTTGAAAACCACCACTTCACTTTTTAAAATGTAATATATATGTAATAGAGCTTTTTGGCATATGAATTCATTTGTTCCCATTCCAAGATTCCGAATTTGCCCCCCCTTTTTTGTCCTAACTACAATGCCCCATGTGAGCTGTGAGCTGTGTGCTATATGTGTGCATTGCTCAGAGGCACGTTGGCGCTATATGTCTCTGTTTCACAGCACACTCCCTCCTTTCATATCATGGACCCCCACTGTGCCCCCAAATATCAGAGAGGCTGCCTGCTGTTCCCAAGCTCCAAACAACAAAACACAGCCATAGGAGCAGGCATACATTTGTACATTTCCCTGACGAGGTGTGTGGGGGCCCACGGCTGCTCTGTGCTCACACATCAACCCAAAACCTGCTATTCTCACTTCATGTGACGTCATGATCCATGTGGATAATGTGGGGTGTGGTTGGATAAATACAACGGAGTAAGGGACGTAGCTTGCTCTACTTGGGATTTTCCATTATAAACAATTCAGCTTGCATTTCTTTAATTAAGAATGACCTTAAAGACATACATTCTTACTGTGAGCAGAGAAACAATCACACAGAGACCGGCAGGTGGTTGATGCTCCCAAAAAAAAGTTACCGGAACTTTAAAACAAAAAAAATATATGTATATAATAATAAATAAAATCAATGTATTGCTTTTTTAAAATGTTATGAATATGCAAAAAAGCATGTGCTTTGTGGATCTAGAGAAGGCACTCCCTCGAGGTGTCCTGTGGGGAGTGCTCTAGAAGTCTGGGGTCCAGGCCCTTTGTCAAGTGGAGGAGTTCAAGTATCTGTGTCTCAGGCAAATCAGTGCAGTGTCTGCAGTGATGAGGCCGCTGTACAGACTGTTGTGGTGAAGAAGGAGCTTGATTTACATTACACACTGATCTACATTCCTACCTTCACCTATGGTCATGAGCTTTGAGTAATGAGTGAAAGGACAAGACAAGAGGTCAAAATAAGGGTGGCTGGGCTCTCTCTGCTCCTTTAAAGAGTTTTGGAAGAGCTGGAGGAAGTGTCTGGGATGGGGAAGTCTGGGAATCCCTGCTCAGACTGGTGCCTCCAGAACCCGCCCCGACTGCACCTTAAAATATAAAAATGTATTTTGCTCTGTCCCAATCAGATAAATAAATGAATAAGCTGCTGATTGATATCAGACAATAAAGATGTGATTTATTACCTTGACATGTTTTGGCTTCATGCGGAGCTTCTCCTGACATGACATGTCTTGTTTTCACAAGTGTTCTTCTGTAGTTCAGTCGTCAACAGCACTTGTATTATATATTGTTAATGACTTTAGGAAGGGCATCTGACATACTGAACCCAATGTTAACTTATCACTGGTCGTGGTAACTGAAAAAGAAAAATGTGTTCTTTTTTTATTTTATGGCTACAGTTTATAGATGATTTATTTTTTTTGCCTCATCTCCACTCTTCAGACAGCTTTTGCTCTTTCAAGTTGAAGAAAATGAAATTTAAAAGGTACTTGCATAACGCTGCTGTCTCCGTGGTAACAGAAGTATAAACAGAGGCTCTCGTCTCTGTCCTCTTTTGGGTTTTATAAGAGATGTCAAGACCAGAATGTCAGAACTGTCCTGTTGGATTTAAACAAAGAGAAAGCTCAATAAAAGACATGGATGAACAATCCTGTATTCAGAAAGCAGAATGAGTCAGAATGAGTGAGAATGACTCTCTTTTGGTTTACACAGGTTCAGTACTGAAATCCAGTTGGTTTAAACCTAAAATGCCTCTCTCTGATCTGAATGGTCACTACCTAAATGTTCACATGAGGCCTGTCCATATACTGGGAATGAGAAAAACTTGTATGCGTCCTCTATCTGCATATTTAGGCACTGGCAACACAGGCTCAGTTGTGATTGTGATATCTTTTTGTGATTGCAGTATCTTTCTAACACTAAGAGCTTAGGTTACATACAGTTCTTTTAATAGGTCTAACCCTTTGGAGGACTAACCCATTTTCAAGGACAGACCAAGTTCATGATTAAAGCGAAAGCAGGATAAAACTATGAATCTAAACTGGACTAACCCCTGGGCACTGCTCCTGACAGGTTTAACCCTAACGCAATAACATTGAAGGACATGGTTAAACACAGAGGACAAATTTCCTTTTTATGAACAAAGTCAACCAAACGTTCATTGTACATGACCAGTCAAAAGTTTGGACACACCTGTCTGTGTCCACTGGTGTATGAATGTGTGTGTGGATGGGTGTGTGTGAATGGGCTGCTTGTGGTAAACCTCTTTAAGTGCATGGAAAAACATTATATAAAAATCTGACAGTTACCAAAAAAAAAAACTTTAAATGAGAGGGTGTGTCCAAACTTTTGACTAATAGTGTATTTTAAAAAATGAACATTTGTATAATTCTGCATAAAACGTGATTCCAGTGTTCTTGGGTATAAACAGACTTGCGTAAACCACAGTGCAAAGGTTAAAGTCAGTCCAGGTTGGTAGTCACATGCTGTTATATGTTATTGCAGTGTGAACATTTACCTATGTTTTCTATAAGTAAACCTTTATAATTTACACAGGGGCGACTCGGCTATAGTACATATTAGCTCAAGTCTCAAAGTCCTATACAGATGTCCTGAAGCTGCATATTGTCTGCAGCTTGTTTAAAAAAAAAAAAAAAAAAAAGCATATTTAAAAGTGCACTGTGTAACTTTTCTGATAGAGAATCTGTCACTTGCTTCTCACCATGGAGATGTTATTCATGGGCCCCAGCGATAAGGTTTACTTTCTGACTTGAAGGATTTGCTATTGGTCATCTGTTGTTATAGCAATAAGATATTCAAATTAAAATGTGACTGGTCCTTTCAGTGACGCTGGTGGTGTTCTACATGCATCTCGGTGGAATATCCAAAGCTACAATGGTGACACAATGCACACCTTATGGCCCTGTCACACCAGCGTCCACAACTTGTACCCAGCGACAGTCTAACTTATGCATAGCGCATGGCAGGGTACTGCAGACACTCTCGTGCCGTCACCTATAAAAAGGCTGCCATCAAACGATTCATAACTGCACATCACAGTAGCAACATTAATCAGCGCGATCTCTTCTTCTCCTGGCTCTACTGGCTCGCAACTGGTACAGTGACAAATCGATGAGATCATGCTGATGTTGTAGAAGCTAGTATGTATTCTCGTCTCAGCCGTGCCAGATCCTCCATCTCTCGGATGATATGTGTAGCAGGTAGTACCACAGGGTTTGCTCACCATGAAGTCTGGAGCAGTACTGACAGTTTCCCCATGTTTATATATCAGTTTCCCTACAGGCTGCCAATATGCCATTATACTGAAGTTATAAGTTAGAAACATGTTCAATAAGGTCTGTGGTCGTCTGGAACATGTCAAATATGTCTGCATATGTCAATATGCAAAAGTCATGGGTACACTAGACATTACCTCAACGTATTTGGACTTATGAGTAAGTTACAATGTGTGTGATGCGTGTCAACGTGTGTCAACAATCACATAATTTACCTACAACTTATGGCTCACGTATGCAGGACATATAAACATACGCTGACATAAGTAGTATACAGTATTACCTCACCATAGTATTTGCCAAATTTTACATACGTTGGCATACGCTGGCTAAATCATCAAGGTGGGACAACCCCTTTAGCAAAAACTTTTAAGATATGAAATCTAATGAATAAATACAAAATGTTTATGGTCCTGTTTAGGTGTTTGAATAAAAAAAAAAAAAAAGTGAGCACGACTAACTGAAAAACTGTTGATCGGTTTAAAGCCTAACTTGAGTAACAGAGCTTCTAACAAAGTGGTTCCTTAAAATCCTTAAAATCAGGAAGAAATCATGGATGGATGGACGTATCTGTCTCTATGGAGACTAGCCAGGCCAAGTTGCAGGTCAGATCTGTGGAGAGATGACCCTTCCTCATAGTAACAATGCATTGCATTGCAATGCATGCAGGTATTACTGGGAAATGAAAACACGTGTGACATAATGAGTTTAAAAGCATACAGTAAAACATTCCAGGTAACAAGAACATATCCATGGAGACAAGCAGTTTGCAAACCCCTCATCAGAAAAGTTAAACAGCTACAGGCCACAAAGATGACATTATAGGTTCAAAAGAAGACTGGACCAGGTCTGGACCAAGACTTTCTGGGCCCATACCAGGGCTACTGGATCAGACTGGCAGTATTTGACTAATGCATGTTTGGAGGTTCCTAAAGTCCGCAGACTTCCAGTAATCCACCCTTCAGTAGAAATGTGGAGTCTGGGCCAAACCTGGAATTACAAGCACTAAAATGGCATTAAGCTTTTACACGATTAGAGCAGATTTCCTCACCTATGTAATCGTCAACAGGTTTGTCCAATCACGCAGCACATTTTAGGTCTGGTGTCCACAACATGACTTTTTTATAAGATTGTTGGATGACACACTGCATGAATTAAAACATACCAGCAAGTCTGTCTGAGCAAACATGAGGCTCCAGGCTTCATGTGGTAACATCTCCATTCTTATACAGGTTTGGGGTGACCAGATTTTCAAAATAAAAAACTGGGGCATCCCTGGTTTGGGTTGGTTGCTAATAATAAAATAGGTGCTTAAAGCAAGTGCGTAAGTAAGGAAAATTGTTATGCACTTGGCACTAATGTGAGTCAGTATAGTCACATTTTCTTTGTGTTTTGGTGATTTTTAAGCAGCTTTTTTGTATTTTACCTAAACAAATGACAATGTATTCCCCTCTTTTAGCAGGGATCAAAAATAGTGACTCCTGGGACATTTGTTGTATAAAACTTGGACAAATCACTGGTTTTGGATAAATCTGCTGGGGCAGGGGACACAGGCTCAAAACTGGGACTGTCCCTGGAGACCCTATACATGCTAGTGGTGTTTTGGTGTTTGTAAAAGCGAGTAAATGAAGGAGAAAAGGAAGAGAGATGGTCCTGTTCATGGCAGAGCTCTTCTGCTGTTACTGAGAAGTGCTTGTGTTTACTGCTGGTCAGTGGTGACCATAGACCAGGCATGTCCAAACTATGGCTCGTTCACTGTACTGAGCACCAGTCTACAGCCCTCAGTCAGTCTCTGCGTGGTCTGTGTTTAGATGTGGCCCTTGATGAAAAAAGTTTGGACATCCGTGCCATAGACTGTATATATAAATGGACATATTGTAGCTACCCCACTAGCCGCTGCGTTCCACAGAGGAAGTTAGCATGTGTGCATTTTTGGCTCCATCGAATCCGGCTGCAGTTCATTTTGTATTGGAAAAATATCATCCCTCTCTCTGTAACTGCTCCTGTCAGGCTCATCATTTTGGTCTTAAAATGTTTGTATTAACCCGCTCTACATGATTTTTGTATTATTATTATTTATTTATTTTTTGTTTGTTTTGTTTTTCAATTTCTATTCCTAATATGGAAAATCTGACTTTACACACTTAGTCCACTTCAAATAGAGTCTCTGATGGTCAGAGAGATGGATCACAGACACAGTGAGAGGAGGGCTTACTCACTTTGGCTTTCTAAACCAATTTTAGACACATCGGGCTTGATTTAAGATGCATAGTTTATGTAGAGATACACTGCAAAAAGCAATATCTAGGTAAGTTAAATGACTTAAAGTAAGTCACATTTTACCTTATTTGAGTAGATTCAGCTTGACAAGTAAAATGATCTACCAATGGATTAAGTGTGTTTATCTTGGTTCAAGCAACATTAGATATTGTTAGTTTAAGTGCAAAGAATTGTTGGTTTTCTCATATTTTAATTACAAAAAGTCATTTCAATAGCAGATCATTTTACTTGTCAAGTGAAATTTGCACAAATCATGACAAAATTTTCTTAATTCAAGCCATCTTAACTTAGATTTTAGATTTTAGTTTTGGCAGTGTATATGAAACTTGAACATAGCAAAGAGTCCGCCACCTTCCTGTGTCTGTGGTAATACAATTCAATTGGCTGGAATGTTCCACAGTATGTCCAAGGTATTTGAACAAATCCGGGAAGTTTAATGCCAAACTGTGGAACATGCAGGAAAAGACAAGCAGGTAACTGGCTCTTGATTGAAAAATTATAGGGCTCAACAAAATATCTTTGAATGTTATGAAACTGTTATAATATTGATCCAACTTTGTGGTGTCTGATGCAGATGTTGAGCTCAAACACATCTGTTCTGTTGATCTGAAAAGCCCGGCTTTATTGAGCCAGGTTCACTTAAGTCCCTGTTATTGAAGGGAAAGTCCCTAATCGACGGCCTTTAGTCAAGGCTTGGTACCGTGACGCCTAATAAATCAAATATGATAAATGCGTCTCCATGAGGCTAATCTCGATTCAACCAACCATAAAATGTTTCTTTAAAAGGCACTGTAAAAATATATTTCTTCAGACAATCACAGCACCTATTAATGGATGCACTCTCTCTCCCCTTCTCTGTTTTTCTTTTTTAATGTAACACATGTCATGGCTAGAGGTGGGAAAACTAGTGATCCTAGAAAATACTCAAGTAAGAACTACTACTACTCAAGTAAGAGTCATTTCAAGAGTAAATATGTGTAACATCTGGTTTATAATTTAACGTCAGAGTGATTGGAAGAACAAAACATTTTAAATAATGCACAAAATGAACGGTTCTTAATGTGAATGCTTGCAACTGGATCAAATTTTTTAAAAGAACCAAATCTTTTTCTGTCTATTTGTTATGCATTTTTATAATTAACAGTGAATCAATACAAGAATCAGCAGAGAAACAGAGCTGGCAGTGACAGCACAAGTGAGAGCTTTGTGCACAAATACATATTTGGCATCATAATAACAGTTGGTTTTTAAATTATTAATATTGTTGTGCAATGTTTTACTTAAATTAATCATATTTTCAATGGTTGCACACTCTCATTTTGAACTGTTTTAAATCAATCTGAGCCTTGGTCATTTCTCTCTGTGATTAGTTTGTAGATAAAATGAGTTCTCATATTGGCTTCTATCATATAAGTAATAATAATTAAAAAGAGCCAGTCTTTTGAACAGCTCTCTGAAATTCAATTTGAAAACATCCAAAAGATTCAGATTCCATAAAAGATGCAAAAGTCCAGGAGTGCAAGAAGCACAAATGTTCAAATCATTTAATACTGTCAACTACTATACAATACTGAATAAAACTTGTTGACTCAAACTACGTTCAGACTGCAGGGCTTAATGCTCAGTTCAGATTTTTTTGTGAAATCTGATTTTTTTGTGAGGTTGTTCATATTTAAAATTAAATGCAACTTGTATGCGATCTCCAGTGTGACCTATAAATGTTCCAAAAGTGTCCCACATGTGCGATGGAGGACATGACGACATACAATGAGTGTGCTCAGTGTTTACAGAAGTCGCCTAAACGCTGAGCTTGTCTCCCAAAAAATCAATAAAATGGACAGATTAGACATTTGTTTGAGTCTTTAGCCTCCTTGTATTTTATATAGGAGCCAGGACCGCCTGTAGCCAATAAGATCCCTCTAATTTGGCCTGAATACAGCGATCCCCCCATATATTAATTAACTCTCTAACCTCACTTTCCTCCATTGACTAGACTCCAGCCTGATGTGTAGGTGGGATGAATGTGACCTGGCCAGTCACATGTCAAAAGATCAGATATGTATCAGTTTTAGGAGCACATATCCAAGTGGCCTGGGTCGCATTTGATTAAAAAAAAAAAAAAGATCTGTGTCGTTCGGACTGTCATTAAGAGATCAGATACAGGTCGCATAGGGGCGAAAAAATCAGATTTGGGTCACTTCAGGCTGCAGTCTGAACGTCGCCTTACTCACAGTGAGTAACCAAACGTCAAACTCAGCTAGGTGTGCGGTTACTTCAAAAACTCACTACTATTTTCTTATTAGTTAATTATTATTAGAAAGTAAATATAAGTACTATTCACTTCACTGCCATCCTTTGCTCACGATGGCAGCAGAACCAACAGCCTCCTCAGCCTCTCCTCTTTACCTCGACCAGTGTCTATACTCAAGGAAAATATGTTTTCTTTTACAAATCACCATTTTAGTGCAGTTTCCCAAACCTATAATTGAAAGATTAGAAAACATATAACAGGTTGCACACTGAGTGGGAATGGAACCTGCAACCTTTAAAGAGGAGGGGTATTATACAAAATCAACTTCTTGGAGCTTTCTACCATGTTATAAATTAGTTCTTTCATCATAAAAACATTGCTTTTAGGTTTTATCCATGTATGCTTGAGTAATTTCTTCACAAACCTGATGCGATGTGCAGTAGTTTTATTAGCAGATAAACAAAAATAAATATAATTATTTCTGGTGAATATAGAATTTTCATAACAATAAAAACCAACACGGTGATATAAATATGTATATGTGTTAGCAGTTAATACTTAAGTGTAAGAAGTGAAATATCCCCGTCTTCTTTTTTTTTTCTTTCTCTTTTTGTTGTTATATTATATTGTGAAGTGTGAGCTACTGTGTCAAAGTAATTTCCCTTGTGGATCAATAACGTTTCTCTAAGTGTAAGTGTAAGTCTAGCTACTGTTCTACTATTCTCTGCTGTTCTTTTTCTGTAACATTTATGAACCATTTTTACGCAACATGAATGTCACAAGAAATGTCATACCCTGGCACCACTGTTTGTTGTATTGATCTGCGAGTCTGTATAAGGACACACACACTACGGACATGGGCTCCCAGACATTTTCAGTCCATGTGATCTTTGTGTAAACCAGACGAAGAGTGAACCGTGCTCATGGGGAGACACACCGAAGAGACACTAAATTATGCACAACTTCATTTAAAGAGGCACTGTGTAACTTCTGAATGTGGGTCTGTCACCTGTTTGTGTCACTGCTCCGCCTCAAATGTTCCACAGTATGACCTTAAATAGATTTACTTTACATTTATTCAATTACAGGTGGTTTTATAGCTCAAAAATACCCAGAAAAAAAGGCATTCTGACTGTGAGTGGGGACGCCACAGATCTGACCTGTAACTTGGTTTGATTTGGTCTCTGTGAAGATAGAAAGGTTTAATACCATACTGTGAAACATTCCAGACAAACCAATCACATTTTCTTGGAGACAAGCATTTCACAGACTTTCCAACAGAAAAGTTACACAATGCACCCATAACTCAGCATTTACAGAGTCAAGGGTCATGAAAAATACAAATATTACAAGTGTGCTCTGTCGCTGATTGACAATTTATGATTTCACACTCAAGACAGTGTTCTAACTAGAGCCTTGTTTTTATCACAAGCCTTGCAGTGGTTATGTTCTAAAAGGGGCCACCTGTGCCCCTCTAAAGTATGTGCACCCCTGTGGGCCCGTATACTCACACTCACGTCAGCCAGTCTTCTCTGTGTTCCTTCGTTCTTTCGGCCCCCATTACCTAGCAGACCCGTGTTTTTCTTTTTTACGCTCCCTATCCCACATCAGACCCACTAATCTCCTTTCTCCCCCGGTCGTATCCACTCCCCCCTGTCCCAGGCCGACAGTCCGCTCCAGCCTGTCCCGTATCTCTCACCTGAGGTACGAGTTTCCAGTGCTGCTGCTGATGATCACTCGCATTCTCGTCTCACAGGTGTCCACTGCATTTAATCCCACTCAGGTCCAAGAATTATGGAATATGTTTATTGTCATATAAATGTTTCTAATTATACTGCTGTGTGCAACAACATGGATTAAACCATTAACACACGGAGGGTGAATGCATGACCTGTGCTCAAAGAAGGGCATCAGGACAGCACACGAACATGTGAATGTTAGGCATTTATCATATTTTTTTATTTTTTTAAATAAAAGAAGGCTTTTTATAACTTGAATATGTTACATGAAAAGTTTTTCACTGGACTAGTTTGATATTTATTTTTACGAATCTTGCAATTCACTGAACTCGAAACACCAGGCTCTCAGTCTGCTCCATTCCACTTGACATTCAGGCACAGCACACCTCTTATTAGAGCTCCATGCCCCACGCTTGTGCTCGGATAAAGACCGGAGGCAAGATACGACCCATAATGTTGTTTCCTCATCAGAAACATACCTTGAGTGTGTTTTTGTGTCATTCACAAAAGTTCTTGAAAAATACTTCAAATTTCTTCTCTCAAACAGAAAATACACTGTTCCACCTTGTGATCTGAAGTGCTCCACTGTGATTTTAAACTCCATACACATTCACTAGAATCATTTGGATAATTTTAGCCCAAGACTTGCCAATCTATACTGAACAAAAGGTAACTGTTAACTTGAAAACTCCCACTACATGACATTACAAGGTGGAATAGAGCATTTTGAGGTTTGAAGATGCAGACAGACTACATATAACTACATAAAACATGTGACTGAAACAAAACACAACTCCAGGTATGTTTTTGATGAGATAACATTACAACATGGCTTAAAGCTCAAAAGAGTCAATTTTGTGTAATATAGGACCTTGAAGTGAATCATACTTAGCTGTTTGATGGATCTACACTGTAACGAGATGATTGATTAGAGAGAACACAGACTCAGGCAAAAAGCTGATACAAACATAAAAGAATCATTTTTCATCCAACGCTGACTTGGTCTTGTGACCAACCCACAGACTGTATAAAGAAATGGACAAAGGGAGTGTGCCATCACCCATGGTGTTCAGCTCCAGTCAAATTAAACTCACGAGGTTCGCAGTTATAGGGGTGAATTTGGAGCCAGTTCCATATTAGGAAAAGAGCAACATAAAAACACCAGCATCATAGAGCATCATTTTAAGACCAAAATAACGAGACTCACTGCAGCAGTTAGAGAGAGAGGGGTGACAATCAATCAGAGCCAGATGTCTAACATTAATTATTACATAAAGAGGGATTAAAATGCATTGTTATGTCCTTGGGCAAGACACTTCATTCTACCATGCCTGTGTTTGAGTGTGGTGTGTGTGGAGTTGATGGTGTTTGCAGGTTTGATACCGCAGATAGGGTAACACTTCAAGAGAGTCGTTCAGTGTACAGTCTACAGGCCAATAATATTTAATACAGATGGGGTCAGGTAAAAAGAATATTGTAAAAAGCAGATTTTTGCTATAATACAGTGAGTTCTAGGGCCCTGTTACTAATGATCCGGTTGAACATTTGTGAATTCACCTTTTGGCTTCACCCCCACCCCCCTGTCTGGGAGTATGGCATCATCACATTTCGAATCTGAAAACGATCAGCTAATGAGGCAATGAAAGAGTATTTTGGGGCAGGTGAGTACCACACGTGCAGCTCAAATGCGTCATCAGTGAATGGCTTTAACCTCCACACAGAAATTCGAAGAACCATTAGTTTTTATTACGTCTGTGTTTTCGTGTCGGAGGAAAGCGGTTTTAGCACATTCTTATTTTACAGAGCTGTAAAAATACAAACACATTAGTCCAGAGACAGAGGGGCCACATTAAAAACACTGCAACTACCGGTTACCATAGCAACCAGTATTTTAACTTATTAAACCGATTTGAGCAAACTTTGACTTGCTCTTCCACATTGTACATCTGAAAATAATGTGTATACGTTGTATCCGTGGATTAAAAATATCTGGATTAACATTTGATGATGTCATGAAGTGGGTGTTTTGAATTTTTAACATGCAAGATGACTCAAACATCCATGATCTGCATCTAAAGAAGACATGCTTTTGTCTGCTATATAACCAGTTATATTTTGCTAATTCTAAATTGATCTAAAACAACTTAATAAAAAGAAAAAAAAAAAGAAAATAAAAAAAAAGGAAAGGGCATTTAGGGTGGGGGTGTAATGATGGGGAGCAATGAAGTCTTGATTGCAGGAGAATAAAGATTACCCAAACATGCATGAATCATTCTAAATACTAAAATGAGAAGAGGAAACAATTACAAGATGATTGAAATCTCCCTCAAAGCTGATTTTGGAGAGGGGACATTATGGAAAATCAACTTTTTGGAGCATTGTACCATGTTATAATGTTGTTCCCTCATCAGAAACATGCCTGAAGAGGTTTTAGATGTCATCCACGCATGTTTGAGTAATTTAGTGATTTCTCCTGGGCCCTATTCAGCCCTTCTTACGATTACAGTACAATTATGTCCAATGCTCAGCCCACGAGCTACCACACAGCAAGTTTCCATAAACATACAAAAGCAGGATACAAAACAATACACTACAACTTCACAAACCTGATGCGATGTGCAGAAGTTCCATTAGTGAGATGCACGCTGATAGTGTTGTGATAGCGCTCTCAAGGGGGAGTGACTCTAACACTGCAGCCTGAAGTGACTCAAATCTGAGTTTTTTGGCCACTTTGCAACCTGGATCTGATCTTTTAATGACAGTTTTATTGACACAGGTCAGATTTTTTCAAATGTGACCCAGGCCACTTGGAAATGTGCTCCTAAAACCGATACATGGCCGAACTTTTGGCATGCAACTTCAGTCTGAACGGCCAGGTCACATTCATACCATCAGGCTCAGAGTCTAGTCAATGGATGGAAAGTGAAGTGAGCGAGTCAATTAATATTTGGGGGGGTCACTGTATTTAGGTCAAATTGGAGGGGTCTTATCGGAACTGGGTGTTTTTTTAAATGATTGGCAAAGAAATGTCCGAGTGTGACTACAGGCGGTCCTGGCTCCAATGTCAATGAAAAAATAAAGGGCCTGTGAGCCAAAAATAAGGAGGCTACAGACTCAAACAAACGAAGTAGCCATGGGCGAGTAACCTGTCCATTTTACAAAGAACTGGACCATATTTTGGGAAACAAGCTCAGCATTTGGGTGACTTCTGTAAACACTGAGCACGCTCGCTGTGTGTGATGTTGTCGTGTCCTCCAGTGCGCGTACGGGACACTTCTGGGGCGTTTAAAGTTCACACTGGAGATCACATACAAGTCACATTTAATTGGAAATGTGAATGACCTCACCAAAAAAAAGTCAAATTTCACAAAAAAGTTGAATTCAGCATTATTACGCCCTGCAGTGTGAACGTGGCCTAAGAGCGCTGTTTTCGGGAAATATCGCATTTTGAAAACAATAAAAGATAACGTGGTGATCTAAACGTGTTACGAGTTAGCAGTTAATACCCCATAGTAATGTTATACCCCCTCTTGGTGTAAATAATGAAACAAAGCGTTTTAATAGCTGATTAAACAGGTTCCAAAAGCTTCTAAACTACAATGAGCTGAGCCAAGACTGCTACTTATTGACTCCAGGATGCTTTTGTTCAAATGGGATTACATCACAACAGGAATCAAAGAAATGAAGTTACACAATTGTACAACTGTTTTGGAACACTGTGCAAAAGCAAAGTACATGCAATATTTGTTTTTCATTACAATATTACATAAACAAGTACACTGGTGTCAAAGTCCATTTTCGAGGGAATTTATATAAAGTAATAAAGTATCATAGGGCACAGAGACTTTGGTGTTGTGTGGTGTAAGATTAAATGTTCCAGTATAAAGCGTTTTAGTGATTTTGGCGCATTGGATCAAGACTGAGTAGTCCCAGTGCCCTCTGCTGGCAACAGTGTGGAGTGAAGCAGTTCAAATGAGGTTAAAATCAGTAGCTGCTAGCTTTAAATAGGTTCTGAGCAAATGACAATTAAACACATTGTACCTGATTTTACAATTCATTATTAATTAATTCTTAGCACCTATAGCCACAGCTGCCTTAGGGCTGACGAACAAGAAGTGGCAGCAACATTTACAACACTGGCCTCACCAAACCACCACCAGTCACTCATTCGCACACTCCAATGAATGCAATACATACAATATAAAGAGGGGGAAGAGGCTTTCTTAAGGACAAGTGTTGGAGGAAGTACTCAGTATTGTTACTTAAGAAAAATAACATATCCTCCTGGAACCCGAAGAAAAAAAGGGTATTGCTATATATTTTTTGTGATTTTCTGTCTATTTGGAAGTAAATGAACACCTTAGCATTTAGATTTTGTTCATTTTATATTTATTCACAATTTTGTAACATGACCTCTGTGATGGATGCCGGGGACATTTTGGTGCTAAACCCATGTGAATTTAACCTATTAATAACAACTTTAATAATGCCCAACAGTCACCTCAAAAAGTGTTTAGACTCCCTTTTACTTTTAAAATTTTTTATCATAGTGCAGCCACAAACTAACTCCTGTTGAATTCATTTTTTTATCGCGGACATACAATATAATCCCCCAGCCCTGTTTAGTCAGAGGAACCTACAGCATCCCCCCCCCACTCATGCACACAGAGTCTGCTCACTAACTTCTTTAAAATTGGCAGCTGAATTGCTTTGTGGTGGGCCGTATGTTCCTCGGTAAATTCCCCATCTATAGAGTATCAGGTTTAATATTTGATTAAGTTGGGGCTATGGGAAAAAATTATGTTTATATATGTCTACTTGCCCAGTGCATAAGTGTTCAAATAAGCAAATATGAAAGACTGAAACAGATGTTAAGACCATGTGTGTGTTACATACATTCTCACTATGAATCTGTGTCACCAAAAAAAAAGAAATAATCCAAAACAGTGGTCCTACAGTTCCTCCGTATACAAGTATTGAGTTACCTTTGCACATCCGAGCAGCACGGTCACTACAGCACTTTAAGTATGAAACAGCTACGCTACTAAAAAGGAACTGTAAAAGGTTCCTACAGTACGAATATTCACATTGGAGCCATCAATTGTTGTGATGGTTCTGCACCTTTGTCCCTTTGTGGCAAATTCTCCAGATTGGTCCTGGATTGGAAACATACAACCTCTCTTTATAAAAGTCTGAACCAACCTAGATCTGGTTCTCCAGCCAAAGGGAACCACCAGAGAAGATGGGCCTTAGAGAGAGCAGAGCAGGTGTCCAGAAGTGATTGAGCTCCTATATGAATACAAATACAGATCAGAAGGTTTTGAATAAGTGCAGAATTACTCAAAACAGTGATTCATGTTTCATGCAGAACACGTCAAATCCAAAACTCAACATCCAAACTAGTTTAGGATGCTCTGAATAATTAAAGGTTTGTTATCTGAAATCACAAGTGTAAAGCTCCAGTGAGTGATGTTTGTCCTTCTGAATCTGTCTCCCATCTGCACCATAAATTGTACATATGCTCTGCACATGGCTCTGCGGAGCTCACCACTCTCACCACTGGACTCCTGCTCAGGCTGGATGGAGCTGGGATTGAGTTACCGCTGGCTCTGTTTACTGTAAGGTGTGAACTCCACTGACACTTCACATACTTAATTAATGACAGATACTCATTACTGTAAACAACTGGGACGCACCTTTTTTTTTTTTTCAGTTAAGTTATTTTTCAGTTTCGTTTCAGGTTAGTTCCACAATTCACTCTCTCACCACCTGAAGAAGCTACTTGGATGAGTGAAAACTAGTGTTGTCAAAAGTATCAAGAATCAGATACTAATCAAAACTAAATACAGGTATCGATACTAAAAAGTCACATACTCAGGACAGAAATGAAGCTTTCCTGAATAGTTTTAGAATGATCTTGAGCTATATCATAACAAGTATAAGAGCACATAGACTAGTATATGCCCACGGACCACTAAGGGATTACACAGATATCAGACCACATAATATAAGGGTCATTTCACGCTAAATCTCCAAATGCCCCCACCCAATCATCTCAGATTTGACTGAAAAAATTCTAGAAGGTTCATACACTTTCCAATAGGAAAAGTCACACATTTTAGCTCCCAACTTCTTAAAGTTTTGTCATTAAAAAATATTTTGTCAACTCCCCCCTGACCTGTTTTGAGCAGAGTTGTCTAGAAGCCACTTTCAGATTGCTGTATCTAAAAAACTGGGAAAGGTAGGTCCTTCAAATTTTCAAGGGTTAAAATTTGGCAAATTTACTTGTAGAATATGGAATTTTACACATGTGCTTTTGATTTATCACAGATTTCTGGGGGCTTAAATGTGCTCAAAAATTCTACTCTTCAAATCTGACGGCTTCTTTGAGAGACTGTGGAAAGTGCAATTTTAAAGACAGAGGACTGATATTGACCACACACCTTCCCACACATGCTGTGTACTTTGTATTTTAAAACTGAGCCTCTGTGATGAAAGCTCTACAAGATATTAATTGTTCAAAATGGAAAATATAAAGTTGGTGCCATCTTTACCACGTTATGCCAAAAAAATGACAGCACCAACCCAGTGGATCATTTTAGAAAGACTAGATGTCTATTTTTAACATATCCAAAATTTGTGATGGTGTTCTGCTTTATTTTTGCAAAATGAATTTGAAAATGTGGTGTCTACATACATGCAGAGCATTCATGGACTATGAAGGCACTTTCAGAAGCTAAGAAAACAATCTGATTTCATGACACACATTGAGTTAAAACCAAGTTCTTTCTTTGCCAATTTTATCAACAAAATATCCACTGTCCCTCTCTCATTTGTCTGTCTATTTAAAGGTGCACTCTGTGACTTTTCAGGTTGAGGGTCCACTACCACAAAGAAGCTATTGCTTTGCTTGTAATGTTCCACAGTTTGGTATTAAACGTATATAAGATGCATTTATTCAGGTGTTTTATTGCTCAAAAATAACTTCATTCCTACAGTGAGTAGGGTCACCTCTTCACAGATCTTGAAAAGTTTAATGCCATACTTTGAAATATTGGAGGTAAAGCAATAATATCTCCATGGAGACAGAGAAGTAACCTGCGGGCTCTCTACTAGAAGATTCACAGAGCGCGCCTTTACATCTCTGTTTTTACTGTATAGCTATATAGTCGTGTTGACACTGACAACAGCAGCTGTACTTGACCTTTATAGAGAAGTGGGTTGTAATGTTTTTATGTTACACATTACATACATTGCGCATCTTTAAATCTAGTTTGAGGAATAACATTAATGTTGGTGATTATTTTGAATTGGCAACAAAGGAGTTGTACAATCTAAGGGAACAAATGCCAGTAACGTGTCTACAGTGTGATGAAACTTTAGGTCTGTTGTTGTAGCAATTAACAGTTCAAATGTTTTGAGAATGCAAAAGAAAGAGCATTATGTTAAAGACGCATTGTGTAACTTTTCTGGTGGAGAGTTGGTCAAACGTTTTTCTCCGTGGACAACCTAGTGCCTCCGCTCAATTTCATTTCTCTCCAGCGACTGGGCCAGAAATCAGAATACACTAGATGGTTTACAAGAATCCCAGAAGTTGTAGACCGCACACCTGCCAGTAAGTGAAAAGCTGTGAAACCATGACTGGGTCCCTTTTGTGGTGCAGCACAACAGCAAGAGGTCGAGATGGATGTAGACAAAGCCATACATTCTGTGTTGGCAACGATTCCTGAGATTGAGGATTTAAAGCTGGAACAAAGAGAATGTTTGGTGAATTTTAGATCTGTTAGCGGCGCTTTACATACATCACGACCAAATAGCAGCGATTGGTTAAATAAAAAAGTACCTGCCTACCATCGAGCAAACCCTAATGCGACAGCTTCCACGAAGTGAAACTGGCTGTGAATCAGGCTAATTAAACCTTTCTGTCTTCACAGAGACCAAACCAGGCCAAGTTACAGGTCAGATCTGTGGAGAGGTGACTCCACTCAAAGTCAAAATGCCTGTTTTCTTAGGAATTTCTGAGCAGTAAAACCACCTGTAACTGAATAAATGTAAGGAAGAGTTGTTTAATGTCATACTGTGGAACATTACAGCCAGAGCAATGACAAATCCATAGAAACAAGAAGGTGACGGCCCCCAACCAAAAAGTTACATAGTGCCCCTTTATATTAGTTTGAATTTCACCCTCCTTTTTGGGAATTTTTTTGATGTTGTTCTTATTTCTGTTGATGTGGATGTAAAAGAACGCAAAATGTTTACTTGCTCAAAATGTATTTAAAAAGGTTTAAAGTGTATATACTTGGTGAACTTTTGAACTGCCAAAGGTCTTCAAAATGGCTCCTAAAACAGGAAACTGAAAGCTGTGAATACTGATATGATTTTTTATGGTTTTACAGCTGATACACTCAATAAGCACACAAAACAGAACAACATGGCATAAAGTTCAAAGTCTTCTTTCCAAAGTATGGCATTACAGGAAATCAAGTACAGGTGTTTTTGTGCTGTTAAAAACATGAAAAACGTGCATTCTTACTGTGAGCTTGCCTGGAGAGTGTATTTTGAAGAGAGAGGAGTTTGAAAGCAGCAGGCTCTGGAACCAGATCATAAAGTACATCAGATCACACCATTCTTATTTGGGACAGTTTATTTGCGTCATAGGTATCTGAAATATGAAAGACATCTTGTATATCCTTGCATCATTCAACACAAAAGAGTTTTTTTAAAGGGTCTGATTTATATTATAATGTAATTTCCTAATCAAAAACATATCCAGACTTGTGTTTTGATTCAATCACACATGTTTAGCACACAAACCCTGCGTATTTAGACTGAGGTTTCCTAAACAGAAAACACTCTGTTGCACCTTGTGATGTCATATTGTTATTTAGGAAGTGCTCCACTGTGTTTTTAAACTCCAAACACCTTCACTAGAATCTTTCTAGGCCCCGTTCACACTAGTACTTATTCAAGTCGTTTTTGTTGCGGATGCAGTGTTCGTCCACATGGCTCCAAATGGCTCCAGAGACAGAAGGATCTGGTGCCACCAGCTCCCAAGAATTCATCTGAGTACGGATCTGATCCGGCATTGTGTGGACACCTGAAAACACTGATACACTGATGTAGGTCTATGTGCCGCGAAGTAACTGCCAAAACACTAAGAGTTTAAAATATATGTCCATTCATATATACGGTCTATGCATATGATCCCCCTCTGTCACAGAAAGAACATTCATAATCCACTGAGTTGTGTCCTTTAGTCTGACAGAAGCACAGCATCAGCGCACAATAACCTGCTGTTGTTTGAGCACTTAGTTTATGTGGTACTAAATATGCTACAAACTTAAATAAATATGTTCAAAGCTGTGTAGATAGGGAAGGCTTACGGACACAGAAACGACGTGTCTGGACACAGATCGTTTCTGATACAGTGATACTGTGATTCATTTCAGTGTAAATGTAGTCTTAGATACTTTTAACCCTGGGATTGCCAATCTCTTTGAACAAAAGGTAAAATGTAGCTTTTAACTATCAATATATGACATCACAAGGTGGAACAGATCATTTTGATCTTTGGAGATGTAGACTAATAAACCAGATTTACTCAACCGTGTGCATGAAACAAAACACAACTCCTGGTATGTTTTTGAGGAGGAAACAGCATTAGAACATGGTGTGATGGAGTCACGGAGTCAGTTTTGCGTAATATAGGACATTTTGTTTCTCAGTCCGCTGTGTTTTTTGTCATTGTTTATTGATAAGCTGCTACGATTGTTTGCACACAAACAAATCTCTGACTGATTAATCCATTTCCCGGTCGGTGGAAAAATGGGAAAACAGGAACAAGTTCAAGACCACATGTGAAGTCATGTGAAAGCGGTGGAATTGTTTGTCCATGTGAAAAGTGAGCAGGCTTGTCTCTCTACAGATTTGACTTGTAACCAGGTCAATTGCTTAACCATCTTTAAAGCTACCATCTGTAGTTAGATTGGGTGACCCTCCCCTGTTGTATTCTGACATATAACCACTAGATGCTATCTGTGTTACTGCAGTCTGATACTGTGGAGAAGAAGACCAGAGAGCACAATTAAGTCTGAACCAAAGCCACATATGCCATCAGCTTCTCACAAAAAAAAATAAAAATAAATAAAAAATAATCAAATAAACTTACAGATGGTAGCTTTAATGCCATACTGTGGAACACTCTCAACATGGCAATATAATCTCCACGGAGACAAGCAAGTCTTACCTTGTCAAGACACTTACAATTAGGCCACTGGATTTATTACAGCACATGAGCCCAATCAGTCCCCCTTTTATTTCTGAAATCTGGTTCAAATAAACACACAATTATTCCAAGAAATCCATCTATCTCAGCTTTTGTAAGCCATCACATCTTGGAATACGTCTTCGCTCCGCACAAACGATAATACAAAATTCCAGCTCAAGTCACTAGCCTTCCGTGAAATTTATTCCGGCCGTCAACTCTCTACGCGCTATCAAATCAAATGGGCATCTGACGCACTTCTCGCCCGTCTTATCAGCTTAGGTTTGGCGTCATCTTTTCACAAAACCTTGAAAGAACCAAACAAGGCCGATCTACTCCATATATATTGCGTTTTGTTTATCAACTTTGGCGATGTGGCTTACTTTTCATGGGTAAGTGATGTAATAAATAAAAGATTTTGTGGTGGTGCACGCAGATCTATCAGAGAGCAGACTGAGTGGATTAGCAGAAGAGGGGCAATGAAATGGTTGCTTGGTAACTACGACCTGGTGCCGTGCAATCAGGGGACAGGCCTGTATTTTTGGAACAGGATGTGGGCAGCGTTGGACAATCTTTTATTTTGCTCACTAATCGCAGCGGGTGATGATAAAGCTGCACTGTGTAACTTTTCTGGAGAGTGGAGTGTCCGACCACCTATGTATTTATGGAGATGTTGCTTTTGCTGAAAATGTTCCATAGTTTGATGACTTCTGGGTTTCAGACATCATAACATTCATTCGTCCAATCATATCATCATATATTAATAAAAATGAGGGCAGCTAAAATTAATATTGTAAAATCACAGATTTAATTTTTAATACAGAGAGTTCTTGGTGTAGTCGCTAATAGAAATGATCAGGTTCAACATTTGGGCCTTTAGGTTTTGGATATTTTACTGCAAAGTATTAGTAGTGTGACGCATTTAGGCCAAGTTACAGGTCAGATCTGTGAAGAGTCAACCCCAAAAACACCTGTGATTGAATAAATGCAAGCTAGAAAAGCTTCATGTCATACTGTACATCATACATTCAAGGAGAAGTAAACTTGAAGCAAGTCACAAACCCCAAACAACATATAGAGAGTCATTTAACACTACAGAGTGTTAATTGACGTTGGTCCCCATTAATGATAATAATAAAAGGGCTGGGACCAGTACACTATACAGGACACTGAGAATTAAAGATCCTATATTGATGCAAAATTTGATGCTTTTGAACTTTAAACAGACAGTCGGGAATTTTCAGACATAGGGGCCTCATCTTCTAGTGAGTCAGAGTGTTGGAGACGTGTGGAGACACTTTTTGAAATATTCCATCCAGTCCTTGTATTTGCAGAGGTCGCTGGTGCTAGGCTAGTGCATGTCAATGGCCATAGTTCTCCTGCCACTAAAAACAGTCTTACCCACTCCACAAAACACCCGAAGCAAATGTATTATTACACCAGACTGTCCATGTAAATGTCTGTGTTGATAGAATAATGTTTGAAATAAAACTAACCTTGCATCGTATGAACTGTCACATATTGAGGGACTATTTTTTCAGCAGCAGCGGAATTTTAGTTTGCTGGTAAGATAGGTGTTAGGTGCCAAGTTTTCTGTCAGGAAGTAACTTGATTTCAGGAAAGAACTCACTGCTGCTGCTTCTCAGACATAAATCCTTCAAACACAAGGTTGGTTTTACTTCTAACATTATTCTATTGACACAGACATTTACATCGACAGTCTGGTGTAATAATAGATTTGCTTCGGGTGTTTTGTGGAGTAGCCAACTATGGCCATTGACATGCGCTAGCCTAGCACCAGTGAGCTCTACAAATACATGCACTGGATGGAATATTGTAAAAAAAAAGTGTCTCTACACGTCTCCAACACTCTGGATAACTAAAAAATGAGGTCCTATGTCCAAAATTCTAGACTGTCCCTTTAAACCATGTTAGAACATTATAACCTCCCCAAAACATACCTGGATTTGTGTTTTGTTTCATTCACACATGTTTGAGTTACTCTTTATTATTAGTGTGTCATCTCGAAAGCTCAAAATGCTCTGTTCCACCTTGTGATATCGTGTAGTGTTGGTTTTCAAGTTAACAACGACCCTTTACTTTTTATATTGTATATATTTTATATATTTATTTTATATTGTATTACCACATGGCATCACAATGTGGAACAGAGGGTTTTCTGTTTGAGGGAAGTATTAGTGTGTAAAATGTGTGAATGAAACAAAACACAACGTATGTTTGTCATGAGGAAACAACATTATAAAGGAGATCAGAAAACAGCGTAATATGAGTTTAAGATCACAGAGGGCCCCTTTAATAATTTTTGACTCATGTAATTTATGTGTTAAATAAATATATTCCCATGGGTTTAGTAAGAAATACAAAAAAATCTCTTATGTAAAGTTGATTTAGATCTCTTGTTGTGTGGACAAACGCCACTTTGGGATCCACTGTTTTAAAGTAAACAAATCCAGTGTTGAACGTCAGGTTGATTTATTCACAGTTTAAAACATTTTACATGATGGAAAGTTGTGTTAGCATTTTTGTTTTAGTCCGTCGATCCAGAAAACCAAATGAGCCGTATGGTTTTCATTATCCCAGCCCCTGCTACGGTCCAGCCATGATTTATTCAAACCACAACAAGTGAACCACACATTTGTAATAAACTCCAAACATCTACAGTGTGAGAAAGAGGAGGAACGCACAGGCAAGTGACAAGTACAAATTTCACGCTATAAAAATCCAGCTGTTTTCTTAGCCTGGTTTATAGTTAAGATTTCTCTGAATAACTACAACTAGGCACAGACAACTGAGTCAAAGTTCAGAGTTTTCTCTTTCTGTATACATTTACTTTTTAGTTTTAATATCAAACTTATGGTATAACTAAATTACAAAGGTTAGAAGATTTTTTTAAACAAACAATGACTAACTTGACCAGAAAAAATTCATAGTGCACCTTTAAACCAGTCAGATATGCAATGATATAAGTTAAAGGACCTGGACGCTTTTTTTTTTTTTTTTCAGTTTTTGTTTTGCCACAGTCCATTAATATTACATAAGCAGCTCTTGAGGTCAAAATAAGTCTGTGTATTGTCTGCATCTAATTATAAAGGATGTGCGCATTAGGATGCTAGTTGTTGTTAACTTTACCATGACTGTGAAGTTGTGAAAAGCACTTATAAACTCATTGCGGTGAAGAATAAGGATGCTCTGATTGCATAAGGAAAGTGAGGAATAACTTTAAATCACTGCAAACTGTAAATCGGGTACAACAACATTAAAAAACAGCTTCTATTTTTTGCATTGTGGAACGTGTGGGTGTCCTTTGTTATTGCAACCTTGAACTACTTACAGTTGGCATGATGCAATCTGTTTCAGAGTGTGTACTTGGCACTGGTACACTGCAAAAAATATTTAGATTTCAAGCCACTGCATGTTTATTCCTTTCAAAGCATATTTTTGAATGCAGTTTACTGTTTACATAACTTAAAAGAATTTATATTTTTCAGTTATGATTTATGCACTTCATCTAGTTTACATAACTTAAAATAATTCATATTTTTGAGTTATGAATTATGCACTTTATATATTTTACATAACTTAAAATAATTCATATTTTTGAGTTATGAATTATGCACTTTATATAGTTTACATAACTTAAGAGAATTCATATATTTGAGTTATGATTTATGCACTTTACATAGTTTACATAAGTTATATATATATATATATATATATATATATATATATATATATTATATATATATATATATATATATATATATATATATATTTCTGAGTTATGAATTATGCACTTGACCTACTTTACATAACTAAAAATAATTCATATTTTTGAGTTATGAATTATGCACTTTATATAGTTTACATAACTTAAGAGAATTCATATATATTTAGTTATGATTTATGCACTTTACATAGTTTACATAATTATATATATATATATATATATATATATATATTTCTGAGTTATGAATTATGCACTTGACCTACTTTACATAACTAAAAATAATTCATATTTTTGAGTTATGAATTATGGACTTTACCTAGTTTACATAATTTCAAATAATTCATATTTTGAGTTATGAATTATTTTAAGTTGTGTAAACTAGGTAAACTGCAAATAAGTATAAATAAATAAAAATCTGTCTACTAATCGATAATAAAACTAGTATCAAACTAGATAGAAATGAACATTTCCTGAATATCTTTAGAATGATCTTGAGCTGTATCAGAAAATTTTACATGTTGAAAATACTGTATATGTACTGAATATTCAAAAGGTGAAATTTTGTATTTTACACACATTTATATTATGTATATTTAAAAAAATATATATATATATATAAATATATATATATATATTTGAGTAAAAAAGAACAAATTATCTTCCATATATAACTTTGTATTTATTGTTGTATTTATTATTAATTATGTATGTATGTATTTATTTTTTTCATATGAATGTATTTATACTTATTTTTACTTTTTATGCTCATTGTTTTATTGTTTTTATTTTTGTTGTAGTTGTTTTATTTATGTATTGTTTTGTTTGTTTTTGAGTGCATGTCTGCGTACAGGTGACATCTCTGTGTCATGTGTCACTGCTGGAGTTGGATTCTTGCCACTTGTTTTATAGCAGGCTGCGACCGGTCTGTTTATTCTAATCTGGGATGTCCTGATTTGACCCGGCGTGTGCAGCCAGCATTCGCCCTGGAGTGCATGAAAATAAAAATATGTTACGCTCTGCAAAGGTTTACGAAGCCAAAACTATCAGAGGAGCGACGCAAATGTCATAACCAGAGCTCTTAGACACAAAACTATTTTAGAAACTAATTAGTCATAACATATTTCTAGTTACGAATTGAATGAAGTTAAAGGTGCACAGTGTAACTTTTTGGTTTCTGGATACGTCACTGCTCTGCTCTGGAATGTCCCACAGTATGACATTAAACAGCTCTACCTTACATTTATTCAATTACAGTTGGTTACATCAGCTAAGTCAAAGAGTTCTTCATCAACACTGAATATTCAATCCAAAATCCAGGCACAGTTTATGAGTTGGGAACATATTTTTCTGATATAATAAGATGATAAAATGAAGGTGTTGCCATCTATTTTTATTTGTAAAGTCATATGCATTGTGTAATTTAGACAAGTATTGGCTCAATGTTATGAATGCTGTTATGAAATGACGTCTACGTGTTTCACATCAGCTATCTGTGTTGAACCAGGAAGAGAAAGTTTCAACTTCATTAGAATAAAAAAGAACCAGACAAAACTTGATATTTTAAAAGTAAAATTAAGTACTACTATAAATGGTTTAGTAAAATAAAAGAAGTACTCTAACCTTTCTTATGCACTTCTGGTAATATGCAGATTTTTGTATATTTTGAGAAGTCATTCCTGTTTCAAACTAATGTCGAAGAATCAAACCAGGACTAAACCCAGACTAAAGTGAGATTTTATCAGGTCTAAATCAAGTCTAAACCAAGGAATTGTAACTAACTAATCCAGACTTAAACTAGCCTTAGCTCAAATTAGGTCCATCTTTTTCAGTTTTGATACCAGGTCTGATACTAGAGCTTCAAATATCAGCCAAATATGCAGAGATTGCAGAGATTGATAATAGTGTTGAAATAAAATAAAACAGAACTAGTCCAAATGTGTTATATAAATGTTATTTATTGCTCAAGTAACCACAGAACATCTTTGTATAAACAAGTGTTTGAACGTTAAGAAACTTTCTAGGCCAAGTACGACCAGTAAACAGTCTTATCAGTTATTTATATCGGCTGAACCGATATTTGGAAACTGATACCGATCCAGCAAAAAACTGTATCAGATCAGTGCATCCAAAAAACAAATCTATGCCAAGATCAAACTAATCAGGAATACAATAAACACTAAACCAGGACTAAACCAGGAGTAAGACCAGGAGTAGACCAGGGCTAAACCAGGACTAAACCAGGACTTAACCAGGGCTAAACCAGGACTAAACCAGGGCTAAACAGGGCTAAACCAGGACTAAACCAGGGCTAAACCAGGATTAAACCAGGATTTAACCAGGGCTAAACCAGGATTAAACCAGGGCTAAATCAGGACTAAACCAGGACTAAACCAGGGCTAAACCAGGACTAAACCAGGGCTAAACCAGGACTAAACCAGGGCTAAACCAGGAGTAGACCAGGGATAAACCAGGATTAAACCAGGACTACCCCAGGACTAAACCAGGACTAAACCAGGGCTAAACCAGGATTAAACCAGGGCTAAACCAGGATTAAACCAGGACTAAACCAGGAGTAGACCAGGGATAAACCAGGATTAAACCAGGACTAAACCAGGGCTAAACCAGGATTAAACCAGGGCTAAATCAGGACTAAACCAGGACTAAACCAGGGCTAAACCAGGGCTAAACCAGGGCTAAACCAGGGCTAAACCAGGATTAAACCAGGACTAAACCAGGACTAAACCAGGACTAAACCAGGACTACCCCAGGACTAAACCAGGACTAAACCAGGGCTAAACCAGGAGTAGACCAGGGATAAACCAGGATTAAACCAGGACTAAACCAGGACTACCCCAGGACTAAACCAGGACTAAACCAGGGCTAAACCAGGATTAAACCAGGGCTAAACCAGGAGTAGATCAGGGATAAACCAGGATTAAACCAGGACTAAACCAGGAGTAGACCAGGGATAAACCAGGATTAAACCAGGACTAAACCAGGGCTAAACCAGGATTAAACCAGGGCTAAATCAGGACTAAACCAGGACTAAACCAGGGCTAAACCAGGATTAAACCAGGGCTAAACCAGGGACTAAAACCAGGACTAAACCAGGGCTAAACCAGGATTAAACCAGGACTAAACCAGGAGTAGACCAGGGATAAACCACGATTAAACCAGGACTAAACCAGGGCTAAACCAGGATTAAACTAGGACTAAACCAGGACTAAACCAGGATTAAATCAGGACTAAACCAGGGCTAATCCAGGGGTAAACTGGGACTAGACCTAGACCTTACATACTAACCAAGAAACCTAAAACTTGTCTAGAACAGTACTACATCTCAGATTTAGGCTAGTATATGTATTTCACTGCTAATGATGAGTTAGTCTTATAATATAGCTGTAATGAAATGTGTATTTTTAAAAAGCGTTCACCTGCTCCAGGACTGCAGAGGAGAGCTGCAGGAGTTACATCTGGTACAAATCATCTTTTCTTTAGTAAGATTCATTGATTTGGACATGGTGTATAAATAAAATATAAGTATGTAAGTATATAAATAAAGAATAAACTAAACTAACTCTTATTTAGGATGTGTTCACAATTGCACATAGATCACGTTTAAAACTGGGACTAAACTGGGACTAAATTCTGAACTAATCTTGGACTGGACTAAAACTAGACCATACAAGGACATGTAGTGTAACTTTTCTTGCTTGTTTCCATGGAGATGTTATTGCTTTCTTTGGAATGTTCCATAGTGGAGTATTGGAGATATCTATTGTGATTTATATCATTACAAGTGTTTTTAATTCTTAGTGAACAGGCTCACATCTCCACTGATCTGACCTGTAACTTGGCTTGGAGATAGACAAGTTTAATGTCATACTGTGGAACATTCCGGGCAAAGCAATCGCATCTCGAGCATGTGAGGGTCTCTCCAGGGTCTCCAGACTGCTTTGCTCATTTAGTCTGTATCAGCTCAAATCTTTCCTGGATAATAATAATTCCTGTGACAGAATTCAGACGCCAGTGAAAGGAGATTGGAGTTGCACTATGCTAAACCAACCAGGCGATACTCTCTAGGAAACCGAGTAACGCGTAAAGTAGCCTGGGTCCAAGCGCATTTAGCGCATTACCCATCATGCTTAGATGGTCTTTAGCGGAGCGTGATTGCTCCGAGGGCCCGTGATGCTCTTTCCACATAAACCTCTCTGTGTGGATGTTAACACGTTTCGTACTTGAGTTAATAAGCTTAGAGGACGTGATATTCCTGTACGCTTGACCCTTTCTAACACTGGGTCAAAGGAGGCTGAACCTGAGCCGATCTCAGAAGGCCTAATTATTCTGGGAAAATCTGATTCTTGCCAACAGCACCACCCTGGCTCTGAGTCTGTCCTAAACACACGTAAACAACAGAGCCACGCTACAGGTATTAGCATCCGCAAGGAGAGTGGTGAAACAGGTTTGTGGACATGGGAGACTTCACGCAGGTTTGATATGTATGAAGTCTGACCTTTCCATTTTTTTGAATTTAACCAGTGTCTGTGGAGTTTAGGTTAAAGTTGTGGTATTACACTTTGATGGGGTGTTAACTGCTACTACCCCATGAGACCCAACCTTAAATCTCGATGTAAGCTTGGTCAGGATCATCGGCTGTATATAAATGGACATTGCTAACCCGGTACCCACTCCAGTTAAGTATGGCTCAAATTCACTTCGTACTGAAAAATTGTCACCCTTCTCTCATCGTTTTACTCTTAAAATGTTCGTATTAACCCATTCTACATAATCCTGCTGTTTTTATTTCGCTATTTTGTCCAGAAATCAACATATGAACCTTAATCACAGACAAATCATGTGCCTTCTTTCCCTGAAGTTGCTCCCTCCTGCGTTAACAACAGGTTTGATTGACAGCGTCGCTAAGCACGCGATCTCTGCCAAACCAGCGGTGCGGGTAGAAACGGATATTATCTTCAACAGCCTCACTCCGGATTGGCTCTGTAGTCGCTGTGATTATTGCGGTCGGAATTCCAAATATGAAACTTGGCTCCAAATTCACCTCTATAACTGTAAGCCTCGCTGAGCTTCATTTGACTGGAACCAAATGTTATGACGTCACACTCACTTCTCACCCACATATTTATTTATACAGTCTGATCAGGAATACTTTAGCCCGAGGAGTTGACCTAATGTGCATGTTTTGGTTGAAGTGAAACTGACAGCTGCCACTCTAGTCATGATATAATTTTAAAAAGTGAACGACGTATGGCATGTTTAAATTCTGACCCTTTCTGTGGTCTTATTTCTTGGTGCATTCCAAAGCTTTTAACCCACTTGTGTGTCCTTAGTCCAGGTTCATATATAACTGTACACGTCCTCATTATCCACATATGCAATTCAGAGTATATCCCAGAGAATAACTCAGGCTTAGACTCAAAACCTGTTTCAGTCACATGTTTTGCTTGTAACGACTTGAGCTCTGCACCACCAAAGACTTCCAAGAACCAGCTGGACTCAAATGAACCTGAGCCTGATCTAAACCAGGACTAAATCAGGACTAGACCAGAATAAACCAGAAATAAACAGGCACTAAATCAAGAGTCTAAAAGAGGAGTAAAGCAGGACTAAAAGAGGAATAAATCAGGAATAAACTAAGACTAAACCAAGACTTTATAAACCAGGATAAGAACCACGACTAAATTAAAAATAAACCAAGACAAAACCAGGGTTACACCAGAGAACAGTCTGAACCAGCACTAAAGAGGGTCTAGGTTAAACTCTGAAGCTATTTTTCAGAAACCAATTAATGGCATATATTGAGATATCGATACAATACCGATACCAAAGTAGTTTGTATGTAAGTGCAACATGAAGTGCAGGGGTTTTTTTTGCATGTGGATGTACAGATTTTACTCAAGGACATATAGGGAATAGCACAATTTTACCTGCACCTTTAGATCATATTGGACAGTGCATCAGAGCTGTTAAAGACCATAGAGGGATAGTGTAAGTTTGCTCTGAAGGCCGATACATACTGGTGTCACTTTATCTTAATTTGCCATGTGCTAAGAAAGGCTTTTAAATCATTTAGACTTTATGAGTGCTTCAGTTTTTGTTTTGTTTTTGTAGTTTTTTTGGGGTTTTTTTTTTTTCAGCTTGGATGTGAATATGTGTTACATCTTCGTCTTTTAAATGGTAAAATTGCTGTATTTTACATCAAGGAACCATTCACGCATTCACACACCAGTGTACACACACACCGGGGTTGTGGCGGGTTAAGTGTCTTGCCAAAGAACACAATGGCAGCATTCATCTGCGGGAGCTGGACTCACACCATCAACCAGTTTGCCAGTGGATCTGACCACTCAACCAATGATGTTTTTATGTCAAGCCAACCTTCAGATGAGAGGACGAGTGTTTGTCCACTGATCCAAAAGTTCAAGGTTCAAATCCCATTGCTAGAGCGGTCAGATCCACTGACCCACAGACGGTGTGATTCCAGCTCTCATAGATGAATACTGTCGTTACGTCCTTGTGCAAGACACTGAACCCTGCCCCTAGTGTCTGTGTACACTGGTGTAAGAGTGTGTGTATGTGTGTGTGTGCGTGTGTGTGTGTGTGTGCGTGTGTGTGTGTGTGTGTGTGTGTGTGTGTGTGTGTGTGTGTGCGTGTGTGTGTGTGTGTGTGTGTGTGTGTATGTGTGTGTGTGTGTGTGTGTGTGCGTGTTGTGTGTGTGTGTGTGTGTGTGTGTGTGTGTGTGTGTGTGTGTGTGTGCGTGTGTGTGTGTGCGAGTGTGTGTGTGTGTGCGTCTGTGTGTGTGTGGTGTGTGTGTGTGTGTGTGTGTGTGCGTGTGTGTGTGTGTGTGTGTGCGTGTGTGTGTGTGTGTGTGTGTGTATGTGCGTGTGTGTGTGTGTGCGTCTGTGTGTGTGCGTCTGTGTGTGTGTGCGTGTGTGTGTGTGTGTGTGTGTGTGTATGTGCGTGTGTGTGTGTGTGCGTCTGTGTGTGTGCGTCTGTGTGTGTGTGCGTGTGTGTGTGCGTCTGTGTGTGTATGTGTGCGTGTGTGTGTGTGTGTGTGCGTCTGTGTGTGTGTGTGTGCGTATGTGTGTGTGTGTCTGCGTGTGTGTGTGTGTGGGTGTGTATGTGCGTGTGTGTGTGTGTGTGTATGTGCGTGTGTGTATGTGCGTGTGTGTGTGTGTGTGTGTGCGTGTGTGTGTGTGTGTCTGCGTGTGTGTGTGCGAGTGTGTGTGAGTGTGTGTGTGTGTGTGTGTGTCTGTGTGTGTGTGTGTGTGTGTGTGTGTGCGTCTGCGTGTGTGTTGTGTGTGTGTGTGTGTGCGTCTGTGTGTGTGTGCGTGTGTGTGTGTGTGTGCGTGTGTGTGTGTGTGTGTGTGTGCGTCTGCGTGTGTGTGTGTGTGTGTGTGTAGACATGTGAAGAACTCAGACGTGGAAAAGCACTGTATAAACCAATTGCCAGACAATAAAACCTTATCTCATCTTATCTCATCAACTATGGTGACGTTGTGTTTGCTCCACCCCAGTTTGTACTAATCTAAAAATGAAGTGCCAATAAACAAAAATATATACAGGGATTTTGTATTTTTAAATGAATTATAGTTTTATTTAAAAACTGCATTTTTTGGGGGGAGAAATGTGAAGAATCATAATCATAAGAATCAATACTTTATGATACCTCAGTCAGTATTGATATATTGATATTTGGTATTGATCCACCCACTACTGCACCTGTCTTACTTTGTATCAGTGTGTGTGTGAGTGACAATGGAAACGGTCCGGAGAGCCAGTGGCAGCCATGCTTCTGTCAGTCTGTCCCAGGGCAGCTGTGGCATTTATGAGTTACAATCAACAGGAGTGAATGAATAATGCATTTGAAAGTCTTTAGAGTGCCTCCAAAAGCAGTATAACAATCCTACGCTCTCCTTTAATTAGTAGCAGTCATGTGTGGCTATAGTTTGCACCAATATGTTTTCTATCAGTACAGTCTTTGACTTGTTTGGGCTCCTCACATGAGCAGGCACTGGAGCAGCCTGATTTCTGAGTAGTACTCTATTCGAAGTAATCTGTTTTATGCACAAACAACTTAATTCTAATCTAATCTCTGTTTACGACTTCACAGAACTCACATTTTCACTGGAAGAAGTTAAAACGCTTAAAAACGTGCCAAAAACCTTTGAAAGACCACACGGCTAATTTTACACCCCTGTTTGAAATATTTTTCAAAGAGCAAGTGTCAGTCTGAATTTGTATTTACTTGTAATCTTAAAATGTCCTGTTTTCAATTTTTGTTTTGGACTCATAAATGATAAGAGACTCTCCTTCTTGCCAAATAAGGTTTGTGGGGATGCAAGCCTGTTTTTGGTTTGTTTTTTTCCATAATGAAAAAACATACTTTTATTATAGTTTATTTTTTTGACAAAAATGTTACATATTGGAGCTTTAATTTGAACTTCAGTAAATCCCTAAAGCATGATTATCAGTTTGTCCCAGATAGCATTAGTTAAAAACAATATTTTAAAAAAGTACCTTAATCAAAAAGGCCATGGGACAGATAACAGAGCAGATAAGCTGCTGCTTATAAACATATTTAACTCTCTATCAGAATAGTTTTATAACGAACACTAACTTTAGTACTTAGCATCTTAAAATCTCCTGTGGTTTAACATTATGCTGACTGAAAATGCTCTGAGGTAAGTGTGGAGCTATAGGGACACGTGGGACAGTGTTTTGACATCAGAAGAAGGTACATCTCCTGTCCGCCGGTATTTCAATACTAAACAAAGTGACAACAGGTTCAAGGTCAAACTTACTTCTTTTTAGGAACACATGTATCTTTTATTCACTGAAGGACGTCAACATGTGGGTCTATTTGTAGAAACTATTATTAGAATGGATTTAATTGAATATGTTTCTGTGAAAGAGTGACCTGAAGTGAAACGGCAGTGAAAAGGGGCTGTTGGGAGCTGCGCGTGTTTTCAGTTACAGTGCCTCCTCTGTCACTGACCCTCTGCTCTTGTGGTAGCTCTGGTTCTTCGAGCGCAGGTGTCTCACGTCCTCTCTCCAGTTCTAGAGTTCTCTGTCACGGCCACTCGCTCTGATGTGTGCCGGTCTGAACGTGAGTCATCCGGGTTGCGTGGGACACAACGCCGCCTAGTGCCGCTGCACGCCGCTGCAGTATAAAATGCAGAGTGAGTTGACAGCAGTGTCAAGTCCTTAGCCCTGTCTCTCATTCACAGAACCGCACAGCCGCGCTCCAGAGGCGGCGTGACTCTGCGCGGGCAATGCTCGCACTGAACCGGTCCACGTCTGTCCCTTGGTCGCGGTGCAGAGTTGACAGGAGGTAATCCCCACCATGTGAGGGGGCGGCGTTGGTACAGAGGCGTGTTTTTGCTTTTCCCCTCTTTTTCCTTTTTTCATGATTCAGACGCGGCTCTACCTGCTATAAAAAGAGTGTCCGAGCCTCACACTGGAGTTTCTCTCACAGAGAGGTGACAAGTGTCCGCTGCAGCGCATGTCCGCCTGACACGGCTCCGGGCGCCTCCTCGGGATGATGCATGACTCCGGGGGGGTCCAGATCTCTGGTGGGGTCCAGATCTCCGGTGGGGTCCAAATGGCGCGAGCGTTGAAGCACGCGGCACTGTGCCTGATGCTGTTGCCGCGCTTTCTGCTGGCCGCTGTGATGCTGTGGCTGCTGGACTTCCTGTGCATCCGGAGGAAAATGCTGCTGAAGATGGGCCAGGAGCAGGACGGCGCTGATGACCCGCCCGTGTGCGTGTCGGACGAGAATAAGATGTTTACGGTGGAGTCGCTGCGGGCGGTTTGGTACGGACAGAAACTGGACTTTCTGAAATCCGCGCACCTTGGACGAACTGCACCGAACACCGAAGTGGTGCTGGTGCACGAGCGCAGGCCGGTGCGGCTGCTGGACTGTATGAAAGGGAAGAGACCGCTTATCCTTAACTTCGGCAGCTGCTCCTGACCACCGTTCATGATGCGGCTGGCTGCCTTCCAGAAGATTGTGCGCCAGTACGCGGACATTGCGGACTTTCTGGTGGTGTATATCGAGGAGGCGCACCCGTCCGACGGCTGGGTGAGCACGGACGCACCGTACCAGATCCCCAAGCACCGGTGCCTGGAGGACCGGCTGCGAGCGGCGCAGATGATGCTGTCCGAGGTGCCCGGCAGTAACATCGTCGTGGATAACATGGACAACTCGTCCAACGCGGCGTACGGAGCCTACTTCGAGAGACTCTATATCGTGAGGGACGAGCAGGTGGTGTACCAGGGTGGCAGGGGCCCGGAGGGATACCGCATTTCCGAGCTGAGAAACTGGTTGGAGGAGTACAGGAACAATGTGCTCCACTCGGCCGTGCTGCATGTGTAGAGCCGCATGTGGATGTGCCCCGAGCCGCTCAGAAACCGCTCCGGAGCCGCTTTCACACAGGTGCCCTCCGGTCTCTGCCTCTGTACTTTTCTTTGTAATGTCTATGCAACAGCTACAGTCACGCTCCATGCGAACAGCTGCTCTCCCGAAAAAATCGAGACCCGGAGCCTCGTCTCCATGGAAACTGTCACTTTGGCCCCCCTCTAAACGCGCCATTAGGACAGGTCCATCCTCGTGACGCATGACGCACTTTGGCAAACCTTTTACCAGGCATTCCCATATGTTTGACCAGTCTCATACGTTTCACCGGTGTCATTGTTAAGTGTTGGGGACTTGACCGGAGCGGCGCGTGTGAAGCCGGCTCCTCTCTTCTGTAAACCGCTTGTGTCCAAACCACGACTGCTGCTACAGTGTTCACCATGGCACACTATGACGATGATATTTTTGTGGTCAATATATTCCAGTCTGTAGCCTAAAGTGAATGTGGCAAACTCTAGGCTGTAGGCTTCTAATTTTGTGCTTGTCTTAATTGCTCGCTCACATAGCAGTTATTTTTTGTATTGAAAAGATATATATATATATGGATTTAATGGATTCTATTACGTAGTGATCACTATATTTTTCTACTGTACCGAAAAGTGTGTGTGGTAACAAGGCTGTGTGGGCATGTACTGCAAAAACAATGAAGCACATGAGTGAAATGACTTGAATAATTTGGACTTTTTGGTTAGACATTTAGTTATAGACATACTTTTAAACATGTTTCAGTTGGGTTTCTCGCATACACTAATGGCACAGATCCAAAACAAGATTTTTAAAAAGTCATTTTACTGTGTAGAAGTAATTGTTTTTGCAGTGTGCCAGTACCTCCGCTCTGGTGTCTTTTTGAAGTTCAGTTTTTAAAAGGCAAATGCCAGAAAACTGTTACGGATGTTTTCTCTGACACTGGAGTGGGCTCAGTATGAGCACAGTGCCCCAGCAGCTTTGGAGAGAGAGAGGAATATACGACGAAAACCAGACTGCCAAATGATGTAACGCATTTGAGTCCATGTAAAAATGAACAAACGTTTTTAATAAATGTCAGAACACAGTATGGCATTTTCGTTCTTTTTTTCTTTCAAATGAGGGAGCAGATAATTCCACTTTGAAAAGGCTTAAACTCAGAATATTATCATTATTTGAGCACTGCACATTCCAAAAACTTAGAGGTTTCAACATTTCTAGTGCTTGTCTCAATGGAAATAATATCGCTTTGTCTAGAATGTTCCACAGTATAGAGTAAAACTATCCATCACGAGGGAGACGAGCAAATTACAGCTCAGATCTGGGGAGAGTCGTCCCTACCCACAGAAGAGATTATTGTATTTTTGAGCAGTAGAAACACACATAATGAGTAAATGCAAGATGGATATGTTTAATGTCATACCATGGAACATTCCAGGCAAAGCAATAACATCTCCATGGAGACAAGTAAGTAGAAGACACTCCACCAGAGAAGAGGCCACTCAGCTTTGGGGTTTGGCATAGATGGAGAACATGCTTATTACATAGTGACCACCCACCACTTGGTTCTGGAAATTTCCCATTCATTCTTTGCATAGACTTTCTGGAAAAAAAAAAAAAAAAAAAAAGTTTGGCAGCTTGCAGGGAGGGCAGATCAGCTACAGTACGTGCCAACCAACTTCTATCATCGCCAAATCTTTATTTCAGACACACAAGGTCCAGAGCACATTAAAAACAGAGACAGCACACAGTGACAAACAAATCAGTATTGTATTCATTTATTTATTTTTTTTATAAGGCAACAACTTTACTAAACACTTTCATCATATTTTAAAGATGCATTGCACAGTCTTTCTGGTGGAGGGTCTGTCACTCGCTTGTTGTCATGGAGATGTTATTGCTTCGTCTGGAATGTTCCTTGGTGTGACATTAAACACATTTATCTAGCATCTATCCATTATGGGCGTTTTTATAGCTCAAAAATACAATCATTCTCTTTGTGAACAGGGATGCCTCTCCAGAGATCTGACCTATACTGTAGCCTAAAGTTGTCTCTCTTGGGATAGATCATCTTTACATGAAACAGTCGAGACAAAGCAATGACATCTCCACGAAGACAAAGAGGTGATGGACCCTCCACCAGAAAAGTTACACAATGCACCTTCAAGTGTGTTTTTTGGACTGGAAAAATAAACATGTTTTGGGCGTTAGTCACCACATAGCTGGTTAGCCTAGTGTGTGACTGGAGGTGGAGAGTCACCTGCCTGATTCCATGGCATCAAAAGGTTAAAAACACACTCTGGAACATTGGCCATGAAGATAGAGAGTATTATCATATTATAGCCAAAGAAGCAACATTTTCATGGAAACAAGCAGGTCAAGTAGAGTCAGGTTTGTGGAGATGTAAGATCGCTCAGAGTAAAGAGTTTTTCTGTGTTTTTCAGTGCTATAAATACTACAAAAACATACTTTTATTAAACGTACATACTGGGGCTTTAATCAGGCTTCATAGTGGTCATACTCTTGAGTTTTATATTGTATTAAACCAATAGTATAAATTCATTTTTATAAGTTACATAATTATGGTCTTTGGTGAATGACTTCTAGGATTTTTTATGTGTCATTGTGTGTGTAATGTGTAATTTATTTTAGAAAATTGTCTTTTTTATTTTATTTTATTTTAGTAAGCTTTATTTAAGCAGGAAAATGGCTCTTAATCACTTAATCAAACAATCATGTTTAAATAGTTTCATGTGATGGACTTACCAATGGGAGGATAAGGCCAGAGGAGTGGACTTAGCTGGAACTTAAAGGGAGTCAGACTTTGAGAGAGAGTCAGACTTTGATGACCTGAGATGTGCACACAGACCAATGACTCAACTTGGACTTGACCTGGAGCCCTGTGACTTCACCTACAAATAAATGAATAAATCAATAAATGAATACATTGATAAACTAGTAGGGATGAAATATTATGATATTGTATTATCAAGAGTCTCACAATAATATCATGGGCTGTCACAATATATCGAATCACAAGTTCCTTTGCTTAAATGCATGGTTTTATAGTAGCAACAGCTTCTAAACATAGGGAACTACATATCCCATGATTCATTTCAGTGCAGCCAACATGAAGAAATATGTTTGTGAATTGAATTCTTGGGATTATGACAGTAATAATTCAGACCAAAATCTTGTCAAAGTATTTTAAAAGTGTGAGTTTCATTTCGTGATAATATCGTACCGTGAGATTTGGATATCTTTACATCCTTATAAATTGGTAAATTAATAAATGAATAAATGAATAGATGTGTTAGGAAACATGAAATGCAAGATCAAACTGGAAGATGTTCCTCCAATACAAAGAAAACCTCACTTTGAAAAACTCTTAAAGTGGCCAAATCAGCTTTTTAGCTTTCTACCATGTTATAACATTCTCTCATCAAAATATGCCTGAAGAGGTTTTAGATGTCATCCATGTATGTTTCAGTAATTTAAATAATACACTATAACTTCACAAACCTGATGCAATGTGCAGTTGTTTCATTAGTGAGTGCATTAATGATTGTGTTGTGAAAGTACTCTGAAGGGGGAGTGACTGTGAGCATAAAGCAATGGGTGGGGACACTCAGAGCATAAAAAAAAAAAAAAAAAAAAAAAAAATGAAACAGATTAAGCATGTCAATAATTCCAGCCTGTATAGCATTTTCCAAACAATAAAAGGTAACATGGTGATTTGAATATGTAATGTGATAGCATGTTTTCACATTACAATCTTTAGGGGGACAGTCCGGAATTTTGGACATAGGACCTCATTTGGAGTGTTGGAGATGTATGGAGACACTTTTTAAAAAAAATATTCCATCCAGTCCTTGTATTTGCAGAGGTCACTGGTGCTAGACTAGTGCATGTCAATGGACCATAGTTCTCCTGCCACTAAAAACAGTCTTACCCACTCCACAAAACACCTGAAACAAATCTATTATTACACCAGACTGTCCATGTAAATGTCTGTGTCGCTAGAATGTTTGAAAAAAAACTAACCTTGCATCACATGAATTGTCACATGTTGAGGGACTATTTTCTCAGCAGCAGCAGAATTTTACATTACTGTTAAGATAGGTGCTAGGTCAGGGATCTCCAACCTGTAGCTCAGGAGCTACTGGTAGCTCTCCGTGGCCTTCCAAGTAGCTCGCTAAGGGATTTCTAGATTACACATATTGTGCTGAATAAGTCAATTTTGATTAATTAAATTCCTTTTTTAACATGTATCATTTTGGTGCTTAACTTTCTACCCTAATAAATGGATAACAGTTCATGTTATATAGGTATCTAACTGTACGTCATCTAGGGCTTACAGTGGCTATTTTATATGCTCAATTTCTTGTGACTGCTAAAACTAGTAGCGCTCTGGTATTTTCCCTTTCTAAAAGTAGCTCGCTGGAGGAAGAAGGTTGGAGACCCCTGTGTTAGGTGATATCAGTCCATTGCTGCCAAGTTTTGAACTCACTGCTGATGCTCAGACATAAATCCTTCAAATGCAAAGTTGTTTTTACTTCTAAATCTATTCCATCAACACAGACATTCACATCGACAGTCTGGTGTAATAATAGATTTTCTTCAGGTGTTTTGTGGAGTGGGTAAGACTGTTTTTGGTGTCAGGCTAACTATGGCCATTGACATGCACTAGCCTAGCACCAGCGACCTCTGCAAATACAAGGACTGGATGGAATATTTCAAAAAGTATCTCCACACGTCTCCAACACTCTGGCTCACTAGGAAATTAGGTCCTATGTCCAAAATTCCAGACAGACACTGGGGGAACTTGCAAACTCTACTGAAAAGGTCCATATTACATTATTTTCTGATTTCTGTTATAATGTTGTTTCCTCATCGAAAACATACCTGGAGTTTGTTTTCATTCACACGTTTAACACACAAATCCTGCATATTTAGGCTTTGTTCTTCTCTCAAACGGAAAACACTCTAGTCTACCTTGTGATGTCATGTGGTACTCAAACATGAAACAAAACACAATTCCAGACATGTTGTTGAGGAAGTTAAACATTATAACATGACTTAAAGCTCACAAGAGTCAATTTTGAGTAATATAACACCTTCAAGAAAAGACCCCAAACAAAATGAGTATGCTAATGACTCTGACATTGCATGTTTTTTACAGTGCACAGTCTATAACACGCACACTGGGATACATAATGAGGATTAGAGTGTCCACAATGGTGCTACAGTGAAGCCTAATCACTTCTGCCTCATTCGTGTTCCAGCCATGTCAAGAGCCGTCCTCATATGAACCGCCATGCTTTCTGCACAGCCCGGGTCAGCTGGTGCACGCAATCACTTCATCATTTACACTTTTGTTCTGTTGAGAAAGTAAAGACGTAAAAGATTAAAACATGTTAACACACCTATAACTTGAAAGACACAGGGACCCTTCTTTATATCTTAAGGGAAAAACACACAAACACAGGTAGAACACGCAAACTCCACTTTGAACTACAAGGCCCGGGTCAGCTACTGCACGCAATCACTTCATCAGTTACACTTTTGTTCTGTTGTGGCTAAGTGTTCTCACTTCACGGCAAAGAAAGGAGGTCACAAGTTTAATTTCCATAAAGTAGCAGGAAGTCTGTGTGGAGTTTGAATGTTCTCTCTGTGTATGGGGCATCATCTTTTCCTAATGATTTAAAAGGTTTGATGTTATGCAAAATTGACACTTGTGAGCTTCAAACCTTGTTATAATGTTGTTGCCTCCTCATAAACAGACCTGGGCTGTGTTTTGTTTCATTAATACATGTTGGAGTAATCCTTTATTAATCTGTCTACATCTCCAAAACTCAAAATTAGGGATGTAAAAATAACTGAAAAATTGTGATATTGTATCGTCAAAGTTCTCACAATGGTGCATCAAAAGCTAAAAAAAGACAGAGGGAACTACATAGACCATGATCCTTTGCTCCATTTCAGTGTAGACTACATGAAGAAATAACTGTTCTAACCACTTTTAAGTCTTAGTTCTTTGGATTAAGTCTTGTCAAGGCATTTGAAGAGGAAAAAGTAGCATATTAACAGTTTTAGCTGTTTAGCCTCTCAAAATATCACAATAAATATCATATCATGAGATTTATTTCGTGAAAATGTTTTTTGTATTGTTACATCCCTAATCGTGAGCCTCTCCACCATATCGTGAGCTTTCCCATGAGGTTCATACCATGACGATATTGTATTGTGAGGCTTGGATATCATTACACTCCTATTCAAAATGCTCTGCTCCACCTTGTGATGTCATGAAGTTTTCAAGTTCAGAGTTCCTTTTACCTTTTATCAGTAGAGATCAGTAATTCCAAATGATTATCCAAATGATTCTAGTGAAAGTGTATGGAGTTTAAAAACTCAGTGGGGCACTTCCTGTTTTTTATTATGTGGTACTGAAATTGGTATGTAGTATCGAGTCTATTCCTTAACGTCAAAAGTGAGAAATTGTAGTATTGTGACAATACTAGAAGATAATGGCATAACTGTCAGTATGATTTTAGAGGTACTACAATTTGCATGGTTGTTATGGGAACATTAAAACTGAAAGTGAAAACTCCACCTGGAACAGACTGCAGACAGACTGTTGCACTGTTGGAGACTCAAAGCAATTACCTCCTGAATGTGCTCGCCTCAAGGGTAGAAACCAGTATCACTTTGATTGTCCTGATGACTTTGCCAGTTTTATGTAATAACATTTGAACTCACTCCTCTCTCGTGATTCTTATGATGCAAAATTTAAATCAAATCAAGCAATTCATATCCAGAGGTGAGGAGAGGAGCCAAAAATTGTACTCAAGTAAAGGCTGCCACACACTACAGGATTATTCGGTCTTAAACGATTTTTAAGCATGCAACAGAAAGCGCACACCACAGACACGAGGAGAATCTTATGAGATTTCAAATCTCCGATCGCAAAGACTGCAGTGGGATATGGCTGAGGACCATAGTTTAAGCAAGCAATTAGTCCATCTACATTTCCAGAACTCGAAATGCTCTGTTCCATCTAGTGATGTCATGATGTGGTAGTTTTCAAGTTAACATCTTAAATTGGTAATTCCAGATCTGAAATCATCCAAATGATTCTAGAGAAAGTGTATAGAGTTTAAAAACACATTGGAGCACTTCCTGTTTTACTACATGCCATCACAAGTTGGAACAGCGTGTTTTCAGAGAAAAGAGCTCATCCTAAATATCCAGGGTTTGTGTGTTAAGCATATGTAAATAAAACAAAATACAACTCCAAGTATGTTTGTGATGAGGAAACATTATAACATAGAAAACAGCGTCATATGGGCCCTTTAAAATAACTAGAAGAACAAAACTTAACAACAATTAAATATTGCACAAAATGTGGCATTTTCAAAGAATAGACATAAAAATTAGACAAACTCAATCATATCTGAAGGAGCTGTGCAAGAAACACAAATGTTCAATGTATTTCATATTGTCCACATAAAGTTTTTGTCACTTGTAGAGAAGTGCTCTGAAAAGAACATTTTCTTTAAAAAGTAAAGTAAAGTAAATGTAACTGAGTAAATGCTACGCCTGCTCATATCAAATATTATTTTAAACTATATATTCATTTTATTTTTGATGACAGTGACATTGACTTAAGGTGGAATGACTGAAAAGTTGAAGATCAAATCCTGTTGCAATACTGTTGTTATGTCATAGGGCAAGACACTCCCTCTAGAAACTCCTTTTCCTATGAATATGAAGTTGATCCACTCACTGGTAGTCAGCCCCAGAGCTGCTGTGGCTCCACTTCTCTCTAAACTTTTTTGAGTGTGATGTCTTAATCTTGAATACAATATAGAGTGTTCTTGACTTCCTAAATAGGGCTGTAATAGTTCATCTATGTCCATTTTATCAATAAATCCTAATTTAAACTATTTAAATTAAAGATACCATATTATGTAAGAGTTTAACCCAGTTTTATCAGTGTTCCCTCATCTGACTCAGAGTTGTGTTATGATATAATCATTGTCCTACATGTGGTAATCATTTTTCTGATCATTTAAGCAATGATTGAACTAAATTAAGGTGTTGTGATTTATTTGGCTCTTGATTACTCACATGATAAATGTTGTGTAATGTAAACAGGTTTCGGCCCAACCTCTATCCATGTTCAACCAGGAAGTAATATTATAATCATAATCATTTCTTTTTCAGAACTACAGTTGAACCAGTTCTAAAGTAGTTTACTTTTAGAACTTCTTTAGCTCATAGAGTGTATATGGACATAGTAAACCTGGAGCCCCCACTTTCTGTTCGAAATAGAAAGTGAGCGTCTGGCTCCAATGGACTTTACATTAAAAAAATGTTGCCCCTCTCTCTGTAACTGCTGCAGTGAGCCTCATCATTTTGGTCTTAAAATGTTCATATTAACCCGCTCTACATGACCCTGGTGTTTTTATTTCTTTATTTTGTCCATGAATAATTTCCTATTCCTAATATGGAACCTGGCACCAAACTTGCTCCTATAACTGCTAGACCAGTGTTTCCCAAACTTTTTTTCTGGGGACCCATATTTTGAAAGTCACAAACCTCTGTGACCCAAGTCAATAGACATTATTCGTGAATCACAAAATAAAGGTGGATTTGAGCATTATTGAACATTAATGAGGATATTTTATTGCTGACTGACTGATTGTGTCTCTTTGAACAATTAGTATTAAAAAAAAAAAAAAAAAAAAAACAGTCATTGAGCCAGCAATAAAAGGGATCTATAAGTCACCTATTAGGACATTAAATGTAGTCCATTTCTTTTTCTTTCTAACATTCAATTGAACCAGCAATAGTGGAAAAAAATGCCAATAATATCATTTCAAAAAGATTAGCAGTTTTACAAAACACGCCTTAACATTTCAACATTTCTAATGAGATAGGTGCATGTGTGTGTTTTTGTAGCGTGTTCCAGTCTGGGTGCAGGAGGAGAGCGCAGCAGCAAATCAGTGTCAGAAGTGTGTATTGCTGATCTACATGCACATCGTGACAAGGTGATAAAAAAAAAAATCTCTTGCTACCCAACTTAGGGTCGCGACCCAGTCTTTGGGAAATAATCAGTGAGCCTCAGTGAGCTTCATTTGACTGGAGCTGACTGGGACTCTATGGGTGATGTCACATTCCCTTAGTCCACTTCTTAATAGTCTGTGATTTAGCCCTAGATTAGACCAGGGATAATTCTACAAGTCTGGTTGAACTTGGAAAGTTTGACACCCACTGTTTTAGGAAAACTTCACTGCTGAAGTATTGAACTTGTAACTGGAACATTATTAGCCAAGTAACTGTATGTTTACTTGAGTACAAGTTTGCTGTGCTCTTTCCACTACTGACTGACAAAATGTAAAATCGTGATCTATGTTAATTATAGTTTAAATTAATATTACACTATTTTCTGATCAATGTATAATGGTTCCTGATCAAAAACATACCTGGAGTTATGTTTTACTTCATTCACACGTTTAATACACAAACCCTGTATATTTAGGCTGGGTTGTTTCGCTCAAACAGAAAACACTTTGCTCCACCTTGTGATGACACGTGATAATACAGGAAGTACTCCACTATGTTTTTAAACTTTATACGACTTCACTAGAATTGTTTGGATAATTTCAGCCCCACAATTGCACTTTTTACTGAGCAAAAGGTAAAAGGAGCTGTTACAGAGTATTTTAAGCTTTGGAGATGTAGACAGACTAATTATAAAGGTTTACTCAAAAAATGTGTGAATAAAACAAAGCACAACTCAGTTCTGTTTTTGAGGAGGCAACAACATTATAACATGCCTAAAGCTCACAAGAGTAGATTTTGTCTAATCTAGGACCTTTAATACCAAAAACCCTTCCATAGCATAGCATGTCCTCTTAGTGCATGAATGGATTTTTTCAGTGTGTGGTTAGAATCACAGGACATGAACTGAACTCTTATGACGTCCTGTGTGCATTGAGTCACATGATGCACAGAACACAAAAAGCAAATACACTAGCAGTCAAAAGTTTGAACTCAAAAATTAACTATACTAAATAAATGGCATTCTGACTGTGAGCTAAGTCGCCTCTCCACAGAGCTGACCTTTAACTTGGTCCATACATCTTACTTCATATGTTTGATGTCTTCTGTATATCAAATGTAGAAAGTATAGAAAATAAAAACACTGATTGAGAGGGTTCTGTTAGTTTTTTCTGATCAGCCAATTCTAGGGCAGAGACTGAAAATATACACAACGGTGCATGGTTAAATATTCCTTAAATGTGTTTTGTAACTTGTTATTTATCAAAAAGGAAACTGTTAACTTGAAAACTTACGTGTCATGACATTACAAAGTGGAGCAGAGCATTTTGGGCTTTGGACATGCAGACAGACTAATAATAAAGGATTACTGAAGCATGTGTGAATGAAACAAAACTCAAATCTGGGTATGTCTTTGATGAGGTAACGGCATCAAAACATGGCTAAAAGCTCACAAGAATCAATTTCACATGTAGGGCCTTTAAGTATATGCGTTTCTACTAGGAATGATACTGATATTGGTATCAAATGTCAACTGAAAAATGAACTGGATCGAATACTGGTTCAGTGATGTCCTGATTTGGCCTTTATTTGGATGTAATAAGGCTATTTACAGGCAGATTTTATCCTTGAATGTTTCATAATGTTTGAACTGGTATTCATAAAAAGCTGTTCAGTTTGAAGGATAAATAACAGTTGCATAACACATCCATTTTGTAATAAGTTAACTGTGTATCATGGAAATAAGTGCCATTGCTCCTCTCACACACATCATTTAACACCAGGTATCAGCAGATACTTTAGGTCAAAGTATCGATATCAGTTTCAGACCTAAAAGAGCTGAATTGGTGCATAACTGTTTTTTACTGTGAAGCTAAAGTAGCAGCCTTTGCAAACTTAATATGAGCAAAAAACAAACAAACTTTCCTGTGGTGTTTCGGAGCAGAAGCTCAGAATAATGCACAGACTTCCTCTGGGACAGCAGCAGACTGAGCTGCTGTAGGGTCTATACTAAGCATACATAATTATTAGGCCTGGGTATCATGAAGAAGTTGCCGACACGATACATACCTCCATAAATAGGCCACGATACAATACACATCTCAATACAGTGCACTTTCGATTTGATACGATATATTTCAAATCATTTTGATACGGTTCAGTAAAAATAAATTCTAAATCACAGCTGTGACACTAAAAGTCTTTGCTAAACCACTTCTTGTGCAAACTTCATATGAAACACGCCCATTTTACTCATCATAACTGTGAAAATGTCAAATGTGTTGCATAAATGAGTTTCCTTCCTCTGAATAAGCAAAAAAACTGTAGCACTGTAACAAAATGATTGAGTAAAATATACGAAAAATACTCTTATACAGTTCAATACAGCACCCCATGACATCAATAGTGTATCATCACATTAAGCAATACTCATAATAATATCAAATATGTCCTTTTTTTTGCACACCCCTAATAATGATAGTGGGGCGGCCACAGCTCAGTTGGGACAGCAGTAGGTCAGTTGGTAGAGCATTCGGCCACTGATCTGAAGGTTGGCGGTTCGAGTCCAGCTCTTCACATTAAAAAAAAAAACACATCACAGGTTGAGCGGTCAGATCCACTGACCCACAGGTTGGCTGGTGTGATTCCAGCTCCCACAGATGAATGCTGTTCTTGGGCAAGATGCTTAACCCACAGTGTCTGCGTACACTGGTGTGTGAATGGGTGAGTGGTTCCTTGTTGTAAAGCGCTTTGAGTGCCTTGAAGGTGGAAAAGTGCTATAGAAAAATGTGACCATTTACCATAGTGTCATTATTTTAGTAGGAATATTCAATCACTGCATTTGACCCATCGTTCAGTAGGTTAAACATGTCAGCACCCTTTTCCTCTTCCAGATTGTGATCTAGGGAGGATTGGGAGTTGGGATGGCCATATGGAATGTCTTTGAGCCAATACTTATTCTTACCTGATATGTGTCTAAGAAGATATTATGGCCCGAATTTAGAACTAGAAAAGCAGTCAGAGAGCGCAGACCTCCGCCAAGGACTACCCCCATTTTTTATATAAATTGCGATAAAATCAGTCTTCTGGATCAGATCTGGATCAGCCTTTGGAATATGAAAGAGGATCCCATTGTCCATCCCTGAGTCAAATTTCATGGGGTTTGGTCAATAATTAACCGAGATATTGAGAAACAAAATTTTTGGCCCCATTTACCACAATGTTAACTAAAAATTCAAAGTGATCCAGAATCTAGGATTTCTTCCGGATCACCCCCAAAATGAAATCAGTTCTTCCTTTTCACATTTCCAACAAATCCTGAAAATTTCATCAAAATCGGTCCATAACTTTTTGAGTTATGTTGCTAACAGACAAACAAACAAACAAACAAACAAACAGACAAACAAACGCCGGCAAAAACATAACCTCCTTGGTGGAGGTAAAAATAGGAAAGTTCAGAACCAAAGCTCAGAAGCTCAATAATTCCTTCACTGAGCTGCAGAGGCTGCACTAGCACTGATTCATTTGGCTGCAGGTGCTGGGGTTTAGGTAGTTAAGATTCAGATCAGAGAGGCGTTTTAGGTTTAAACCAACTGGATTTCAGTTTTGAAACTGACAAGTGAAAGCAGAGACTCATGTGTGGCTCATTTTGCTTTCATCTTGAGAACCAAAAAAAAAGAAGTTATTATATAACCAACTTGGCGACCATGTCCACCGGTTTTGTAACTAAGAATGAATCAGCATTAAAATTGTTATCAGTAAAATCTATTATTTGATTTAAACGCTGAGGGACACAGATCTGATATTTAAAGCTCTTTAGTCATCATGTAGTGCTGTTACGTCCTTAATAACAGACCTGAAATTGTGTTTTGTTCCATTCACACATATTTGAGTAACTTTTTATTATTACTCTGTCTACATCTCCAAAGCTCAAAATGCTCTGTTCCACCTTGTGATGTCATGAAGTTGTAGTTTTCAAGTTAACAGCTCTTTTTACCTTTTGTTTTTGTAAAGATGGGAAATTCCAAGGCTAGTGAAGGTGTATGGAATTTAAAAACACCGTGGAGCTCTTCCTGCATTATCACATGACATCACAAGGTGGAACAAAGTGTTTTCTGTTTGTGAGAAGAAATGAGGATTTGTGTGTTAAAAATGTGTAAATGAACTAAAACACAACTCCAGGTATGTTTGTGATGAGGAACATAGATCATAAAAAAGCATAATATGGGCCCTTTAAGTCCCTTTAATAATACTCAGTTACTTGTAATCTTTAAAGGTGCATTGTGTAACTTTACTGTGGAGGGCCCATCAAATGATTTTCTCCATGAAGATGTTATTGCTTTATCTGGAATGTTTCACAGTATGGTATTAAACCTTTCTATCTTCATGATACCGGACCAAATTACAGGTCAGATCTGTGGAGATAGACCCTGCTCACAGTCAGAATGCCTGTTTTTCTAGGTATTTTGGAGGTACAAAACCAGTATAATTGAATAAATGTAAGGTAGGACTGTTTAATATCATATTGTGGCAGAGCAATGACATCTCCATAGAAACAAGCAGAAAAGCCAGGGCACAACGCACCTTTACTGTCAAAAGTTGCAAAGTTCCTCAGGTAAAGCCCATATAAAAGCCCTTAAATCTGCAGAGGCCAGCAGTGTGTTTATTCAATCATTATGAAACCGTCTGCAGGCGAGGAGAGGAGAGTAGACACAATATTTCAGAGATGGAAACTTGATGAATCATGCTCTCTTGTTTAGCGTTTAGCATTTAGAGTTTTGTTCTCTCTTTTTTTTTTTTTTCCAAGTCTCGCAGCACATCACCTCAGCATGGCATGTGTTTCGGGTTGCCATGGAAACGCCGTTGCTACGAGATGATTTGATCCGGAGGCGATCATGACCTCGCTCAGATTACAGCCAGTTAAAGCCGGACGGGGTTGTGTGGAGCTGATCGGCCATAGATTATCCGAACTTGAGCACTTTGTTGTTTGGTTTTATTGCGATGCTAGGACCCCCCATGACGTCATCGCGCTTCTGAAAGACTCAAGATCCAACTTCACTGTAAAATGAGGGGGAAAAAAGAGCAAAATCAATCATTGTAAATACTTTATAATGACTTACAAGGATGTATTGAATATTATTACATCATATAAGTCCATAGTGCATATGAGAAAAAACTAAACATTGCACTGAAATTAAGGTGGTGGGTTCACTATTTGCTTGTCTCCATGGAGATTTCATTGCCTGAAATGCTCCACAGTAAGGCATTAAACATATCTCCCTTGCATTTGTTCAATTACAGGTGTTTTATAGCTCAAAAAAAAAAAGAATTCTTACCATGTGCAGGCTTGCCTCTCCATAGATCTGACCATTAACCTGTTTCCATTGAGAGTATCAAGTTTATTAGTTACATAGTGCACCTTTGAGTTGTTTGAGTGTGTAAAGGTGCATTGCGTAACGTTTCTAGCAGATTGGAATGATCAGGTCAAGTGACAGGTTAGATCTGTGGAGAGGCGTGATCGCTTACAGTAAGAATGTATGTTTTCTTAACTTGAATAAATGCAAAGTAAAGATGCACTATGTAACTTTTTGGTTAGAGATTCATCAACTGCTTGTTTCCATAGTGTCATTGTTTCACCTGGAATGTTCCACAGTATGACATTAAACAGGTCTACCTTACGTTTATTCACTTATAGATGGCTTTATAGCTCAAAAATAAAGAAAGAAACTGACTGTGAGCGGGGTTGCCTCTCCACAGATCTGACCTGTAATTTGGTCTGGTTTGGTCTTCATGAAGCTAGAAAACATTTAATATCATACTATAAAACATTCCAGACAAAGTAATCCCAAAACAGGTGGCAGACCCTCTACCTGAAGTTACACAATGCATTATGTAACTTTTCTAGTGGGGAGTGTGGTATTAGAAAAGCAACCTTGACCAGGCCAAGTTACGGGTCAGATCTGTGCAGAGGCATGTCAGTAAGAATGCATATACGCAAATATAAGTTGAATGTCATATGTGGAGCATTCCAGACAAATCAATAACATCTCCACAGGGACAAGCATGTGGCAGGCCCTCATCCTGAAACGTTACATAATGCATCTTTAAATCAATTATTTGAGTTGTTTTGAGAAAATTGTATTGCATATTTTTACTCTTATGTTTTTGTTGTTCAGCATACTCTTACTACTACTTCAGTACTTCACTTAAAGCAGTCCCCAAGGCTTCCTATATCCGATGTACACACTAGATTGTATGAATTGTAATGAAGAGATGACGTCCCCATGAACTATATGAACTATATGAACTATATGAACTATATGAACTATATGAACTATAAAGCTGCTTCCACATCTATTGGAATTATTAAGCTTCTAAACATATGCTTTCTTAATTACTGCCTCAAGATGCTATGTCTTTATCACATTGTTGCCAGTTGTCAAGAGGGAACAAGTTGTCCCCTCTTGACAATTGGCCTCCAAATACCCAGGTATTTTCAATAGTCTTTCTTACAACATTTCTGGTGCTTCTACTTGTGATAATGTTGATTGAAAACAATTCTCAAAGTGTTTTGTGTAACCTAAGGGATATATGTATACTATACCATACCATACTATACTATACTATACTATACTATACTATACTATACAACTTATTATACAGAACAGTGTTTTTTTTTTATCTGTTGTGTTATGAATGGTATGTTGTCAATATATTTGGATTCAACATATTTATTGTTTTTGGATATTTTGTTTTTAATTATCACATGTCTGGGGTCATGACGCCTATAAAATGGTCACACCTGCTGCTCACTCCATTGGTCCTGATGAAGACTAAGAAGTCGAAACGCGTTGGCCTAACTACTAGTAAAATATGGGTCACCAGGAGTAAAGGTTCTTTTATTTGAGTGTTCTGATCTTTCTACAAAGGTTTATAATGACAATATGAGTGGTACCTTAACCAAATACCTTTTTTACTTTTATTTGAGTAATTTCTCGTACCAACACTTTAATCTGAGTAAGATTATTTTGATGTAATGTTACTTGAGCATACATTTGATAACTATCCACCTCTGCTTAAAGTGGATATGACAGGTTTCTATGTTTTTCTAGTTATGAGTGGGTTTGGTGGGATGGTACCTGTTTTACATCAGTTAAGTGACAGTGGAAAAAAGTTCAGAAGAAAAAATACAGGAAGTAGCGCTGAGTTTTAAAACAGCATACTGGCTCTACTTATGTCATCAACTCCATGCAAAATTCACAGACAATTTAAGCTTTAAGAGCAATAAATAAAGTTGGTTTTGTGGTTTATTTTGATTGGTCTAATCGTAAGTATTGTGTAATTTAGACATGTTTTTGGCCCCCACTATAGGCAACAGTTATGGAATTACCACAATTAAAATAATAATAGACTAGGTATGTTTGTGAGGAGGTAACAACAGTATAACATGGCTAAAGCTCACATGAATCCATTTTTGTGTAATGTAGGACCTTTAAATCTAATCTTGCTATCTGTGTCAGTCTAACCTGCCATATCTCCTTTAAACCAGTGAGCTAAATCAGTCTTTTTAGCTCCTTTTTTGCAGTGTTTTGTCCAGTGGAACATTAGCGGCTCTGCTCTCCATATGCAGAGCTGGTATCTGTGGGTGACGCGAGACTCTGACGCGGGAGAACAGGGAGACCTCCTACACACTGTGAAAACATCACAAAATAACCTTGACCCCAGTCACTCAGATCAGATAAAGGTTAAGCACAGGAAGTGGAGAGGAGCAGTGATATTAAGATGTGATAAATACAAGGACGAGTGTAGCTGTGAAGTAGTGAAAATAAATCTTAAAATAGACATCAGGTTCTTGTCTAGTTAATGCTGCAAAATCGCAAGTTCTTAAAGGTGCACTGCCCAACTTTTCTGGTGATGGGCCGATAGTGCATTGACCTAAAAGTAAGATGTACCCGAAAATGCTGGATGAAAGTGAAATACCAGGATGAAATGTAACTAACTCCACTCCTCAGTCTGTGGAATAAATTGTTTATATAAATGGTAGGGGGACCAGATTTTCTCAATCACAAACAGGGAGACTCCCGGTTTGAGGCAGTTGGTAATAATAAAACTGTGAAATGAGTGTGTAATTAAGGAAAATCGTTTTGCACTCTGACTAACATGTGAGTAAAGTCACATTTTCACCTCATTTTACCTCAACAAAAATGTCAATGTATGCCTCTCTTTACTGATGGCAAGGATCAAACTGGTGAAAAATAAGAAATATCATCAGTCTGGGGAACATAAATGGGTGTTTCTTCCCCTAAACCCTATTGTACATTGACATTAGCATTTAATCCACAGATATATGAGACATATAGTAAAAGCAGAAACTTAAAATTTAAACAATAAGCCATGACCAAATGTTGCATGGTAAAAGCGGGAACTTCTCATGAAACACACGTGTTTTTCCAGTATAGGAATTGAACATGAGGGCGCTTCCAACTCCGACTCTGACTCTAATTGACTTACATTGGAATATTGCTCCCGCTTTGTCTATGACTGCTGCTGTGAGCCTCGTCATTTTGGTCTTAAAATGTCCATATTAACTCACTCGACGTGATCCTGGTGTTTTTATTTTCACTGTTTTGTCAGTTAAAAACATTCTATTCCCAATATGCAAATTCATATAACCGCTAGTTGAATTCATTTCAGACTGGAGCTATGGGCGACTTCACATCCACTTAGTCCACTTTTTTATACAGTTTATGGTCTGTGGTTATGAATTGCCTCTGCCCTGCTCCTGTCTGCTCCTGTCTGCCCCTGCCCTGCTTCTATTTCGTACAGTTCAGTCTGTGATTTTCTTGTTTGTGATCCCAATGTGGAGTTCTTATTGTCTGCGCTCCCAATATTTGTGATATTGTTTTTGTGCTTTGTGTTAAATTAGATTTTAATGATACCATCAGCCTGTTCAGAGACAACAGATGGAAATTACCCTGTGGCTATAATCTGGCATATTTAATTACGATACACATGTTCATTAATATGTACTGTCACATGCTCTGTTAGCGTAGCAGCCACAGAGTATAAGGACTTCATTTGCCATTGCTCATTCCACGCGTCCAAAAGCATAGAAGAGAATGATGTGTTCTATAAAGCTTCTTCAGAAACATTGCATCAGATTGAGCTAGTCATGCACAAATTTCCCAAGTGTCTCTGTATAGGTGTCTATATGTTAGTACATGCCCATGTGGAGGGTCTGAGTGGGTGTCGCCTGAACAACGCCATCCGCTTTTAAGCCACGCCCACCACAGTGTTAGGTAATACAAGCCCAAAGGAAAGACAGCACAGAGGCAACCCAGGACTCAACAAAAAAGAACGCAACCTCAAGGATTCAACTGGCTTCATGCAAAAAATAATGATCTTGAAATTATGTTAAAGGTGCACTGTGTAACTTGTCTCCATAGTATTCCATATTCCATAGTACGCCATAGTAAACATACTGTATTTAGCTTGCATTCATTCAGTTGAAGTTGCTCAAAAATACCTTGAAATTTGTGTATTCTAACTGTGACGGGATCACCTCTCCATAGATCTGACCTGTAACTTAGCTTGCAGGCATCATACTTGTTTTTATATAAATGGCCAAGTCTAATGCCATATTGTTAGGCAAAGCAATAACATCTCCATAGAGACAGAGTAGTAGTAGTAGAGAGAGAGTAATGCACCAGAAAAGTTACACAGTGCACCTTTAAATAGATATTGTTGATGGTACTGCACCCTTACTTTAGTCAGAGTTGTATTTTGAATGATTTGTGCATGTCTGAGTAATATTGTATCCTGAATTTGAATTTTGAGTGCTCAAAGATTTCAGATGTTTTCACCTTCTATCCCCGCCCACTGCTCTGTGTTTACTTGCATTCTGCAAAATGTTCAACTAGACACAAGAATGAAAATGTGCTACTTATTACAGTGAAATGCCCCATGAAGTCATGTGGTCTTTCAGTTCTGCAGATTTAAACACAAAGTTAATCGTTTCTAACAGTGAAGGTCCTATATTACTCAAAATGGACTCTTGTGAGCTTTAAGCTTTAATCCTTTATTTGAGTAATCTTTTATTATTAGTCTTTCTATATCTCCAAAGCTCAAAATGCTCTGTTCCACCTTGTGACACCATGAAGCAGCAGTTTCAAGTTAACAGCTCCTTTTACATTTTGTTCAGTAGAGATCAGCAATTCTAGAGTTGAAATGATCCAAATAATTCTAGTGAAGGTGTAAGGAGTTTTAAAACACACTGGAGCACTTCCTGTATTACCACATTGAAATAGTCACAAGCTGCGTTCACATTTCATCAAAACTGGGACTGAACCTGGACCAAATGTTTTAATCTCCTTGGGATGATCAATCACAATTTTGTTTCCATTTAATATTTTTTGGTTAAAAAATAAATATTCATACAATATACATTTCATTATTGAAGAAGAGGTATTTTACTACTGTGGGGTATGTTTTATAAGTTTTACTTTCGTTTACTCTCTTTGCTCTCTGTGCTCCCTTTTCATGCATTCCTCTAAAGAAGCAGGTTTGTTAAGTTGTAGTGCATCGTTTTGTATAATGCTTTTGTATATTTATGGAGAATTGTCGAGTGGGAGCATGAGGGATGTAGGTTTGTGGGCTGAGCATTTCACAGAATCTTACAACTAAGCATAAGGATGGTTTGAATAGGGCCTGGGAGATATTGCTAGATTACTCAAACATGCATAGATGACATCTCACACATGCTAGTTTTTGATGAGGGAATAATATTAGAAAATGGTAGATATCTAAAAAAAAAAAAAAAAAAAAAAAAAAAAAAAAAAAGAAGAATTAGTAAGCTGATTGATCATTGACAATTTTAAACAATCTGATCCTGATTGTATTAACATTTGATTAATTCCACAGCTCTGTTCTCAGACTAAACCAAGACCAAACCAAGTCTACATGAGGACTAAACCAGGATTAATGCAGGACCTACATATGCAGAGATCCTTGCTCCACTTTACACAATGAGGTCACTATACAATGAAGTACAGTGTTACATATCATGAAGCCTATTTACCTTACATTACCCTCTGAGCTGTGGGGAACATTCTTCACCAGCGCAGGGTTAAAGCAGGTCGTCCGCACACCTCATGGACTGATGCACTGTAAAAAACATATGATTCAAATGACCATTTTCATACATTCAGACTCAGGCAACGTGGGTGAAGTGGTCACATGGTCAATGTTCACATTTTTCTATAGCACTTTTCCACCTTCAAGGCACTCAAAGCTCTTTACAACAAGGAACCACTCACACATTCACACACACCAGTGTACGTAGACATGGTGGGTTAAGTGTCTTGCCCAAGGACACAACAACAGCATTCATCTGTGGGAGCCAGAATCACACCAGCCAACCTGTGGGTCAGTGGATCTGACCACTCAACCTGTGATGTTTATGTTGAGAGCGCCAACCTTTAGATCAGTGGGCGAATGCTCTACCAACTGAGCTACTGACGCCCCAGTCATCTAAGGAGACAACCTTTATCACTGCTGCCCCACTGTGGCATCTGCTATTGCCAGCGGTCTCCCATCCAAGTCCAAACCAACATCCAACATCCAAGTAAAATCTCAGGGCAACGGAGGCGTGAGGGTTTCATCCTGCTCCTACTACCCCTCCTTACCTGCTCCCTCTCCACTTCTCTCCTTACCTTGTTTGGAGTTTCCTGGGTGGATCCCAATTACACTCACCTGCTGAGCTCATTCTATACATGTATCACGAATCTCGGACTTTCGGTCATTGCGCAATGCATTACTGGAAATGATTTTCCAAAAGAGTGAGCATCAAACCGCCATGTGTGTTTTCCCAGTGGGATGTGTCTATTGACAAAGACAGTCTTTTCTTGTCTTTTGAACCACATCACTTTTGTTTCTGGTTCTGATATTGTCATATTTTAGTTTTGGGATTCAGACATCATATTTGTGTGGTGGTTTGTGTCGTATTATTATCGTATTATTATTGATGGATGGATATTATTGATATTCATATGGTCATGAGCTCTGGGTAGTGACCGAAAGGACGAGATCGCGGATACAAGCGCTCGAAATGTGTTTCCTCCGCAGGGTGGTTGGGCGCTCCCTTAGAGATAGGGTGAGGAGCTCAGTCACACCGGAGTAGCTCGGAGTGGAGCCGCTGCTCCTCCACGTCGAGAGGAGCCAGTTGAGGCTCGGGCATCTGTTCCGGATGCTTCCTGGGCGCCTCCCTCAGGAGGTGTACCGGGCATGTCCCACCGGGAGGAGGCCCCGGGGAAGACCCAGGACACGCTGGAGGGACTATGTCTCTGGGCTGGCCTGGGAACGCCTCGGGGTCCCCCCGGAGGAGCTGGAGGACGTGTCTGGGGTGAAGGAAGTCTGGGAGTCCCTGCTTAGGCTGCTGCCCCCGCGACCCGGCCCCGGATAAGCGGAAGAAAATGGATGGATGGATGGATATTATTGATATTGTATCGTCAAAAGTCTCACAATAATATCGTGGCCTGTCACAATATATCGAATCAGAAAGTTCCTTTGCTTAAATGCATGGTTTTATAGTAGTAACAGCTTATAAATATCAGAAGCTACATATCCCATGATTCATTTCAGTGCAGACAAAATGAAGAAATATGTTTTTTTAATTAAATTCTTGGGATTATGACTGAAATAATTCACCCCAAAATCTTGTCAAGGGATTTTAAAGGGAAAAAAGTGTCCTATATATAATTATATTAACCACTTCAAAATATCGCAATAAATATTGTACCGTTAGATGCATATCGTGATAATATCATATCTATCGAGAGATTTAGATATTGTTACATCCTTATTAGTTAGTAGTTAGTATCAACATAAAGCTGTTGTCATTTATTTTTACTTGTCAAATCCTAACTATTCTGTAAATTAGACAAGTTTTGGTTAACGTTATTGTTGTAAAGTAAAATTATAAACTTCACCAAAACAAGATTTTTAGTCAGATTTTAGTAGTCTAAACTGTCATGCACATTTTTAATAAGATAACTCATTAAAAATATATATATTAATATTTGCTTTTCACATAATGTCCCCTCTTCCAAATGTGTCCCTCTCTGGTACAAAGCCTCTCAGGGGGTGATTTCAGACCAAATGGCAGATTTTGGCAGGTTCTCACCACAGATGTCTTTTCATGTCCCAAACAGACGATCACTGAGGCTGGAGAAGGACTCATTTGAACCTGTCTTCTTCTGGTAGGAAGACAAACTCTGACCGTAGCACTGCAGCTCATTGTAAGCACACATTACTACAGGGCATTAAAGGTGCACCATGTGAACTGTCTCGCCCCAGTACAGAGATATTTACAGTAGCTCTTAAGGTCAAAATAAGTCCACCGTGTGCCGTCTCCATCTATTGACAAAGTTTTATTCTGCTCTGGTCTCTGAAAGTTGTGAAAATGCTTATAAACTCATCACTGTGAATAATTGGGATGCTCTGAATGCATAAGATAAATGAGGAATAATTTTGAACCACTGTAAACTACTTCAGTTTCAAACTAATTCTGTTTTTCACGTTATAAAACAGCAAAAATCAGGTACATCTTAAAAATATCTGTTTTCCTGGACACAAGCTGGTGATGTCACAAGGCCAAGCAAGGTTTTTGCAATAAAATGTTTTCAGCTGAATGAATCCAAGGCCCCGTATGACTTTTGTATTTGGTTTATATTTCATGATTTTCAAACACTGCCTCCAAGGTCAAAACTTTTTTCTTATTGATACTTGCTCAAGTGCGTATCTAATTTTCATATTGGCTTAAAGGTACATTGTGTAACTTCTTGGTGGAGGGTGGAGATTTTATTGCTTTGCTTGAAATGTTCCACAGTTCATTTATTCAGTTACAGGTGTTTTTGTTGCTTAAAAAATATAAGCAGGGTCACCTCTCCACAGATCTGATGTGTAACTTGGTTTGGTGGTGTCTCCGTCAAGATAGATACATTTAATGTAATACTGCAGCACATTCTGGACAAAGCCACAACATCCCCATGGCAACGAGGAGGTAACAGACTCTCCACCAGAAAAGTGAAACAATGTGTATTTAAGCATTGATTAGTATTTGATTTTTTGATGCTTCTGAGAATTCTACTTACCATATTTTTCAGACTATAAATCGCTATAAAGTCACACTAGCAAAAAAATGCATAATGAAGAAGAAAAAAACATATATAAGTTGCACCGGACTATAAGTCGCACTTTTTGGGGGAAATTTATTTTATAAAATCAGAGACCAGGAACCAACATTTCATCTTGAAAGGCAAGTTATAGTAATAACAACAGGAATAGAGAACAACAGACTGTTAACGTCACATATGAACAGTTCTTCAGATTTTCAGATTCAGTTAACCAAACTCTCCATCTCTCTACATTCTTCATCCTCTGTGTCATTTCTGAGCAACTCCACAACCTCCTGAGCTGCTTCCTCTTCTGCGTAACTGTCGTCAGTCTCAGCATCAGTTCCATTTAGAATTATTTCAGCCTCTCTGAATTGGTTTCTGTTTTTCACTGAAGTCCAGGCTTTGTCAATCCATCCAGTGATTTCCAGGAAAGTTGCATGGCGCACCCTCCCGGTTGCCATGAATCTGTGTTCTCCATTCCCGCTTTCCGCCAGTCCCTCACAAGTTTTTCACTCTCTCCAAACTTTCTTTCTGCTGCTTGATTACCATTTTCAGCTAAATATTTCACTACCTGCTGCAGGATAGTGGCTCTTTCTGCAGGAGACATGTGCAGTAGAGTGAAGTGACAGTGGTACAGGAGTAATAGGAGCAGCAGATACTGACACACAAGACTAGAGCCTCTCGCTGCTGTCAGTGTGAACATTTTAATGCATAATTTGCACCAGAGAATAAGTCACAGGACCACCCAAACCATGAAAAAAGTGTGATTTATAGTCTGAAAAATACGACAACATTGTGTGGACCGAGGCAATAATATTTTCACAGTTTCACAAAAACACTGGGAAGAGGCTCTCTCTCTCTCTTTCTCTCTCTACTGTACTTTTTGAGTTCAAAACATGTTCCATATCGACTCCTATCATGAACATGGCCAAATATTTAATCTGCAGTTTCCCCATCACATTTAAACAGGCCACATGTTGACTCTGTACTGTATGGGCACAAACAGATAAAACATAGACTCTGATCTTAAATACAGTAGCTCCCTCATGCTAACACACAACATGTTTTTCACCATTTGACCTGTTGGGCCTGTAGAAGTCTACAGGAGATTTAGGTTATGGTTTTTGAAAGAAATATCCAAACTTTTGATCCACAAACTTTAAAGCTCTTATATAACGCAAAATTAATTCTTGTGAGATTTTAGTCTTTTACTTTAGATGTACCTGGAGTTGTGTTTTATTTCATTCACACGAGTTTCAGTAATCCTTCATTATTAGTCTGTCTACGTCTCCATCAGTGTCATGTAGTGGTAGTTTTCAAGGTAACAGCTCCTTTTACCTTTAGTTCAATAGAGATTGGCAATTCCAAGCCTGAAACCATCCAAGGTGTGTGGAGTTTACAAACACAGTGGAGTACTCCCTGTATTGCCACATGACATCACAAGGTGGAACAGATTTGTTTGAGAGAAGAACTCAGACTAAATATGCTGCGTTTACCTTAAAAAAAAAAAGTATTAACATTTTTAATAAAATTTGAGTCGACCCTTGCGCTCCACTCTAAGTCACTCCCTCTTCAGAGCACTATCACATTACAATCAACATGCATCCTGCTAATGAAACTACTGTACATCATATCAGGTTTGTGAAGTTGTAGTGTATGTATGTGTGTGTATGCAGTGTGATGTCACCAACTACTTGAAACTGCATAGGCCACTTAAGGCAGCAGAGCATTTTTGACCACAAAGCTGCAAATTTACCTAGTTTGACAGAAACAGTAGATGATGCTATTAAAACACCATCTACACAGTTTCATAGTAGAAAAGTGGATATAGTGTTTAGTACATGGATCTATTAAAATAAGTGGATAGGTTGTTGCTGCTTGTAGCTGCCTCCAGTTGACGTCATGGCCACTCACTGGTACTATGAAAAAAATCCACTGGACTGAGAGAGGAGTTTTCTCATAGAGCGCAATGTTATCAAAAACTAGTTGTGTTTGACTGGCAGGGCACTCACAACTTTCAAAAATGTCAGATTTTGTGGTGATTTTATCTATTTTTAGATCATAAACTTTTTCTCGGCTCAAAATCCTTCAGTCGTCTTAAAAAACACTTTATTATCATCAGCTCTGGCTCTGCTCTGTTCCACTCTAGCTCCTTTCGCTCTTATTGGTCAAAGAAGTGGACTAAGCGAGTGTGACGTCACCCATAGCGTTCAGCGCCACTCAAATGAGAATGATCTCAATGTTAACGGTTACAGGAGCGAATCTGGAGCCAAGCACTGTGTTATGAATAGGATTTTTTTGATGGATAAAATAGCAGAAAAAAATTGAGGATCATGTAGAGTGGGTTAATATGAATATTTTAAGACCAAAATGATGAGGCTCACAGCAGCAGTTACAGAGAGAGCGACGACAAGATCCTAATGTAAGTCAGTTGGAGTCAGAGTCAGAAGGAGCCAGAAGAGCCTCCTGGTGAACTTTCTATTTGGCACACAGCGGCTAGCGCGTTAGCCATGTCCACTCATGTATACAGTCTATGGTTTTCCTGTAGGAGAAAAGAGCACCACTGCACACTACTACGGCCCACAGCCACAGGAAGTACCTCGCTGGGCTAGGCTAATCCGGAATCATGCGCCATTGAGCTCGGCCCAATGACTTGAATGGGCGGCCATTTTTAGACCCCGGGGCTTGGTTTAGTAAGACATTAAACATGTACATGTTATATTTTAGATAAAGCTTGTGTGTACTGCTCCATGTTGGCGTCAGTGTTATCTGCTGTAGTTCCACATGTACACGGTGTTACATAAGGTTGTTTTCCTTCTATTGATCATGCTGTTTATTTTGTCTATACATTTCAGACCTAAAATATTATGCTCACCTACATCAGCTCTCACCTTCTAACCTAGGGGTGGGGGATTCTTTTTTCCATGGGGTCACGGGAGAAACAGAAAATATCTGGGCCAAAATGTTTCAATCAATTCTGCATAATATTAATGGTTAATTAATTTCTTTATAAAAAGCAGTAAATAGCATTGTTTTGATAAACTGGTAAAACTGTCAAGGGTTTATTTTATGACTAAGCAATGAAAAAGTGAAGATGTCTTACAAAAAATGTCATAAAAAAAACAAAAAAAAACAAAACAATGCAGTTTTAGTCCATGCATGAGGTAACATTACACAATATGTTTATTTTGTAATTCCAAATGAGCTTAAATGGGCAGATCAGAGTCAAATAAAGGGTCGTATGTGGCCCAGGAGCTGTACAATGCCCAGGTCTGTTCTAAGGATTAAACCACATTTTACATCACTGAATATTACTGATTACTATTTACATATCAAATTAACTGTTGTTTTTTCTATTATTAACACATAGGGGAGTGGGGGGGGGGGACAAAGTGGGTTGCTGTCCCGGGCCCCAGGGTCTTAGGGCCCAGAATTGAATATTAGGAGGGGGCCATGTGAGGCTTCTTGCCTCTCTGCCCTAAAATTTCTGTTCACAGGCCTGTCATCATAAAGTATATCCCAAACCATGACAACTTTATTTGTATAGCACATTTTATAAACAACACTGTTTCCAAAGTGCTTCACATAGCAATGTAAAACATTTTACAAAAAAAAAAAAAAAAAATCTGCAGAATTATGTTTTAACCATGAGGAAACTAATACAATCAAAAAATAAAATAATAATAATAAAATCAATTAACAAAAATAATAAAAGCAAAACATAAAAGCAGTGCTAAAAAGTAAAATAGATGAAAAAAAAAAACTATAAATAAATAAATAAATAAAATAAAATAAATAAATAAAATAAAGACACAGAGGCCCACACAACTCAACAAATAAAAGTGTGTTTTAGGACGAGACTTAAAACTCTCCACTGTGGTTGCTGTTCTAGAGTTTGCGGCCACAGAGAAGACCCTGTCCCCCCTGAGTTTAAGTCTCCTTTTAGGCACCACAAACTGGAGCTGGCCCTCAGACCTCAAAGCTCGTGCGGGGGTGTAAATCTGGATGAGGTCTTAGACGTGTTGTGGGTCCAAGTCCATTCAAAGCTTTAAAAACAATCAATAAAATCTTAAAATCAATTCTAAAAGTAACAGGAAGCCAGTGCAATGATGCCAGAATTGGAGAAACATGATCTCTCTTTTTGCTCCGTTAAAAGAGTAATTATATACTAGGACTGTTATTTAAAGATGTGACATTTCTGGTGGAGGGTCAATTATCTGCTTGTCTCCATAGATGCATGCTACTGTTTTACCAAGAATGTTCCACAGTATGGCATTAAACCTGTCTGTCTCCATCATCAGACAAGCAAGCAACACCACCAGACTAAGTTACAGGTCAGATCTGTGGAGAAACAACACATGCTCACAGTACGAACATATGTTTTCCAAGGTATTTTGTTGTTTTTAGCAATGAAAACAACAATAAACAACTTGTAATTCTTCAATCTGTGTCTATAATCTTTTTGGTGACTATTGAAAACACACCATGACAGAGAATCAGATATCTGGTATAATATCAGGCAGCTGCTTCCCCTTATTCTTAGTAGCAAAGGGACTTTCAGCTCTGTTATCGGATCCGAAACTTTTGGATTTGTTCATTTCCAAGAACCGAAAAGACTTTCTAATAATCATTCGCGTGAGAGAGGCAACGTGAGAACTCATTTTATCTACAAAAGACCACAACAAGATATGACCATGCCTTTAAACTGGTTCAAACTGACGATGGGAACTGGGAGGTGTTTGCCTTTTTAAATTATGAATAATCAGTGTTACTTTTAAAATGTATTCCCCTACAGATTACAGATTACATACCCCAAAATGTAGTTCGTAACATAATCCATTAAGGTACTTAGTGAGTAATCTGAATACTTTGGATTACTTGATTTTCTGTAGAGTAGCAAAGACAAGGATCTTCACATAAGATGTTTTGTCTGCTAAAAGACAATAAAAAGCCCAGTCTTTCCTTAACCGTATTAAAAATATTATTGATAGAGGAGACATGGTCTGAGTGGCATGATTTAGTCCTGTTAAATCCTGATTTAGACATGGTTTAGACCTGGTTTTAGACCTGGTTTAGACTTGGTTTTAGACCTGGTTTTAGACCTGGTTTTAGACCTGGTTTTAGACCTGGTTTTAGACCTGGTTTAGATCTGATTTTAGACCTGGTTTTAGACCTGGTTTAGACTTTGGTTTAGACCTGGTTTTAGACCTGGTTTAGACCTGGTTTTAGACCTGGTTTTAGACCTGGTTCAGACCTAGTTTAGACCTGGTTTATACCTGGTTTAGACCTGGTTTTAGACCTGGTTTTAGACCTGGTTTAGACATGGTTTTAGACTTGGTTTTAGACCTGGTTTAGACCTGGATTTAGATCTAGTTTAGACCTGGTTTTAGACCTGGTTTAGTGTCCAGCAATGAGTGATATTACGAAAAAAAAAAAAGAAAAAAGGGGGATATATAGCTCAAAATGTAAAAACAGGAAAACACCACAGTGTAATCCACTTATTTCAATGAAGTAACTGTAATCCAATTACCACTCACTGAAACAGTAACTGTAACTGAATACAGTTATTCATAATTTGTACTCTGATTACATAACTCCGGTACATGTAATCTGTTACTCCCCAACACTGTGAATAATGTAAATAAAACGCTGCACTACAATAATTATGTGTAAAAAATCACTTCTGTGCTGGTTCTTGTGCTGGTTCAGGGTTAATCATGTGTAAAAATGCAAAAAAATCGTGGAAAATGTTGGTTCTTGTAGTAAAAAGTCGTCTGAAAAGGTGACCCTGTCTGCATCTTCTGTTTTAGTTATTACTTGAGAAAATGCAGTAAAATGGATGGATTGTATTTTATAGTCTCAGTCTATTTCTTATTTAGCAGCTTTTGCCCTCCAGCGCGTGATGTAAAGAGCATTTATCTTGACTAGAGTGAATCAAAAATCAGGTACCGGCCCTTTAAGGACAGATCTCTCTTCAGTGTGTTAACATCAATAATTATATTTTTATGAAATGTCTCAAAGCTGTTTTGATTCTCAGAGATGTGTCTTTTTAACAGTGTAAAAAGCTTTAGGGAGATCTGCCCGGACCCCCCACCGCCAACGATGACTCATCCATCTATCCTCTCTCTCTATCCTCTCTCCCCATCTCTCTCTATCTCTTAATCTCTGTTTCTCCATCTCTATCTCTCCTCTCTTCCCCTCCCTCTCTCCTTTGTGCTTAGTCTCTCTCCATATTCCTCTCCCTATCTCTCATTATCTGTTTTTTTCTCTCTATCTCTCTTTCTTCTCTCCAACTCTTTCCTGCTGTTTCTCTCCCTTTATCTTTCCCTCCCTTTATCTCTCTGCACCCTGTATCACTTCATCTCTCTCTTTTCCATCCCTTCTTTTCATCTATCTCTCAAACTCTTTCACCCCAACTCCCTCTCTTTCTATCTCTCTCCCATTCCTCGCTCCATCTCTCTCTACTGTTCCATCTCTCAGCTCGCTCGCTCTCTCTACTTTAACCTTCGTCCTTCACTCTCCCTCTTCCTCTCCTCACCTCCTCGCTACTCTCCCATCCCTCTCTTCCTCTGTTGTTGCCTCCATTCCTCCCTCCCCTACTTATTTCTCTCCATCCTCTCTCTCCTTCTTTTGTTCCCTCCTTTTCTCTCCACATCCATAAAGTAGCATCTCTTTCCCTACATCCTTCTTTCCCTCTCTCCTTCTATCCATCTCTCCCTCCCTGCTTCCCTCCTTTCTCCTCCCTTTTCACGCTCCACCTCTTTCTCCTCCCTCCCACTCCTCCCTCCTCTGTTGCTTCCTTTCCTCTCTACATTCGTACCTTCTCTCCCTCTCTCCTCCCTCTCCACGCTCCTCCTCTTTCTCCTCCCTCCCTCCCGCCTCTCTCCTCTCTCTCTCCCTCTCTCCTCCTTCCCTGATTCCCTTTTCTCTCTCTCCTCATTCTCTCTCTCCCTCCCTCTCTCCTCTCTCCCTCTCTCCACATTCACAAAGTCCGCCCGGCTCCGCTCGCTCCCAGAATCTGATTGGACGCGCTCGCCATTGGGGGTCGATGCTCACCAAACTTTTCAGCACTGTTTCCATGGTGATAGGTTCTGACATCTCTCGTGTTCATGACAAAATGTTTTTTTTTTTTTCTCTAAACATATTTTTCCATTTTTATTTTGGTGTCGAGGAACAGAAGGAGAAGCAAATGTGACGAGTGAGATTTAAGGCACTGACTAAGCAAAAGATGTATTTAAAGAAAGGCCATTCTGCAAACGCTTTCCACCATGATATAATGTGCCCTCATCAAACATGCCTGAGTTTAAGATGTCATCCATGCATGTTTGAGTAATCTAGTGATCTCTCCTGGGGCCTATTTGAGCTTGTTTCACCCACAAGCCTGTGTTACATGCTCCCGCATGACAATTCTCCATAAATATACAAAAAGCATGATACTAAAATGTTAGCCAGGCTGGTGCCACCTACTGCCTCCACTGAATTTCATTTCTCTCCAGCGACTAGGTCAGGACACTAGACGGTTTGCAAGAACCCCGTAAGTAGTAGACCGCGCACTGGCCAGTCAGAGCTGTGAAGCCATGACGTCAAACTCAAGCGCCTGTCTGGGTCCCTTTTGTGGAACAGCACAACAGTAAACAAAGCAGTCGAGATGGATGTAGACAAAGACAGACATTCTGTGTTGGCAACGATTCCCGAGATCAAGGATTAAAAGCCGGAACAAAGAGAATGTTTGGTGAATTTTATCAGGGGGAATGACGTTATTGTCCTTCTTCCTACGGGATTTGGCGCATTACATACATCATGACCAAACGGCAGCGATTAATTAAATAAAAAAAGTACCTTCCTACCGTCAAGCGAATGAATCCTAATACTGTGAAGTAAGACGGTTTTGTAGTGCCTGTAGCATACATGTTTACATACATAATTCACCGCTAACTAGAGACACATTAGTTACATGCTTACCTATGTTCAGTGTTCAGTTTTCAGGTTTGTGTTTTATATACAGTGTAGTCGCAGTCCCTTTAAGACCCGTTGACGTTTGAGGCAGGCTGTTCTGTTTACTGTTATGAGCCATTTTGTTATTTTTGTGAGTTCAGTTAATAAAGCGACACACGACTTTCTGTGTCTGAAAGGTGAGAAATTGTTGACTCCTTTTTTATTACGCACAACTGCCACAGTTTCCACAAAGTGAAACCGGCTGATGAATCAGACTAACATGTACCACAGCTTTACAAACCTGATGCGATGTGCAGTAGTTTAATTAGTGGAAAGCACGTTTATTGTGTTGTGATGGTGCTCTGAAGGGGGAGCAACTTATGCAGGTAGCAAAATCTGTCATTTCCTTGGAGCCAAGAGGTGACGCGACCAGCCAGGTGAAGTTACAGGTCTCATCTGTGGAGAGGCGACCCCCCTCACTGTAGGAATGCATGTTTTTAAATGCGGTGTTTTAAGCAGAAAAGCAACGTGAAGTTGAATTAAAGATACATTTAAAGCCATACTGTGGAACATTGCAGGCAAAACAACATCTGCCCTTTACTAGTGTCGTTGTGAGTTCTAATTTCAATTCTAGTCTTACAATCGATTAGCGTCTGATTTCCAGTACTTTTGACAACCCCTACGCTGCAGGCAAAATAGCAACATCTCCATGGAGACAATCAGGTAGCAGAACATCCACCAGAAAATTTGCATAGTGCAGCTTTAACCACCCACATGCAGAGTAACCATGTAATAGCCTAACAGTCGTTTAACCAGCCCCCATTTCACCTCATCATCACACCAACATTGTGAGTCTATTTGAAACAAAGCAAACTTATATTTCTGCTTAAACACCCACCTCCAAACTCAATGACGTGTAAATTTTTCCAGTGACGCAAACCGGTCCCACTGGAGTGATGCCTTTTCAGTTATGGGGGCAGCAATTCTCAAACGCTAGAACACAATGTACAACAGATCAGCACGTAGCATGAAAGGTGTCAGTGGGATCGTTTTAAACAGACAAAAAGGTGCAGAGTCCTTTTAAATGTTGAGTTGTGGTTTTATTTGTTGTTGCCTTCGGTCCTCGCAGAGTTCATCTGAGTTCGAGGATCAGCAGGAGGGCCATAGACTGAAGCAGGTGGGAGGTGGGAGGGGGAGTGGAGCGAATGGTGCACTGTAAAAAGGAATTGAATAGGGTTGTCAAAAGTATAGAAAAGCACATACTAATCAATAGAGGTGTGCAAAAATATTGAAATATCGTTATATCGTATATGGATTAATGTGATGATACAGTATCGATATTGTGGGCTGCTGTATCGATATACCGACAAAAGTATTTTGGGGTATATTTTACTAAGTTATTTTGTTACAGCGCTTCAGTTTTGTTGCTTGTTCAGAGACATTTTCACTGTTTTGATGAGTAAAATGGGCGTGTTTGGTCTGAACTTTGCACAAGAAGTGGTTTAACAAAGACTTTTAGTGTCACAGCCTTGATTTAGCCATTAGTTTCGTTCAACTGAACCAGATCAATTTGAAATATATCATATGGAATCGAAAGTGCACTGTATTGAGATATGTATCGACGTATGTATCGTATCAGCAACGGCTTAATGATACCCAGCCTAACTAATCAATGCTAAAACCAGTATCAAAACTATATACTCATTTGAGGATTTATCAATACTGAAAAAGTCCCATTCACAGGACAGAAATGACCCTTGAATAGCTTTAGAATGATCTTGAGCTGTATCAGAACAAGTATTTGAGCATTGTTTCCCAAAGACTGGATCTCAAGAGATTGTTTGGGGGTCGCCTCCTCACAGTATAGCATATAGGTCTGCAATACTGTATACAGTTTTGACACATGAGATTTTCTGTGCTCATAAAAATGAAGACAAAGCACAGAAACAGACTGAATGCTGCGCCTGATCTGCTGCTGCGCTCTCCTCCTGCACCCTGGACTGGAACATGCTGCAAAAACGCTGACATATTATACATTATACACATTATACATACATTATTGACTATTTTGTTCCAATATTGCTGGTTCACTTGAATGTTGAAAAGAAAAAGAAATGCGCTACGTTTAAAGTCCAAATAAGTGACTTGTAGATCCTTTTACTGCTGGTTCAGTTACTGTTTTTCACTGTTTAAAACTTGAGTAATACTAATTGTTGACACGATCACTCAGTCAACAATAAAATATCCCCATTAATGTTCAATAATGGTCAAATCGACTTTTATTTTGTGATTTATGAATAATGTCTATTGACGTAGTTGCGAAGGTTTGTGACTTTTAAAATATGGTTCCCCAGAGAAAAAGCTTGGGAAACACAATATCAGAGCACACAGATTAGTATACGCCCATGGACCACTGGTGAACCTACCTGGACCACTGAGGGATTACACAGATATAAATCCACATTGTAATATACAAGAAAGTACTGTGATTTAATGTTGGAAATCACAGGCTGTGTTATTAATTCTCAGTGGTATCAGAATTGTTATTGAGTATCTGGTCTGCTCCTTATTATTTTAGGACTGTGACAACACTATCATCTGCACAAATAAGAAGATTTTAATTCTGAATTCTTAACCTTAATTTCACTTTTACCTAGTTTAATTAAAGGTGGACTGTGTAACTTTTCAGGTGAGAATTCTGACCATGGAGATGTAATTGCTTTGTTTCACCATGGGGCATTAAATACAAACATGCCTTGAAAAACAATGCATTCTTACTGTGAGTGGGTTTGCCTTCCTGTAGATCTGACCTGTAACTTGGCATGATGGAGGAACCCGGTAATGCCATCCATCCATCCATCCATTTTCGTCCGCTTATCCGGGGCCGGGTCGCGGGGGGAGCAGCCTAAGCAGGGACTCCCAGACTTCCTTCACCCCAGACACGTCCTCCAGCTCCTCCGGGGGAACCCCGAGGTGTTCCCAGGCCAGCCCAGAGACATAGTCCCTCCAGCGTGTCCTGGGTCTTCCCCGGGGTCTCCTCCCGGCGGGACATGCCCGGAACACCTCCCGAGGGAGGCGTCCAGGAGGCATCCGGAACAGATGCCCGAGCCTCAACTGGCTCCTCTCAACGTGGAGGAGCAGCGGCTCTACTCCGAGCTCCTCCCGTGTGACTGAGCTCCTCACCCTATCTCTAAGGGTGCGCCCAGCCACCCTGCGGAGGAAACTCATTTCGAGCGCTTGTATCCGCGATCTCGTCCTTTCGGTCACTACCCAGAGCTCATGACCATAGGTGAGAGTAGGAACGAAGACTGACCGGTAAATCGAGAGCTTCGCCTTTCGACTCAGCTCCTCTTCACCACAACGGTCCGATACAGCGACCGCATCACTGCCAAAGCTGCACCGATCCGCCTGTCAATCTCACGTTCCGTCCTTCCCTCACTCGTGAACAAGACCCCGAGATACTTGAACTCCTCCACTTGAGGCAAAGACTCCCCACCCACCCGGAGAGGGCAAGCCACCTTTTTCCAGTCGAGAACCATGGCCTCGGACTTGGAAGAGCTGATCTTCATCCCAGCCGCTTCACACTCGGCTGCAAACCGCCCCAGTGCACATTGCAGGTCCTGGTTCGATGAAGCCAACAGGACAACATCGTCCGCAAACAGCAGAGATGAAATCCTGTGGTCCCCAAACCGGACCCCCTCCGGCCCCTGACTGCGCCTAGAAATTCTGTCCATAAACACAATGAACAGAACCGGTGACAAAGGGCAGCCCTGGCGGAGTCCAACATGCACCGGGAACAGGTCTGACTTACTGCCGGCAATGCGAACACAGCTCCTGCTCCGGTCATACAGGGACCGGACAGCCCTTAGCAAAGGGCCCCGGACCCCATACTCCCAGAGCGCCCCCCACAGGACACCACGAGGGACACGGTCGAATGCCTTCTCCAGATCCACAAAACACATGTGGACTGGTAGCCGATAGTCGAACCTCGGATTCAGGAGGAGCAGTGTGGTTTTCGTCCTGGCCGTGGAACACTGGACCAGCTCTACACTCTCCATAGGGTGCTCGAGGGTTCATGGGAGTTTGCCCAACCAGTCCCGGTAATGCCATGCTGCGGAAAATTCCAAGCAAACCAATAACACCTGGAAGTAAACAGGCGCATACCCTCCAGCAGAAAAGTTACACAGTGCAGCTTTAATATGTCATCTCCATTGATAGAGATGGTAGTTTTTTGTAGTTTTTTTTTAACAGGGAGATTGGTGGTTCAAGTCCAGCTCTAGACATTTTCCATTCATTCCTGGTGAACCCTTGGGCAAGACACTCCTCCCACCTTCCGATTTACGGTGCAGTGACATTTCTCTCCATCTCCCTCTCCTCCCCCCTCTCTCCTTCTCTCTCCTCTCCGTCACTTCTCCAAGCCACATTTCTAACAGTCTCTCTCTCTCTCTCTTCCTTCTCTCCATCAATCACTCTCAAAATACCAACCCTTCTCTCTCTCTGTCCCTTTGCCCCTCCTTCCCTCTCTTCCTTATTCTGCACATCTTTCTCCTCTGTCTCTCCCCTTCTCCTTCTTCCTCTCCTCACACTTGTCTGCAGTATTCATCTTCCTTTGTTGTTGTCCACAGTAAAATACGCAAACAAATAAAATAATATGAATAGTCATAAACTTTTATTAGAAGCAGTTATTACCACGTTTTGCCACTAGATGTCAGCAGTGTACTAGGCTTTATTCAGCAGAACTTAATCGCATTCAAAATATCACCCCTTAAACTTTATAATTATTCAGTCACTGGATTTAAATGGTTCAAAAATGACCAAAACAATCTGTATTTTACTTGTTTTAATTAGACTAAAACATTAGTTGATACCTTTGTCTCAATCTTTAAGTAATTCTCCACCAATAACATAATATTTTCAGGACTTATCTTTAAAAAATTACAAATGTTGAAACTAAACTTGATCACTAAATGAATCTGTCAGTGTTTTATGAGTTGTAAGTTTACTTGGAGCTCATAGACTTTGAACAGGCCACTGACATCTATAGAATGAAAAGACATTTAAAACAGAACACCTGAGATGACCACAAGGGGTCAGCAGAGAACCCCTGGAGTTACGTGGTGAAATGATGTATGCCCATTGCTCTGGAGTTTGTCCGCTGCCAGTACTTAAACAGAACACTTCATTAATCCAGTGAAAACACTAGAGTGGATTTACAGCAGCGATCTCTGCCATGGCAAGTCTGGCTGCCATCTTGAGACAGTAAAATAATCTGTCATTTCTTAGAACAGTTATCTAAAAAATGAAATGATAGTTTTGAAGTCCAAATAACTCAGGAGGTAAAGTCTGTTATTTAGAACACTGGAACAAGACAGTGTAATCCCCCATTCGTCCAGGCGTGGCTCAAAGTAGAGAATGTTTCAACAGTCTTCATCTGAGTGAGGTGCAAACTTTAACCAGAGAAAAATTGCAAACGTTGTGAAGTAAGCAATTTTTGTTAAGAAAGAAAATCCCTCTCTCAGAACAAGAATACTAGTGACAAAAACATCCCCCAACCCCTCAAATAAGGCTATAGCAAGCCAATCAAATGCTATCAGGTATTTAATGGTCCTATATTATGCAAAATTGAATCTTGTGAGCTTTTAGCCATGTTAGAATGTTGTCGTCTCATCAAAAATATACCTGGAGTTGTATTTTGTTTCATTCGCACGTTTGCGTAATCATCTGCCTGCATTTTCAAAGCTCAAAACCCTCTGTTCCATCTTGTGATGTCATGAAGTGATAGTTTTTTGTACAGTACAGATTGGAAATTCCAAATCTGAAATAAAAATCAAAAACATTCTAGTGAAGGTGCATAAAGTTTAAAAACACAGAGGAGCACTTCCTGTATTACCACGACATCACAAATTAGAACAATGTTTTCCGATTCAGAAAATAACCTAAATATGCAGGGTTTGTGTGTTAAAAGTGTGAATGAAACAAAACACAACTCTGGATATGTTTGGGATGAGGAAACATCATAACAGACATAAGAAAAGCATAATATAGTCCCTTTAAACTGAAATACACAGCAGTGGTTAGAATTTTGTGTCAGTTTATAGAAACCAAAACATCCGTAAATAAAAGTTTATTTTATACCAATTCATAGTACTGCAGGCCATTTTTAGCATAACTATAGCTTAAGAGTCCTTTAGTATGGGTGAGACATGACATTAGATTAAAGCACAAATAAAAGACAAATGAACAAGATTTATTAAAAGAATATTTCATAACTAAGTGCAGCTCTATTATCCGTTTACACGTGTGCTTGGGTACAGCCTACAGACACAACATGGCCGCCGCGCTGTAGATGACCTGGGGAATGTCCACTCTAGAGTTCTATGTCGCTTTAAGGGACAGTGTTTTGTGCTGGAGGTCTCTGGGGCCGATAGTTGCTGCTGGTTGGTTTTGTGGTCTTCTAGTTTTTGTTTATAAGATCTATGTAGGTCATGAGTCTAGTGTCCGTCGTGTGTTATCATCTCCTCCGCTCGCCTGTGAAGTTCTATCGCCGTAACCGTGGAGATGTCTTTGGGAAGTTCAGATTTCCTCCTCATCAATGGCCGCTCCTTTCGGTGGTCTTTAGAAAGCTGAAGAAGCAGAAATAGAAAAATCAGGACTGATTTTGACCCTCTTCTCCTCTTCATCCTCTGCTTCATCTGACCCTAAACTTGGCACCCTCTGCTCCATCTGACCGTCTCCTCTTCATCCTCTGCTCCATCTGACCCTTCTTTCACTACATCCATAATTCTCCTCCTTGTTCTTCCTGTAGGCCTTCTGTTTCCTGGCAGCACTAACCTCAGCATCCTTCCACCCAAACTAAACCACCTGACTTTACAAACTTTAAATCAGTACCACATATTCCCTCAGATGTTTCTTAAAAGGTGACACATTCCACAGTTGAGTCTCACCTGTGTGGCTTCTTCCTCTACTGTTTTCTTTAACATATTGACGTCATCTAAAACTGGACCGTCTGTTTCCATATCCATCGGACTTCCTGATCCGGAGTCAATATACGTCAAGAACTGCACAAGGGAAGATTCATTCAACCATTTGTTTGCTTTTCAAATTAAATACGACTTTACTGATTGTGTTTTTGTAATATTGGCACTTAACAGCAACAGAAAAATTACCTGTGGATTTGACTTTGCTAAATTTTCTATCTTGAGCCACGCCTCTTCCCTCTCTTTCCATTTGGCTTTCTCTCTAAAACACAAAGGAAACACAAAAGGTAACATTTCAAGCTGAGGTACTAGACTTTTTTCTTCTAAATGAGTACATTTATTTTGTCCCTCAAGAGCATATAAGATAGGGCTGAATGCTTGTGATTTTTCTGAAAAGCATTGCAATTACATTTGAGATTTGAATAATTTGATGAATTGACAAAAAGACTAAACCATTAACTGACAAACTAATAAAAGGATCACATTTCAGAACATGTTTGTATAAATCTAAACTACAGGGTTAGAAGTTTTTATGTAGAGTAAGAGGAGATTTTGTTTTTTGTGAAGGAAATTATGCTACTTAAAAAAGGTAGGAACTACGCCAACAGATTTAAAGAAATACTTAATACAAATTGTGCAAAATAAACCTTTATGAGCTTTAAAACCATGTTATGATAAGAGTTGTATTTTGAGAGATTCATGCATGTTTGAGTATGCCCAGAAAACGTCCCCTTCTTCCCTTTACCCCATAGTTTCACAAAAATGTTCAAAAATATTGCCCTGCTCTTTTTCAGTTTCTATTATCAAATCATTTTAGTTAAATTGAAAAAAAAAAAAAAAGTAAAAATTTACAAAATGTAAAATAATGATCTTTGCACTGATCACAGTTGAGACTTACTTGCTTTTCTCAGCTTTAAACTGTTGTGTGCAGTCGTCAAACAACTTCTGGTTCATCTCCATGAAGAGTTTAAGAGCGTTGTAGATGAGACCGTGGATCGTCCTGAAAACAACACATCGCATTAGTGCCATTTGAGTTATTATCTGTTGGATGAACACACGGTCACTCTCAGTGGAGTTGTATTAAATAAATGTTGGCCTCTCACTTGTTCCAGTGTGTTTTGGAGTTGCGGTAGAGCGCGGGGAACATGATGGGTAAAATCTTGGCTGCGTTGTCACTGATCAGACTCATGATGTACTCGTTATTCCAGTAGTAAAGGGCCCTCTCTGCCACCTGGAAACACACAGGGACAGGTTCAGGTTAAACATGGACATGTATAGATGGTGTAAGACTCAGTTATATTTATGATAAGTTAAAATCCCACCAAATTAAGTCAAAATTAGAGAACTTCAAAACTATCAAAACATGTCCTGCACACTTTAAAAAGGCACTGTATGTAAGATTTATATTTGAAATTCCATAAACATGACCTAATTCTGTCAGGAGTGCAGAAGCAGCTTGTGTAGAGCTCGGCGCACAAGGTAAAATCAGTCACTATGAATATATATATAATAATATAATATTTTATTGTACAAAAGGAGATTATTTGTTTTAATTATATACGATTCTACACCTCCTTGGTCAGTTCTTTCATTTGTTTGATATGAGAGCACATCCATCACAAACAAGCCAAACCACTAGATGGCGCTATAGGAAACATGTTACACATTGACCATCTACCATCACTAGATTTGTTTTGGTATTATATTTGGTAATATTTTTGTGCATTAAACTAACTACACAAAATACCACTACAACTGCAGCTGGTGTCATCAGCATTCCATGGGGCTGTGATGCTGACTGTAAGCACTGCTCTGTCTGAGGCTTTGTTTTGAACATAATTTGACCAGAAACAAAATAACATTACAGTCACGAGCTAGCTAGCATTTGGAAACAGTTTTTCAGTCACTCTCACCGTTTTTGTTGAAAATGAAACCCCTAAATAGGACGTGAATGCTTCCAATGATCACAGGCTCCTCAAAACAATACCTTTCTCTAAACTTTTTTTTTGGCATTGTTTGTGAATGTGAGCATTGTGTCACCATGGTAACCAAGGGGAACATTCCAGCATTGCCTCTTTGTTACCTGGAAGTGTGGGCTGGAGACACACTTGGCGAGCTGTCTGAAGAGTGGCTCCTGGACCTTGACAAACTCAGAGGGTTCGATTACGTCCAGAATCTCCTCGAGCTCGTTCAGAAACATCACCTCTTTAGGGCTGTGCGTCTTTGGCCAGTATTTTAACAACGCCATCACCACCTGCACAATGAGAACAGGGGGGAAATGAGGAAATACCAACAAGTATGATGGTGCTAAACATGTGCTAATGATATGAGAGTGGGTCTTACTGGTTCAGTGAGCGTGCTGTCCTTCTCTAAGAACTGTACCACACAATATGCCAGCTACAAGGAGACACAGACATCACATGAGACACCTGTGGATTTGGAGTCTACTTTGTCTACTTATCTTGCTGTATTACTCTTTTCTTAAACTAAATTCTAGCTGTTTTAATCTGTGCTTTGTGTGATTACTTTTGTAATCATTTGGTCAATCTTACATTTTTATTCTGTTACTGAAATAATAGCCAATCTTATCATTAAAAGGTACAGGGTGTAACCTTCTGGAGCTGGCACAGGAGAAGGCCCTGCTGCAGGCCAAATAAGAGTCAGGTTTGTGGAAAACCCGCTTGCAGTAAGGACACATGTTTTTCTATGGTATTCTTTGCTAGAAAGTTACATACTGTGGCTTTAAAACATTTCGGTTTATGTTACTTTTACCAAATGTAATTGTGACCATAACCTTAATAAATATAAATCTTGAGTTTATTATCATCTAGTTTTTAATTTTACTCTCATTATTCCACTGCCATCTGAGAGAGGATTTGGCTTTCAATAGCTTTGCGATAGCATTGGCTTTTCAAACATAATTAAACTCATGGTAGCTGGGCTCTTACCTGTGGGTGATAGACACTGAGAGACTTGACTTTATGTAACGGGAGAAGGACTTTCAGAAGGAATATTTTGTGCTCTTCTTTTAATGGCAACGCAAACCCGTTTATAATGCTGCAACACAAGAGGAGCTTATTACAGTCCAGGTCAAAACAACCATGGAGAAAAACATGAGTGTGCTACTGTTATCTAATATATCTAATTGATTTGTTGCATTGCTTTTTTCAACTTTTCTAGGGCACTGAAATATGCACGGCTAGATACAAAGATCCCATGCAATATTACGAACTCTGTGTTCTTAATAAACCGAATAGAATACCAGGTTAGCAGGTTTTATACAGAGGACCACCAAATTGACAGTACACCCACACTACCCAACTGAACCGTGCCCAAGCACAGATAGCCCCTAAAGCACAGCACGTTTGTCCAGTGTGAGTGCAAATGAACTGTGCCAGACTTTGGCCAGGTTGAGAGGAGGTGGGTCAAAGCACGGGACAGATGCTCACGTAAGCACACATGCACGACTTTAGCGCACCTGATAAAGCTCCCATACTAATGTTCCTCATACAAGGAAAACAGGGACTAAACTCAGCTAAGCAACAGAGAGAATCGTACTGTAAAAGGGTATCTCCAGGTTTGACTACCTCAAATTTAAGACTTTTTTTACAACCTTTTTAAGACCACTTAAATGAAAATTAAGACCAACATCGCACCCATTATGCGGGAGAAAAACACACAGATCCAATTCAAATAATGGCCAACGACTTCATCTAGAATCTAAGAGCCACTGTGGATTACACTGACACTTCCCCATGATCCATCCAGAGTCTTCCTCCACTGTACTGATTGTTTACTCATTGCCGTCAGCACCAGAAACCAAAGTATTGTTTGCACATACTCCAAATTAGATTCACATTACATGATTTCACATTGTTGTTTTTTTTCCCCTCCATTTAAATTTAAAAAAAAGAAATTTAAGACCTTCGACAACAAAATTTAAGACTTTTTAAGACCTTAATTTGGGAACATGAAATTTAAGACCTTTTAAAGATTTTTAAGACCCCGCCGCTACCCTGTGTAAAGAGGGCTCGAACATGGCCCGGGAGAGATCACTAGATTACTCAAATATGCATGGATAACATCTAAAACCTTTTCAGGCATCCAAGTAGAAAGCTCCAAAGTGTCAACATTTCATAATACCATACCCCTTCTTCAATTTACCATAGAGGACTATATATTACACAATTGCAATTCATCTTTATGCCATCAGAAACAATAGACGGCGATATAAATATTAACAGGTGATACATTTTGGCAGTTAAACTTACCTTCCTAAAATTTCCAGTAATTCTGCTATCCCATTATGATGCTCTGTTTCATAAATAAACCTAAAAACAACACACACAACCATAGTATTAGTAATGACAATATTTTCTCTCACTTATTCAAATGATCACAATACCAAACAGAAGACATCATGACTCACCTATAAAATATGTTATTTATCTGTTTCCTAATGTACGCCCTCAGACCCAGGAACTTGCCGTAGATTCGATGCAGAGTGGTTTTTAAAAAGTCCCTTTCTCGTGGGTCTTCACTGTCAAACAATTCTAAAAGCTGTAGGAAAAAACAAGACAGAAATTGAATTGAATATGAGATGAAGAGAAAGTGTAGAGCGCTTCACTGGGTCATAAAAAATCTTTAAAATCACAATACAGGTGGTCTGCAAGGGTTGAGTTGAAATCAGAGCAGAATGTAGCACTTACTTGAAAATGTAAAAATGGGCAAGGTGCAAACCTGGGTCTAAAAATATTAAAAGTCGTTTATTACATGGGGAAGGATGCCGACGTGTTTCGACCAGCAAGATGGCCTTCCTCTAGGTATCATTGTGTTGGCCTCCCTCCATGTATTAAAGGACGTTTAATATTTTCAGTCTGTCTGCCTCGGGTTTGTACCTTGCCCATTTTTACATTTACAAGTAAGGGCCACATTCTGCTGAGACTGAAGTGAATATGTTTGAAAATGATACAATGAGCTCAACTGACTCGAGATTCAAGCCCTTACAGTAATGAAGAAAAGTAGCCCACTAAAATATACGGGGATGTGGGGAACTGTTTTATAACCTATGCAGCTTATGGGCCATTAAAACATATCATTCGGTATTTTACTATTTTAGAGTATTTGGGACATCATAGCAGTGGTAATTTGTGTAAACAGGACTGTCAAAAAATCAACACCCAGATACTATAAGCAGAATCAAATCTAGATACTCATTAGAACAGGTAAACACTGAAAAAATAAAAGCTTAAGGTAGGACAAAATGTGCTTTTCCTAATTGTCCTAAATAGTTTTATTTCAGATAAATGAATACCACTGTACGTACCTGCATTACAAACTTCTGGTCAATATACTTTTTGGCTATGTTTGGTTGAAAGTCTGGGGACTCCAAGAACCGCAGAAAGAATTCATAAACGAGCTGTGGAACAAAGCAGAAGATGAAAACATGTTACAAAAGGTCCCACAAACAACATACTGACTCCTAGAAATTCCTGAAACTGAAGTCCTGGTTGTAGCCCTGCTCTAGCCCTGGCTCATACCATAGACTGTATAATGAAAGTGGAATCAGAGTGACATGAATTAAGGCTAGAAGATACAGCAGCTACATACAGAAGATATAGAATCAACCAGGAGCTATGTCTGGAAAGGCAGGCACACAATCAAAGAGCCAATTAGGAGGAAAAGAAAGCACCTGATTGGTCTGTTATTAGGGTTCATGTCATGATTTACAGACAAAATATTGAAATAAAAACACCAGGATCATGGAGAGTGTTTTTTTTTTTATAGGTCAGAATGAGACAGCAGTGTTTACCGAAACGGGCCACCGTTTTTCAATAAAAGTCAATTGAAACCAGACCTAGAAGGAGGCGCCCATCTTCACTTCCTATTTAGAACGCAGCGAGCGCTTTAGCTAAGTCAATTTAAAGTCTAAGGATCAGACTCGTGTTCAGTACCTGTAGATGTGGCCATGCAGCCTCCAGCGTGGGCTCGTCCTCCTCTGGGTCAAACTCTGCTCCTGTCGGGTTGGACGATGGAGGCAACGCCCTGAACATGTTCACCGCAAACTGTCAAAACAAAAACAAAAATGCATTAAAAAAAATCATCATATCATTACTTGTACAAATCCAGCATGCCAACGTCACACTTCCGGACAATTTGCAGTGACATTAAGCTGGAGGGGTTCTGCATGTTTGTCTGTGGAGGAATGCTGAGCTCTTACTATGCTGACAAAATGCATACTTTCTCAAACACGGTCAAATTAGTTTAAAGTCTGAAAACTCAAAAAATACTAAATGGATTTAAACAACATATTATCATGAGCTTGTGATCAGTACGAGCGTTTATGGTCCTGTTTAGGCGTTTGAATTTTGGACAAAAAAATGAGAGTGACTAACTGAAAAACTGTTGACTAATGGTAGGTAATTTGTGACTAATACAATTTGAGACCGACTTGTTTAACAGCACAAATCAGCTCACCTGTAATTGCAAATAATTAAATTCTTTATGACCAGATTGTGTTAAAACAAAGCTCAGATTCTATGTCTAGGTTGAGCACCAGAGCTTCAGTGCCTCTAGTTAGCGTAAACCCCCCCAAGGAACGTTGATGACATCAGCAGCAAAGCATCAATAAAACGCTCTGACAGTACACAGCGGACCTGTTTTGACCCCTAGAGCTGCTTATACAATATATCTCATACACGTTGGAAAACTCATGCCCAGATCCTTTAACATGAGGATATGGCTCTGTCCAGCTTTGGTACCACATTATTGTGAATACTTTGATGATAAAAGGCCTGCGCTCTCTTCAAACCGCTCTTGACTTGAATGGGGCCAGAGCGGAGGAGAGCAGAGGACAGCAGAGGGGAGAGTCTGTATTTTCATGCTGATTTTGTCTCTCTGTTGTTGAATTTTCTGCAGCTCTGATCAAAACAAAGCGCGCAGGATGAAACAGGATGTGGCTAAATTTGCACCTTGATCAGCTGCTGTTTACCGAATGCTTTTGTGACACTGGTTTCGTTAAAACATCAAAAAGCCCCAGTTGTTTTGAAAGTTAACGGCTTAAATTTCTCAGAAAGCAGATTTATAATGTGATGAAAAGACTGTACGCACCACAATTAAAATGAAAAGTACAAAAAAAAATTTAAATTAAGAGGAAAACAAAACAATAATTATAACCAAAGCTGAAGTTAGGGGCGGGCAATATTGAACAAAATATATCTCTTGTTTTGAGTTCAGAATCCACTTTGGGCAGTCTGACAGAAGTGTGTAAAAATCTCCAAAAATTACGAATGGAGAAACTAAAACTCAAAAGTGAAATAAGAAAAGTACAGAATGTCATCATACTAGAATTTCAAACTCCATAAATACTAAGGACTGGACTCCATACTCAATACAGATTCCAAAACCACAATAATAAAATTAAATAATAAAAAACTCTTTCTTTAGACAACAGAGTGGGATTTTCATCATTATTTCATGGTCCTTTCTTTTAAATTGCCATGTGGTCTTATATCTGTGTGGTCCATGGGCGTATACTAATTTTTGTGGTCTTATGGTACTTGTGCTGATACAGCTCAACATCATTCTAAAAGGAAAGGTTCACTTCTGTCTTTTTAATGTGACATTTTTTATTAATGATACCTGCTTGCGAGTATCTGGATTTGATACTAGCTTTAATATCCAAAATCTGCTTTTCAATTAAAATTATTGATAATGCTAATTCTATTCAGCTCTCCTTGAAATCCAGGAACAAAAATCCAAGTTAAGACTGCAAACGCAAGGGAGTCCTCCAAGTATGATAAAATGCCTTTTACTTGCTTGACTGATGTACATAAAATATATAAATTGTTGATCAAAACGATTATTATTATCAGTCCAACATGAAAAAGCCCACGTACCACAGTTTGAGAAACATGCATTAGTTTACATAAGACCCACACACGTTCGGGTCAAAACCAGGCCAGGGATATTTCATGAGTTTCCAGAGACGAGACCGGAGCCAAATATCCTCCCAAAAGGAACGAACAGGAAACAGAGCTGAGCACAGGAGCCAGGCCTCAACGTGACATACAGTATTTCTAAGATTAGAATTAATAATTACACAGATAATGCACTAAGACCATGAGTTATCTTAAAAAAATGTTGCCTTGTTACAAAAAAAAAAAGCCATCCATTTCTTCTGGGAGTTCACGCTTCATTGTGGACAAACCCTCTCATTCCTTTTTCTGGTTAATACTTTATATATTTAATATACATTACAGATGACATGGAATATATAAAGTTAGATAAATGGTTAAAAAAGGTTAAATAACTCCTCAAATTAGCCACCCTTTTCCATAGTTATTTAACTTTTTTCTTTACAAAATAATTCCATATATCTTGCTCTATGTATTTCAGGTACAGGTAATTAAGAAAAAACACTGAATGAGAGGGAGAGTCCAAACTTTTGACTGATCATCTATGTCCCAGGCTAAGGGAGTCACGGTAAAACCCCTTTAAAGCAGAAATAAACACTAAATCCACTACTAATGCTATTAACCTGTGTGTATAGAGTTTTAATAGCATTATCTACTGTTTCTAGGCAGTTTTGGCTGTTTTGGTGGTTAATTTCTGGACAAAAAGGCCGAAATCTAAATCTGTAAATTCCAGCATCCCCTTCAGTCCTCCAGGTGCTGCCCAGTTTAGCAGCTCTATTTGAAAAGTGGCTGTGGGCGGAGTCACTTTAAAAAGTCACTTTAAAATCCCCTGCCCTGGTACTAACCATGTGCACCACCTCTGGGTAGATGGGCTCTGTGATGACGTTCCTGTTGTGGGTGATGTACTCCACCATCTCGCTGAGCGCCGCCCGTTTCACCTCCTTCCATTTTAAATCACTCAGAGGGTCGGACACGAAGTCGAACAGCACACAGCACTGGCGCAGCTTCTGGATGAACAGTTTCTCCTGCTCCGCCGGGGGGACATCTGAGAAAAGAGAGGACACGGAGTTAGAGAAAATGGTATTGCCGTTTACCTTTTGACAGATAGAAAGGTTTTGCGGATTAGGCCAGAGTTTCTCAACCAGGTATACGAGAACATATACTTGGTTTGAGTTCAGATTTAAAAGAAAGACTGCACTGAATGGTATTTGAATGTAAAAATAGTCTTTGTTGTACATTTTACACCCTTAATACATCCTTAATAATTCTTCTGTAGATACTCCAGACAAAAAAGGTTGGCAACCACGGGATTAGTAGAAAGAGCATTTACACATGAAAACTACTTGAATAATCTTTCAGAAACTTAGACTATGTTTACACTGAAACAAATCCGCGTATCACCATATCAGAAACGATTTGCGTCCAGACACGTCGTTTTGGTGTCCGCACTCCTTCCCTATCCACACAGCTTTGAGCATATTTGTTTACATTTTATAGAAACAAAACTTAAAACCGCATGGCTAATTTGCATAAACTAAGCGCTCAAAACAGCTTGCTATTGTGCGCTGATGTGGTTCATCTTCTACCAGACTAAAGGACATGACTCAGTGGAATATGAGTGCTTTTTCTGTGACAGAAGGGGTGTTCTGCTGATGGTGAGTCTGTTCTGTGCTTCTATTGCATTGGAAATTGCTCATATTAAACATTTCAGAGATTATACGTCTGCAGGTCGTACACATAGACCGAATATATGAATGGACATATATTCTAGCTTCTTAGCATTTTAACAGTGAATTACTTTGTGGCGCACAGACCTACGTCAGCGTTTTCAGGTGTCCACAGAGTGCCGGATCAGATCTGTACTCAAATGAATTCATGGGAACTGGCAGCACTAGATCGTTCCATCTCTGAAGCAATTTTCCATCATATTAGTGTGGACGAACACTGCAACCGCAACGAACATGACTCAAATACGTACTAGTGCCGACGGGGCCTTAAATTCCAGGCAAAGCGACAACATCTCCATGGTGACGAAGGCACACAGTGCACCATTAAGTGTTATCATATAGCCAAAAAAGAACCAAAAAATGTCCCAGTATACTGCAAAGAAAATGTACACAGTCCTAAAAATTATTGTTCCAGTTTTCATATACTGAACAATAAGCTGATGTAGTATTTATCATGACAGGCCTAGCTCTGGATTCCTAACAATCGGCATCAGTCATGAAAAAACCCCACATCGGCCAATCTCCAAAAATAGCCCAGTCCCTGCAACAATCCAGTGTTCAAAACTACAATGCAACAGGCTAATGAAGTACATATGCTGTCCATGTGTTTCCAGATATGAACAGACCCACCGGTGCAGCCTCATTACTGTGCAAATTAAAAATCACTAACGCACAAAGCTCTGTCACGGAGCCAGTGTCCTCTTAGCCTCATCAGTGCAGCAGCTGCGCCAAATAAAGTGAAAAGTCAGCCAAAACAATGAAACGTTATGAGCAGAGATTTACACTAACTGAGGTGAAATCACAATATGGTCGCAATTAGCAAACAGACATGAGACATCTCTTTATTTATTTAGGTAATATAAGCCCTCTAGAGAGAACTACATGTCCTTGTGTCTCCGTGGGGTCTCATTAAAAGGTGCTCTGTGTAACTTTTCTAGTGGAGGGTCCGCCACCTGCTTGTCTCCATGGAGATATTACATTATTGCCTTAAGTATTCCACAGCATGGAAATAAACTTGGTAATCACAATAGAGACAGGTTAATGTTAAGATCTATGGAGAAGCAAGCCCGCACATGGTAAGAATTAATGTTTTTCTAAGGTATTTTTGAGCTATAAAACACCTATAAGTGAACAAATACAAGGCAGACATGTTTAATGCCAAACCAAAAAAATTAAATCTCCATAGAGACAAGCAAGTAGCAGAGTCTCCACTTTAGAAGTTACAATGTACAGCTTTAAAATCTGCTAACTAGGGCTTGGTAATATGACAAAAGCATAAAAAAAAAAATTCCTACACATATAATCAATCATTACTTTTTTTTTTTTTGTTTTTTATCTCATCTTATTAAAGAAAAACAATAAAATTACCTTCCAATATTAATTTCCTCCACATAAACAATACAGTGTAGTGCCTTTAGTTAGTGGTGAATTATGTATGTAATATATGTATGCTAAAGGCACTACAACAGACTATTAAACATTACCATTTCAAAAAGGTCAGATTTCATTCCTCGAAGTCTGAGCTCTCCTTCAAACCACAAGCTTTTACTGGCAGAGAATTGGCTGCAGACCGCCCCATTTAAAAGTCTTACTATATAAGTGACTATTAGAAATGACTGAGTCTCTGTTGTAATTAAAATAAAATTAGTTGC